>NC_134577.1:62442138-62791304 GCF_050947875.1 Dermacentor variabilis | reverse complement strand
ACATATTACCACGCAGAACCTACACTATAACAACGCATCGTTGAGAAATTGACACTAAAGGACGCCGCCAGCGCACCATGGGCACACCCCTGTGGCATTGCTCACCCGTTTGCGGGCAAAATAGAGCTGCAAAGGCGTAAGATTGATCTTCCTCATGCAGCATACTGTCATCTTCCCCTGCGCATTTCGGGCAGTGTCCTCGCTCTGTATGTGGCTTAAAAAGTATGAAACAATGTAGCGTGTTCTACTGCTTGCCACATCTTCTATTGGTGGATATCGTTCGTCACTAAAGCATTGAACGAATAGACAAATGATCAATTTAAGAACACAGCAGAAGGAAAACTTTCAATATTCGCTTTCTTCATATGTCAGAAGTTTTAGCCCTAACGCCGCAGATGATGACTCACTCATATCTCGGTGACGTCATACTTGTCTTTTCCGTGGCTTAGACAGAATTTACGCCGCCGTCTAGAGCAATGTGACAAAGTTACTTAGAAAATGAGGTTCATTCTGTTCGTATAAAGTAAATCAAGAGTACAATGTGTGTTGTTCTAAACGCGTTATGTTCGTCGTAACTTGCTTAAAGCTGGAAATTTTAACGTTATCTTATGTTCGTCGAAACGCGATTATCAATGCGTCACTGCTACTTTTACCTTCTACTGGCCTTGGTGTGCTAATAATTGCGTTGAAATAACACCAGCGTTCTCTTAACATTTTCTTTCAAAATGTTCTAGCGGCACTTGGCATTTTTGGGTGTCATTTGCTTTCCTAAAGTGAACGTTCAACTATCACGTTACACCTATAGTAATGGTTTGTGTCACGGTTTAAGTGCAAATATCACCTGAAAGTATTCCTGCTTTTACTGCCCACCCGGACCCCTGGGTATCTTACGAGGCCCAAAAATAGAGCATAGTAATGCGTATAATAAAATAACAAAGTGCGTACTTTTGTTTTGTTTCTTTTTTGTTTTTGCCGCAGTTGTGTTATTATCGCGTTTGTTCAATAAACAATGAGATTCGAGGAATATAGGACACTATAGACCACCGAAAGACCGGCTATCCCAGACATCAGAAATGAACACTTGCGCTTAAGCAGCGGCAATCAACTAAAACAAACGCAGCGAGGAAGAAAAAGTATCGGACGAATAGAATGTTGCGTAAGTAAAACTTCGACGTCTAGGCAACTTAGACATTGTTCCTATGTGTACAGTCATGGCGTGAGATATCGTCAACAGGCGAGCGTCCAATTACTGTGCAATGAAGCAGTTTTTGTCTCTGCAAAAATAAGCATGGAAAAATAATGATGCCACACTTCCTAATCGTCTTCTTTCACGAACAGTGACAAAGAAAGGCGCACTTATGCGTATCAAGCGCACTGTTTAGCCAAGTGTTTCACCATCCCTGTCATGGGCCGATAAGGTTGAAGATGGCAGTGTACAGATCCTGGAAGAATTACGTTTACTTCTAATTCAGCGATGACAATAATTTATTTGCCTGACTTGAATAACTTGGATTCTGTATAAGGGCACATTATTCAATAGTGACGTTATTTCGCACATATTCAGTAAAGCTAGGTCCGCGAGGAGCGGAGTTTCTTAAGCTTCAGTGCATACTTCAGCTTTAGCACCGCTCTATAGAATACTTGTACCCTGGTAGTATGTGTAGCATGTGGACTACATGTTGTCGGAACAGTTTTAAGTGTTTTCTTATGTGCGTTCAATGCAGACTTATAGCTCGCAAGCAAATAACGGATGTGACGTATTGATTTCGCCAGTTGGCCAGCATTCTATTATCAGAAGAACAGAGTGGGATAGTTGCTACTGCATAACGTGACGATAAAGCGCGAAAGGACGCACCCAGTGACAGAAGAGGAGACGGACACACAGCGCTACCAACAACTGTTTGTTTATTGCACATGGTTAAACATATAAACCATCACACAACATGAAGATAACAGGGCGGAAAAAAGCTACCGTCGCAGCATAGATTGCTTTTTGGCCTGCGACGGATGATTATGGCCAAAAGTGATCTATGTTATGACGGCATAGCTTTGTTTCCCTCTATTCTTATTGTACGATGGTATGTATGTTTGACCCTGTGCAATAGACAATCAATTGCTGGCAGCGCTGTGTCTCCATCTCCTCTGTCGCCCTGTGTGCTATATTGCGCGTTACCTTAAGTTCTAATCTTACTCCTTTTTTTTTTGCACACATTTGCCTGATATTATCCGTCCGAGTGAACACGCTGCAATTTGCGTCATGCTGTGAAAATTATTGCAAATGCTTGTTTGGACATTTCGACACCAAACTTATTTCAAGACATAAAACGAGTCCATAGCGGACTGAGTCTTCGTCCGTACACCGTTCCCGCTCATTGATCTATTCAAAGAGCAGGTACAACGTCTCACGAAGGCCTCGCGACCACTCATACAGGCGAATTTTTCCAGTTTCACGTCTAACACTCATAAATCGCGCGTAATAATTATTGTTTATGGTACTCCACTAGTTTGGTAGCTAAGCATGTCATCAGGTGCCTCCTTTTCTGCGTGAAACAATACATGTCTTGCTGCTGTTGTTACTGTTGTTCATGAGTGACAAGTACGTGTCAAACCGCTAATAAACCTGTGATCTGGCTTCTGTAAATGTAGTATTTCATTCTCAGTTATGTTCTCGTGGCAGCACCTTGAGAACACATTTTTCTTGTGTGCGTGCTCATTAATACAAATACCACATTAGAGATCCAGCAGGTAGTGAAGCGAAGGAAATATTTCATTGCCTGGTGGTTTTACACTGGCGTGATTCACACAAATCGAAACCCTCTGTTTCCTTTCTTCGCGTTCTGATTAGGCATACACACTTCGGCGTCAAACAACATGTAAACTCGTGAAGGAATCCGTGAAAGTTCAAAATTTTAAGAATGTCGCGTAAGGTTGCATGCTGCTATTGAATATATAGAAAATCGTTCAGAAGGTTCGCTTGTTGGGCACGTTTTCACATGCCTACAAACGGAGAAATCAGCGAGCTTGCCGCAAAAGGCCACCTGAGAATAAACCTGAGCGAATGGCGCAGGAAAGACGCTGATATTCTCGCCAGCGTCGTTTTATATTTTTTTTCACCGGTGGTTCTTTGTTTGCTCAGCTCGCTAGCTGCTCCGTCCGAGGATATTCCTTCTTGTAATTTTTACAGTTAAGGCAATTCTTTGAGCGCTACCGATAGGGGCGTTTATGTCCCGCCCTATTCGGCTCTTCAAGACGATCGAGCTGCCAAGTGGTCATTTCCGTTGCTCAATGCCACTCCTACTGAAAAAAAACTGCCTCGGTTAATTCCTGAATAGTGGCGCAGCCACAAAGAGCGACAAAACTAATAACCGCCAAATGTGCCGGGAAATGTATATATTTTTTTTTATGATCACCTCTAAACAGTGCATCACCAGTTCAAGATAAATAGAGAGGTCCAACAATTCAATCTGACTGAAATTTCAACTCACGTTGGCATTACAAGTTTTTTTTTAAATATTTTTCTCGAAAGAACGTATCTTGAGATCAAGCAACCAGTTTTATGTTGGATGTTTGTAATCGTGCTCAGCATGGCAATGTGTGGAACGAATAAAGGCAAAAGTGTAGAACTGTCGCTTCTTACCCAGACAGATACCCCTGGAGTCGGTGAGGCCATGTCTGCCGTAGGGTTTGTCTAAGAGGTGGAAGAAATCGTGCGAGAACGTGTTTGTGCATGCGTGTATATGTGACATTATTAAAAAACACTTTTCCAGCGCTTAGTAAAAATCAAAGACGGGAAAAAAGCAGAAGGATAGAAAGCAACAGTTCACGTTCTTCCTGTCCTGTCGTTTTCTATCATTCTTGCTTTCTTTCCTCTTTTCCACTAAGTGTTGGATATTTGTTTTCTTAAGTTTACGTGGTTGTGGCAATAAATACCTGACTGTGTATGATTAATGAGGTTAAATAAAGTGGGTCTAAGTACGTCATACATACTTCATTGGCTTTATGCAACGACAACTTCTGCTTAAACCCAGTGAAGTTACAAGCATGGGCACAAAAACTGTTACAAACGTTTCTCTTATCTTTTTCTTCTTTCCTTTCTTTTGTGAGCAGGTCTATATTTGAGTATATGGTGAGTTTTGTAGGAAGTTACATTAGGTTTCCATGTTCGAAATTCGTTGCTTTGCCTGAGCATCGCACCCTTAGGCGACAGTCAGGCAGACTTCCAAATCTTGCCTATTTCTACTTTCTTCTGCTGTCGTGGTTTCCGAAAGTGACATTGCAATTGTTTGTAGTTGTACGTTTCTGAAACTTCCTTCTTCTATGCATATGGTGCGCCGTCGAAATGCAGTACTCAGACCGCTATATGTGCTCCCTCTGATGTAACTCTTGTAGTCGCGTTTCCGTGATTTGGTGTGTTGGTACGTTCATGCCAGGGAATTTCTCAGGGCGTTTTATCCCAAATGTCCCTCTCGCATTTGCCGCGAACTCTGTAGTCTAGCAGATATTCAAAAATATGATTCGGGAAGGTCAGAGAAATTGTCAATAGCTCTGTGAGGTTCAGTCCCCAAGTTTGTTCAAGGGTAACGTGATCTAATCTACGACTGCCTGTTTTAAAACATCATCAGTATACTACCGGAGACAGATTCGGGATGACAGCTGTAAAAGCAATATTGCCGAAGTTTCCATGTGTAAGTGCGTCCACGTGGTTCACTCACTGCCTTTTCGGTGAAAGGGCGAAATGTGACTATTCGACACATAATCTTCAAAACAAAGGAGGGGGGAACGGAAAACAGTAACCAGAGATAACGGTCACCGAATTACAACATCAGCAAAAAGAAATTTTTGATAGCTTGACCATTAAATCAGGACATATCCACGTGTCATCGGGTACAGGACACCTCCATTGATACATCGTTGTTATTTTCTCATTTTATCTTTATTCCACAAAATTTATCCCGACACCTATGCCACTAGTTCTTGCAGGCACTGCAATGACATCGCTAGCCTAGACCATATGCTCTGGCGTTGCCCCTCGTTACGAGGCACGGAACAAATCAATGTGGACAAGTGGCTCTCCACTATCAAGAGCCCCGATGCCGGGGCGCAACTATGGGCTGTCCAGATGGCCCACGATGCGGCGGTCGGGCAAGGCCTGACTGTCCCAACGTGGGAGCGGCCCGCAGCGCGCTGAGTCGCGTACCTCAGGACCTTATTAAAGTTTTGCATCCATCCATCCATCTATCTCGATCCCA
Source organism: Dermacentor variabilis (assembly GCF_050947875.1). Taxonomy (NCBI): domain Eukaryota; kingdom Metazoa; phylum Arthropoda; class Arachnida; order Ixodida; family Ixodidae; genus Dermacentor; species Dermacentor variabilis. Next base: position 62,786,055 of record NC_134577.1, on the reverse strand, counting down.
GGCACTTTGTATTTTGTAGCTTTATTGTCGCCAGCATGTTGCTGGACACCATCGGCCATTCACTTTCACAGAATGGCGATCCAGAATAATGCATCACTCCACAGAATTCTCTACATAGCTTACGCCTCCGTATATTTCGTAGTTCTTGAACACGTGGTTTCAAGCGTCAACAGTTAAGCTACAACACCATATTCCAGGTGACGTTTGCTTCTCATGAAGATTGACAGCAGGATCCATTGTGTCGTCATTTCAAGTCGAAGAGCACTTCGCCAGTCTTTGAGGATGTAGAAAATCGATGCGTCCGTGCCGAGGTAGCTTATTCTTAAATTCGTTTCTCGCCGTTTATTTCAGTTCATCATCAATTTGATGTTCTTATCTAAGATAAGCATACGCATAACGTAAACAACAAATGTAGCCGGCGATGTTCACGGCGTCCGCTTCGTTCACCACTCTATTCCGGTGGGTGGATTATATGTGTCATACGAACCACAGACGAACGACTAGATCTTCATCAAATAAACAAAAGAAATTGAAACGCAAAAACACGGCTTCGGAATCTATAGTTTTAGAAATGAACCACGGTGCATGACTGTGTTTCCGTGTCATGCGATATAACTATATGTCGGGCATCTAACTCTGAAATTTGTCGTTTCTTCTTCATAGTAGCGCTTCTTCGCATAGATACCTCAAGTACCCATGCGCGTCGTCTTGCCATGCTTGTGCTATCTAGGACTTTGGAATACATCATCGCAGGAAACTCGCGTCACAATCAACTTGGCCTAGATAATGGGGTGCAACAGTTACTGTACGGCGCAAGAGACGCGCGGATAGTAATTGCGCCAACGGAAGCGACAGCGCCGCCATCTCTTCTGAGAACAGCAAATCTACAAGTACGAAATCCTCGTATAACACGACCGTTTCACCTACCACGCGAAACATGATATCGCGCGCGTGCATCGCACATGCTTGATGCGAAGGTTCCTAAATTTTCGTTTTTTAAACTACGGTTCTTCAAAGTGCGCATCGTCACTTTCAAAAACTGTAGATTTGTGGAGCCGCTATTGCCGTCATATGCATGACGTTTCGTATGCTCGCGGTGAAGCCCACGAAGGAGAAAATTTGGCCAGGTTTCATGATTAACAGGCATGATAATAAAAGGAAGGGAAGGAATGACTTTCTTCGATTGAACATTTCCAGCCAAGAAAACTCGGCTGGAAAGTGGAGTCGAATCACACTTTAGGAACTGAAAGTAGCGGAAATAAGATGGACAAAAACTTATTTTTCGACATACGATAGACTCGTTTGCCTCCCGCGATAACATTCCTTGTCACGTACTGAAGTAAAATTTTAACTGTTTTGCAGCAGTAAACATTTCATTCCGTACGATAGTTCTCGTGGGTATCAGGGCACAGATGTGAGCCGGCTAGTGCGCTTTAGTACGTCGTAAAAGTCAATATAGCGGCTAAAAGCTCCTGTTTATATGTTGAAGCTCTTTGCTGAAAAAAGGGACAATGATGCATATTCAGCCGCTGTCGGAACGTGGAATGCCGGTAGGCTTTCGTGGCGTTGTGCTTCATCGTAATGCGTCTTCCGCAGAAAACTACAGTGTTGAATTTCTCGGTGCGTAGCTGTCACCGTTTGTCGCCCGAATTAGTGTCACTTCGAGAAAGCAAAGATTGTAGCAGATACCGCCCCACATCGCTCTTTCTCTCCGCCTATTTATTTCTTCCAGTGACCCTGGCGCCGCAAATATTGATGGTAATTCACTTCCTTTCAGGATTTATTTATTTAGTTAGTTATTTAACTGCCAGTTCCATAGAGAATATTTGCAAATGAGGGTTATATTTATGCTAAACATCCGTTCACGAAAAATCTTACGCATCATTACCAAGTTGTCTGTATAATTAAACCAATTCCGTTGCATTTTTTCGTACTCTCACGGAGAATAGCCCCTCCGCCAACGCTATGTCGCCGTTATTGCAACTGGTTCACTCATCGAGTTGAAATATTGGAATGCGGAAAACATTGGTTGGCATTGTTGAGTTATTCTGCTAAAATAATCAATCCTTCAACAAGTTGTTGAACATTTGTTGCTTAGAAAGCCGTAGTTTGGATCAGTGTGTACCCAAATGAAATCGCATTCTGCCTCACAGTAGATACTCTTTCAGCATCGGAGGACGTCGTGTGTACTGCGGTAGTCCAAAGGACACTTTCTCTTCTTTCTTTTTGATATTGTGGCTGGTAAGAATAAGGTGGTATGAACGCGGAGTCCAGGCTCCAAGCGGGCCAACGTCATGGTGGGGTGTGACTACCAGTCGACGTCTTTGAGGAGTCGCCACCAGGTTGTGTTCGTGTGCTTGCTAAATGGCGCGTCCGCTTCGGTGTATATTGAAGGCATGGCGATGAGCCGGAGTTGAAGCGCATTAAAAAGAAACCGCGCTTGGTTCTTCTTAGGCCACGCTGATCCAGGCGAAGAGTCTTCTCTGTGCCGCTTCCTGGGGCTGGGACTTTGTCCACTTACCTGTGTCACCCTGCGAAAACAAAACGTGCTCCCCACTTACCGAAGGCGTCCCCGATTCTTGGCTCGGTGTGGTTACTCCGCTCTGAAAATGTTAAAGGCAAAAGTACATTTAGGAAACACGTTGGCGTTGTACAAAAACTAGAGAACACAGGAAAGATAAAGACGATTGAGTTTAATATTGACACCCCCAACTGCGAGTTCTAGCGAATTCTTGTCATTCCCACGGAATGACGTGTGTTGCTGTACTACCTGTCGTTGCATTGTTCCCAACGCCGGGAGAAGAAAAAGCATGTTTTGCGCTGTTGACGTCCGCGTGAAGGTTTTTCTTAGAGCGCTATTGTTTGGTCTAGCTTTTATTTTAATTTTTGTTTTTGGTTAGGCTCGCGCGCTGTATTTGTTGCGTGATTTGCGCTAAACCCCCTCATTGCTAGACATATAGATACATTCGGTGCCTGGTGTACTCGTGTACAATGTTCCTTAGGCAATTTCGTTTCACGAAGCCATTGGGATATATCTACCAACTCAGCCTTAATATTCAGATCAGATTCATTCGCTTATTCTTTTGCGCCAACATATTCTTTACTTTCCGTTCATTAGACTCTTTTTTATATATATTTTGTGCATATATTGCACTATGACTAGCAATGTTCTCGTTTAGAAAAGCGAAGTATGGGTGTGCAGTGCACATGAGGTGTTTATCATGCAAAAGCTGTCATTCAGTAAAATACTATTGCACTCCACACAGTACTGTGAAGACTCACAGTACAGAAAAGAAAACGTAGATTTCGTAGATTGAATGTGCAGTTATTGTGCGATGTACTGGCACACACACACACAGTGCATGGTGACCAAACGTAGCAATGAACCATGCTTATATGCGGTGCGCTAAAACAAGCAATAGACTATGAACAGTAACTGTTGTCATTACAGCATGACACTAGTTACTGTTCCTTGCTTGTGAAAATCCTAATTAGTCGGAACTCGCTTTCACAGGGACAAATGCTTTCTTTACTGCGACAAGTTCAACTTTTATTTCAATTTACTCGGCATCAGGTCACATTGTGCCATGAACACAGACATTGTGTTTCTAGCGCTGTCTAATCAACGTGAACCTTTGTGTCAGGGTTCGTCCAGTTCCGCAATATTACCAGAAATAAAACTTCTTACAAGTTTTTCAACGTAAGCTTTGTAAAAACCCATTGCCGTGAAATTTTATAGCGCCTGTTATCTTTGAATCATCTGAGGGTCTCCCATTCACTTCCGTAGAAAAAACAATCTTATGACCACAGGTATTTAATCGACAACATTACTTTAACAGAATACGCGACCACTGCGATACAATCATTTGTAGATTCCACTTTTATTAGCGCTATATTCCTGTGGGAGATAAGCTTAATGTCTTTCTCAAGCACGCTGTCTTGTCCCAATCGGGAATGATCTCCTTCAGAACAAAAAGACTTTGGCGTTTATTGTAAATCTTTTTCTTAAAAAACATGTGGCAGGATGTACACCCTAGAAAACAGGGCCAGTTACGCTTGTCAACGATTATTTTTTTTTTTGCACTGGCTTCGTCTTTGACCCTAAAACGATGGGAAGTAGCACCATTCCAGAAATTATATCCTGAAGACTAAGCTGATGGGAATCGTTTCGAAGTGAGGAAATCACGCAATATCTTTTTATTACCTCGAGTACCAAGGGAAGGTTTCTTCAAAGTGTATATTGGTGAGGTTGGGTGAGTGCCGTAAGTGCGAAGCACACAGTGTGGCGTAGTGGGTGATAAAAACACACGTGAGGAGTGAATACATGCGCAGCAAGACGGAATACAAGAGTGAACCAAGGCGATGTCATATACATGAGCCATAGGTTCCGGGCAAGTGGCGTGCCTGCCTCTTTTCTACAATTTTAAATTTGTGCAAATCACAGCTCATTGAAAATGACCCGTTGCTCGATACTTCTCTTTTCGTTGTTCACTTGTCTCGCTTGTACCTGCGCCTTCCCTCTGTGAACCGTGCATCTGCAGAATTCATTCAATGTTCGAAATATCGCACATTATTTGCAGACTATTGTAAACATTGCAGATAATTTCACATAATCGCTTTGGTGTAAGGACCCCTGTGTCAAGCGAAAGTGGGAGTGCTCTGGGCTGAATTTGTGAGCTGCTTTACCGGTTCCGAACATGATCCTCAATTCTAGATTGCCTGTTAACAAATTTAAACCATGCAATTGGAGTATTTACCGGCTTTTCTTTTATTGCGATAACAATTGTGTGGACACTCCAGACGCATTTTCGCCGTCGACGTCACCGTGATGTTCCATATAAAGGCCAAGGGCAATAACACCGTCGTCACCGCGCGTCGTATGTTGTATGTGCGAGTTAAAGCACGTGAGGGAAGCCGACAATCTGGGGTCAGTCTGGCGCGCGGGAAGGAGGAACGCGGAGAGCAAACACGCCTAAAACCCCTTAAACTTCGTAAAGTATCGACACTTCCCTCCTCCGCCTTCGCTTGTCCTCGTTTCTCCTCTCTTTCACGCACCCTCCTCGACCGTGGCGCCGCCTACACTGCTCGAGCATAGCAACGACGCCAACATGCGCTCCTCGTCACTCCGTAGACGCTTCTCGAGCATAAATGGCACTGATGCACGGCGCGAGGGCCCACGTGATGCTATTAGGCCAATAGCGACGCGGCGTGGGCGTCGGCCAGAGCGCGCGAGGAGGAGGCGGCATTCTTCAAAGCGTGGCACTACTTCACGTAGTTTAAGGGGTTTTAAACACGCCGTCTTCCGTCGCGCGGTTGGCCGGAAGAGGGGGAATGGGAAGGAGGGAAGGAGGGAAAAGCGGCGTTGTGCTCCGGCAGCAACTGCGCATTTCCCGACCGGGCGCAGGGGAACTCACAATCGCGGCTCAATCTCGCATTCCACATATGGAGGAAAGTGGGGAGGCAGCGCTGGAGGGAGAGGGTGGTGGCTTGGACTCCGCCAACGGGTGCGTACTTTGCACGGGCGCGCGCGCTCGCACGCGCCCTAGCTTGAAACTGACCTGCAGGCGACTCATACTTTCGCGCTGTGCTCTCGCCGCTCTTGCGCTAAGCGATACTTCGCAAGGTCACTTCGCTCGCTACTGCTGCCGCGCTCGCTCACACCAGCGTTTTGACAGCGAGAGTCCGCGCTCATCGAGTGGGTTGTGTTTATGTTTGCTTGCGCGCGCTGGCACCACGCTTTTTCATTCAGTTAGTAAGAGAATTTTTCTAAGTCCATGCGGCCGATGAAACTACTATCCTTGCTTCGTATAGTTGTCTACTAATCTGCTATCGCAGTCTACTATCGTAAGTTCTACACAGTTCTACGCAATCAATGCTTCGCCTCTCGGGCGAAACTTACCGGTATACTTGATTTAACTGTTGGTTTTTCTAACTACGTGTTAACAGAAATTAGAAAAGCTTCATGTAAACGCGCAAACGATAAAGGACAAAGAAGGAAACATACAGGGCAGGCGCTGTGCGTTTCCTCCTTTGTCCTTTCTTGTTTGCGTGGTTACATGATGCATTCCAATATCCACCCCCAACTAGCCCGCCTCTCCCTGTTAAGTATGTTACAAGAGCTTCGGGTCAAATTCAACCATAAATGAATTGAATTTCACTAACACTGATACATTAGTTCTGCCATAAAGTTCTCGTAGTAGATTCCAATTCAAGGAAACGTGCTGAAAATTATCGTGGCCTTACTGGCAATAATATTTAAAGGCTTAGTAGACACCAGAGAAGGCGAAAAACTCTTCGTGACACCGTTTTCGTCATTCTGTTTATATTACATTTATGTGCACAAAGTCTTGACGCTTCTACGCACTCATTTCCCGGGCACCATAACTTAAGGTACGCAACGTAAACAATTTGCACTCGTTGATGTCCCCCTACCGATTAGAATTTTTTTTTTTGTTAAAGACGCAATGCTAGTCCAACTAATATATGCTCTGACGAAAACTCGAACTTTCCGCATAACGCCAGATCGCCGTCGCCTTGGTTCCGTCTTGAATCCTCGGTGTGAGGAATGTGTTCTCTGTGCAGGCACACCACTAGCCGAAACAATGGCTCACCGTTCCCGTGTATTCCACGTAATCGCGTTCTTTTTCACTGGGTCTGTTGATTAAGGACGGCTGTGTGAAGTGGAGGTGGGAGTGGGTTGGGTTGTAAGCTTTGTCTCTTTTTTTTTCTTCCTCATTTTTTGAACACCGTTTGCGGCCTCGCTAACGCATGACTCAATTTAAACTATGGAATTTCGATTGCTTTATGAATTAGCAATTTTCTTCATATGTATTACGTCGAGGCCATGAATGTTGTTTCTCATAACTGCTCGATAGCTGTTGAACATTCCTTCGGTGCGTCACCTGTTCCTGTTGCACGTGAGTTGCCTTTTAACTTTTTTTGTTTCCTGCACACGCAAGTATCGCTCAACTCATTCACTATGAGATGGTAATTGCGTCTATTTAGTTAGTTAGCTAGCTATAGTTTATTAGATATAGTTAGTTAGTTAGATAATTAGTTAGATAATTAGTTAGATAATTAGTTAGATAGTTAGTTAGTTAGTTAGTTAGTTAGTTAGTTAGTTAGTTAGTTAGTTAGTTAGTTAGTTAGTTAGTTAGTTAGTTAGTTAGTTAGTTAGTTAGTTAGTTAGTTCAATGCTTTCCACGCACGACGGAACGCAGAAAGTTATCCATACGGGTGTTTCTACGAACACTCTAATATTCAAAAGCAGCCATTTCGAAATGACAGTTCCTTCGGTGACATACCGTCAGTGGTGGCGACGACGAGGTGACGCGTGACACGGGTCAATTAGTTGCTAATTGACAAAGCTTTATTGTTTACCTCTATACGCTTATTTCCAGCGGGTTTGCCGTAATTGGGGAAATTGAAGCGAGCTCTCCGTGCAAGCCATGGCAACTTATGGATACAGATAAACGCGATTACCCGCAGAAACTGTGGCACGACAAACTTTCGCAGCCAGAGCGCGCGAAACCGAAACCAGGAAGCTGCAGAGAGCGCGAAGCCGCGGGCCCACTGCTTACGTCACGTGACGACACTCTGCATACGTCACCCAGCAGCGGAGAAGCTGTATGCTGTGGCTCCGGGCTCCTCGCTATCGCAGCGCGTTCCTGTTTTGTTTTAGGTACTTGATCCCCAGCTACAACGCGTATACTAGATAGATCAAGCGCCGTGATATAGCCGACCACCTACAGCCTGCTTCATAATCGCATCCCTGTTTTGGCACGCAAGACCCCAGAATTTGAAATTTTTAACCATGGTAAACTTTGCTACGCCGGAGTGCCTTTCTTCTTTTTACGTTTAAGTGCGTAATAAGATGAGTGCATTGTAAATCACTCACCGTGGTAGACTTTGGTCCAGGTCCAGATGTCTCCTGTGGAGAGGTAGACAAAGTTGGGTTTCTTAAAAAAAGTCAACATTGTTTCTTTCAGCCAAACAAAGTGAGCGAACCCGTAGCATTGCACTATCCTTTTTCTTTTTTGTAGGCTATCAATAAGTGTTAAAATGAACTGATTTCTTAAATGCAGTGACAAAAATTCTATAGGAAAGTATACCGGGAGGATAATAGGGCCTTCAACGACTTCGCGTGCGATGTGCCCTACCCTCCGCCCTCCCCTGCCTACAGCTCGCCCCAAATAATAGTCTGACTTGCTTCAAGCGACGACAACCAACGTTATCTTGGCTCTGTCCCGCTACGTCGGACTTGCACATGTTTGATTTTAGGCACAGGTTACGTGGGACGATAAGTTTAGTGAAGCGCTAGCTATCTCGCACAAGCACTCCTGCGTCCTCCGCAGCTTTCGATTCAGCCAACGTGCCAGCTACAATCATTACTCGTTCGTTATTCACAAAACAATATATATATATATATATATATATATATATATATATATATATATATATATATATATATATATATATATATATATATATATATATATTCACTTTATCGGCTGAGGCTCGGCTGGGCCCCATCAGGTAACAACGAAATCAATGGTTGTATTTCCCGTAAACGAACTGAATTAAGCCAACTATTCCTGCGAAAGACCTCTGCGGCCTGCCTGGTGAGCACTTTTCCGGCAGATATTTGTTAACTACACCCGATACTTAATGGTATCATATCATTTTGGTAAACTATGCCTGCGGTGTGACAACGTCCCACTGTACGTGCTGTAGTAGTCTGTGCCCTTCCCGAATATCTTCTTTTTTTCTTATACATCACTCGATTCAACGTTTTAGTAACATTTTGACACAGTGATGTGGGGCTCCCGCACCGCGGGACGGCGTGAGCCAAGGCCGGCGCCGTGAAAGACGATGAAGCGCCTACGCTGCACGCTCTTCTTCTGGCCCGCCATTGAAGTTTAAATCTAGTTTGGCTTTACTATTAAGCATACGAAAAACCGCCTGCTTATTGGCCAATCCCCCATAGTGGGTATGCGCCACTGTCTGGGACACAAGACAAGACAAGACAAGAGAAGCGTCTATTTTGCAAGATTCCGTCTTCAATCTACGTTACCCGAAATTCATACTGCGCCCGAAATTAGCTCGATGTATGTGACCTTTGTTCTTTTACTTGATATAGTTGCTGCATATTTCTCTGTGCCGTTTCGTTCACTGATGATAGCAGTGTTCACATCTGCATGTCTCACCGCAGTTTTTTTTTCTTTATTCTGATCTTCCTTGTGGGGCAGAGACGAAGTGGTTGCCCTAGCTGTTTCATGATTGACCTTGTTTTGTGTGTGTGCGTGCGTGCGTGCGTGTGTGTGCTTGTGTGTGTGTGTGTGTGTGTGTGTGTGTGTGTGTGTGTGTGTGTGTGTGTGTGTGTGTGTGTGTGTGTGTGTGTGTGTGTGTGTGTGTGTGTGTGTGTGTGTGTGTGTGTGTGTGTGTGTGTGTGTGTGTGTGTGTGTGTGTGTGTGTGTGTGTGTGTGTGTGTGTGTGTGTGCATTTTTTATATTGCGGAAGAATCCTTAGGTATGCCGAACGCGTTTACTTAGAAGCCACTATGCCCCTTACATCTACAGCAACTTGCTACATTATGACATACTCGCTCGTCGGTAATTTCAATTTTTATGCGATACCATGGCAACACGACCGGAGAAACTTATTCGCTGATTCCCCGCAGATGTGCATTTACCATAAAGTGTGTTCGGTACGATGTTATTAAACCTTGACTGGGGTCACGTGGGCCGTGCCTGTAGTAATCTACGATCATTTCCATTTAAATAATGTGTTCAGCAACGTTTAATTCGTATCCAGTACTTTTGATTTCTGGGACGCTGTGTGAGTGTGGGCATCGCGTGTATAATATCGGACCCCTAGAAATAAGGCGGAAATATTATGATTACTTATTCTTGCATAAACTAACTCACAACCACTTCTGTCTGCGGTTACTGTCAGCTGTAACGTTCTGCGTCCATCGCCCAAACTTGCGCAATCCTAGCATTTTTCTCTACGTGAATTGCTCTTGCACCTCTAACGCTGTAACACGTCTTGTAACACAACACAACATATTGCGTCATGATCTCGATGTATTGAACTCTACTATTTGCTCGTTATCTTACTTCTGTCTTTCATTAATTCAATTTCTTGTGGCATTTTGTACCACTGTTTCTTGAGATTTCCTGTTTTCTTTTTTTTTCGGTTTCATATTCTTTGTGTAGCACAAGCGCACCAATACTAAGGCGTAAATCTGTTCTTGGGCACTTTCAGAAAATAAATGAAATGAAATGAAATGAAATGAAATGAAAGGAGCTCGAAACTCCTTAGCTGATCCCTTTGGTGGAGTATCAGAAGCTGCAGCAAAGGAATAAAACCCCACACTTACCGAGCCTGAAAGGGAAAAGAAAACAAGGAGTGTAAATGGTAGCACGCAAGGAAGTAAGCACAGTAAAGGTGATTGGCACCATAAGATGTATTTAAGGTCAATAACCTTGTTTATGAGGGGCAGTCAAAAGCAATACCTTTCAAAAACAATTCGGCGCCAGAAGAGAAAAAAAAGATAGTTTCTTATAGCACAGCTCTGCAACGCGCAATGGGGTCAGCACCTTGCACAACAACCGCATGTAAGCTGTACCACTTAGCTTCTGTTGACATGCCCGGTCTTATAGGGAAAAAAAAATTTTTTCACGTCATCAGTAGTTTCCGAACTGCCGCTTGTGAGTGTAAGACTCCGTTCTCATTACAACGCGACGTCAGACATCGTACTCTGCAATTTGTGCAGCAGCGCGGTCACCGAAGCGCGTTTCACACTGCATCAAGAAACAGAACGTTATCGTCAGACTACTAGTTATACGCACACAGAAGCATGCGTCAGAGCATGGTGCGGATGAGCTTGCTGCAGATAGCTGAATAACGTTAGAGCCTTTGTGATATGCTACTTTGTTCTTAGCACTTACGCGAAGCCATGCTGACACGTTTACGACTTTACAATTTTATCGTTTCTTTTTTTCTGCACCGTTGGAAAACTGCACGCTAGTTATTTGGACGTCTTTATTTAGACCTTTGGGATGGAGTTTTAGAGCTTCTCAGTGTTTCTGGCGTGATAGCTTGCCTCTTTCGATTACAGTAATTTTCGCGACACTATGAAATTATTAACAGTTTATTCTAATGCTTGCAGGAAACGTTAACTTGAATATTAATGCAAGATCTTCTCGGAACGAAAATATGAGCGAGAGCACCGCTTTTATTCAAAAGGTGTGTACTTCATGCTGCTAGCTGTAGTTATGGAGGGGTTTAAGGACTGACCGGAGTGTTCGCATGGTTTCTTTAGAGTCAGGGCGCGTGAGTGCGCTCAAAGTTATGTAATATATTTGCGAACAATAGTCTATACTCTAAAGGCAGATTTTTTGGTAGGTACATAATATGCCTTCTAGATAGATTTCAGAGCTATTCCTTAAACATGCTCCAGGGTCTGGCAGAGGCGCACTAGAGATTATCCCCACTGGTTTAATATTTTAGTATAATAATTTGGCTTCTACATGTGATGGTTCAACAAAGCATGTACGTGTGAGGGACTGCCCTAAATACAAGAACGCACACGTCTTTACTCAGAAGTGAGGAAAATTAAAGAAGCAAAGAAGCTGTTGTTTAGCCGGCAAGAAGCATCTTACTGCTTCCGCCTCAGTGTAGTTCAGCATGTTTGCTCAAAAGAATATCAAAGAATTTTTTAGATCAATCTAACTGCTCTTTAGGCTCAACATTGCGATTGTCGCCTGATACCTCCTCCGTGAAAAAAAATCTCTTTCCTCGGGCGGATTTTCGTAAACTGTTGCACCGTTGCGGAAAGATAGATCTAACAGCAGGAAGCTTATTCTATTTTATTATTCGGCTTACACTTACCACCACAGTTGCACTCGATTACGCCAGTGTAGCATGTCCACCGCAGGTTGAAAGGTATACACCAGAACTCAGTCTGGAAGAGTAGGTTGCCCTTTGGTTTTCTGTCTCCTGAACGCAAAAGACAAAATCGAGTGTGAATAACCCATGTCTTAATGTAGAGTGAGGCTCTGTGAAGATTGCTTATCAAGTGAATATTTACATTAGATTATTTCGACGCAGAAGTAAAGCATTTCTGTTGTTGATGGCACAACTAAAGGTTGGATCTTGAGTAGCTCCAAAGTCCTTTACAACCGTGTTACGCTCTCCGAGTTGTTAGCGAGTACAGTGTAAGGCCATGAAATAGTTGTAAGTTTTCTAGATGCAATAAAAGGCTACAGAAATGTTTCTCATAATTTCTCATCACCTATGTGTTTATTGTAATTATATGTCACCTATATGAACCTTGACAACGTAGTAAGTCATCACATTGCAGTAGCGCTAAAACAAATTGTTGTATATCAGTTTATCCGGACCTGTACAGAGAAACATCAACGACAGCTTCAACCGCTAAGAAATTGCTAAACTTAGCTAACACGCCAAGCCTTTGTAAAGTGACTCAGAAAATGGCTGAACAGGGGCCCTATAACGTAAATCTATTCCAATATGTTTTTATTCCAATTTCCTGACGTCAAATTTGCGTAACCGCCGACGCAAGCATCGGGCGGTCACCCGCAGGGTTGTCTGAACTGACCAATCAAACGCTCTCCTCGTTCATAGGAGGTCACTTTTGTTTGCTTGAAAAACGAATAGCATTGTCTACACTGAGCGGCTTGTCTTATCTTGTTGGCTGACAACAGGCGAGGAGCACGCCCAAGTAGAGAGGGATTCGATAGGGCCGAGCCCCTGCACTGAAGATCGATAACCGGATGACGAGGGTGGCGCTGGCGTCTGCGATTGGTCCGCTTTCCCTTACTTTGCTTGCGGTGACTCGTCAACAATCGCGGCAGCATGCAACAGAAACCTAAGAATGACGCTAAAACGGATCCTCAGCAAAGAAGAGTTGGCAGAACGAGGTCGCAAACGTGCCGAAAGTGCTCGAAAACGTTAGACGGCCACGCAAAAAGTTTTATTACACGCAAATAAACCCATGCTCTCTGACAGCAGCGAGTAGCCAGTGCCCGAGCGATCGGCGGCAGCCATCTTTTATTCCATTCGGAACGGGGCAGCCTGCGACTATTCAGAAGAAAATTCAGTTTTGTTCGGCATATTAATGCATCTTTATCGCGTACACGTCACTTTGACGAGTGAGTTTTTGCGGTTTTGTGACGTCACGTCAGAGGCAGGTGAAGTGGGCGCAGCCCGAGAACTTTTGACCAATAGCCGAGGGCTAATGGCGAAGAGGCGTCGAATCAGAAATAACAATTTTCTTTTGTTCGGTCAAATCCTGCGTAATCCGTGTGCACCTGTTATATCAGATGGGGAGCTATCGCGGTTTTCGTGACGTCGCGTGGCAGACAGTTGAAATGGGGGTGGTCCAAGAAAGTTTTTGACCAATCGCGGAGGGCTGATTGCAGAATTGGAATAGAAAAGTTTGGAATAGCTTTACGTTATAGCGCCCCTGGTCTCTTTTTATGAAACATAAATAATGTTATATGCTTGAATAGGGACATATTTCAGTAGGTGAAATTACTTTGTCACTGAGCCTCAACTTAGGAACCTTTCTGAAAATTCGAATGAAAGGACAAAGAGGTATGTGAATATGTGCTAATTAGGCATATCTTTATGCAGTCTGTTTATCACGGTGGACAATTTTTTTATGATTATAATAGCCACTAGTGCAGAGGCACAAAAGAGAAGGTGCCAGTGCATATCATAGCCCCTACAGCCTCGCGGATAAAATATCGCATAACATCAATCTTAACAACGACCGTTAAGCAAAAAAAACTCATATTCAAATCATATTAGCTTCAAAGCGCCGTGCTGCCCCCTCCCCCCCAAACGATGTCGCGATTTGGAGCGACCGCTCGTGCAAACGAAGAAAACAGACCAATGAAGTCAGAGAAATCATAGGGTAAAACAGCTGTCATGTTTTAGTTTTTATGTAGCAACAATAAGCATAGGCGAAGGGAAAGTGGACGAATAGACAACTCTCCGGAAGGTGGGAACCGAACCCGCATGTTAGCACTACACAGGAAGTACTTTATTAAAAAAAGGCGCACTGAATAAAAACCGTAAATCAGCGTAGACTTATAAAGTATTGTTTCAGAACGCTTCTTCCGCTATCCTTGCGGTAAATACTTTACTGCATTAGAAAATTAAGGTGAAAGTTTAAGCCTGTTCGACAACGTGACGTCACTAATTTCGAAGAGGCTTTCTTCTTCTTTCTTTGTCTTTTCGAGGGGGTGTCTTTGTGGGGCTGCTTAAAAGTTCCTTAAACTTGATACATTCAGTGTTTTTTTTTTTGAGCTGATACAACACAATGCAATCAATTTTCGCTGACAGAAAACTTAACCAGACTGCAGCAGACGCCGTCAAAATCTGTTACGTCATGGCTGGCTGATGCGGGAGCTTCAAGGTGGCATCGGCTTTTGTTCTTTCGGTTTTCTTTTCTTGCGTTTTGTCTGGCTGACCACTCCTCTCCTCTTTGTTCCACTGGACTTTTCTTGTAGGAGGGTAATGTAAAGGTAATGTAAAGGTAATGTAAAGGTAATGAGGGTAAAGGTAAAATCAATTTTCTCTTTAACGCCGCTTTAAGCTACCGCGGCGGCTATCCTCCAGGTCCCTTTCTCCGGGTGTTTGCGTACGTGCAAAAATTTGCCGCACGAGCAATTTGCAAGATGTAAGCTGCTCCCCCACCCCGCTGCGTCGAGTTGTGCTTGCTTTCGCTTACACTTCACATTTCCTTATTATTATGCACTAATTTTCAAATCAAACAACAAGTTATATGTTCCTGTATGCTGTATCTGACTTCATTTGTCTGTTTCCTCGATAAGAAACTGTAGCTAACGAAAAATCGAGCGTCTCGGATCTTGCAGTCTAGTTATTGCCATTGATGTTTCCCCTTAAAGTACCGCTTAAAATGCTTGCTCGAAAAGCGTCGCTGACTTTGTCACGGATCTGCATCGTTTCCAAGAAGCGTGGGCTTCCCCCCGCGCTAAATAAAACATCCGAAAATACAGCCCGCCATATTTCATCGGATTGCGATTGGTAACGCTTCAAGGCTAGTGCGCTTGCGTTATCGACCATAAAATCAGGAAGCTCATAGTGCGACGAAACGGAAGTGCGTGTTTCTTTTTGTTCGCTTTGTCTTTGGGAATTGTTTACCGAGCGTAATTCTAATTACCTGAACTGATTACCTGAAACGGGCATGATTACCCTGGAACCGAGCCAAATTATTATTCCACTAAAATTTGTATTTCTGCGCACAGAAAACCGCCTTTATAATTCCCGCTTTTCTGTTACTAAACCACCAGTGTGCATTGCATTTGATCAGCGCATCAGCAGTAATGAAAGGGTCATATAACAGACAAATATGACAACAATATATAAGCCTCTGTGACAGTTGACACCTATCAGGTCCCTGTCACGTCCTCAGCCTAGCAATCAAGATGACTCGTATGGTCGGAGAAGTTGGACTCAGAGGAGAAATCAAAGTATAAGTTTTTTTTTTTATGTTTTCTATTTTTCTCATGGTTTCCTTCTTATAGGCTATTTCTCACCCCCGTACCCTTCCCTTCTATACTAGCTTGCAGGCGAATTTTTTTACTCCGACAAGCCTCTCTGGTTTTAAACAGTGAGCTATTTCGCTTTCCATATGGTGCATGAGTTGTAGTTCTAGTTTACCTCCTTCCGCAGACTGGCTTTTAGCGTCCTCCTGGCCAGTCCGTCCAGGTAACCTTTGTAGAGACCTTGCTTGGGCACCATCAAGAAGATAGAGCGTGGCCTGTTAAAGAAGGAAATGACTTCGCGTTAACAACTTTTCTCCCTCTAACCAAAATGTTTCTTCTAATATTAAATTTTTTTAATTTGTTTACGCGTTTCAAAGGCGCACGTCGTTTAATACTGCTTCTTTTCGTACAATTCTGGCGGGAGCAAGGGCGCACTCTGCTTTTATACCATAGAATGCATGCTTTAAATAATCACTCGCGAAGGCGTAGTTCCGCCAGCCTGGGTTGGCGCGCAGACTTTGAATGCAGTAAGATTAGAACGTTCGTATACTGTAAGCTAACATGGTTTCGCTAACTCCTCATGTACTTCCCTTAGGGCCCGCGTTTCGATGGCAGAACTGAATCCAGGCCGTCTTGAATGCATGGCAGTTCAGCAGATGCCTTTATGTTTGCATCAGTTTTGATACTTCGCTCAGCAGTCTGCACACGTCTCTTGGCAACATTTCATCATCATCATCAGCCTGGTTACGCCCACTGCAGGGCAAAGGCCTCTCCCATACTTCTCCAACTACCCCGGTCATGTACTAATTGTGGCCATGTTGTCCCTGCAAACTTCTTAATCTCATCCGCCCACCTAACTTTCTGCCGCCCTCTACTACGCTTCCCTTCCCTTTGAATCCATTCTGTAACTCTTAATGACCATCGGTTATCTTCCCTCCTCATTACGTGTCCTGCCCATGCCCCCCCCCCCATTTCTTTTTCTTGATTTCAACTAAGATATCATTAACTCGCGTTTGTTCCCTCACCCAATCTGCTCTTTTCTTATCCCTTAACGTTACACCTATCATTCTTCTTTCCATAGCTCGTTGCGTCGTCCTCAATTTAAGTAGAACCCTTTTCGTAAGCCTCCAGGTTTCTGCCCCGTACGTGAGTACAGGTGGGACACAGATATTATAAACATTTCTCTTGAGGGATAATGGCAATCTGCTGTTCATGATCTCAGAATGCCTGCCAAACGCACTCCACTAACTATTCTTTCCGAAAGCATTCCATCCCATAATTTCTGCTGCGTGCGTTCTACGCGAACTTAGACAACATATGCCAATCAATGGGTTCTGCATATGTGGGCATTTAAAAAAGCGCAGGCAAGAGAGACGCAGACTTTGAGGTGCCCTGGGACAGGGTGTTGTACAATCGCGCGTACAGATGTTTATATCATGTCAATATAAGGCGAAGATAACTCATGGCGTTTCCGGCTATAAGCCACCATCTATAGTTATAGCAGGTCAAAACTAAACGGAACGTAAATGTACGTTCAACAAAACCTGCAGTACTTTACAGAGTGCGCGTTGTTCAGCGTCTGAAACAGGCAACGTTGGCGTGCCACGCTGTTCATTGAACAGTGTCGTTCTTCGCGAGGTCTGAGGTTCCGGTGCAAGTACGTTAGGCGAACCCGCCCAATGTGGCGAAAATTGGAGAGTTTTGGAACTGGGGACCCAAGCTGTTTCGGTAGTCGAAAAAATTGCAGGCCGCAAGTGCGCATGCGCAGAACCCGAGCCAGTCTTGGGTTCTTGCGTTCGCTTTGCCCCCAAGGCCCAAAAATCGAGAACTATCATGTGTCCCCAAGCCGCCTTGGTTCTTAAAACAGCGCACTTAATTCGTAGTACTAACACATTGATTACGTTCATTACATATTAGTGTTGGCCCTTTTTGCTAAAAAAAATGCATTGTGTTCGTTTTCACTTGTAAAAAAAAACTTTCGTTTTTTTTCTTGCACATTCTTTTTTCTCACGGCGGCGTCTCGAGCGCTCGATCCTACGCCGTCTGCGTTTGACCCAGTTCTCAAACTCTGCTGCACCTCTAAGCCCAAGAGCAGCGTACCCAACGCGGCTTGCGAACCCAGAGTCTTGGGTCCCCAATTCTAAAACTCTCTACTAACTGGGTGCTCCCTGCTACGCCTCTTGTAGATGGTGGCTTTCAGTCGTCAACACCATGAGTTATCTTTGCCTTATATCAGACATTTTAGTGCGATTCTCCGGCGGCTACACAACGTGGAACTCGCACGATTACCCTCGAACTATTTCTTTGGCATCGGTATTCGGGTATTCAAGCGAATTGACCTGCAGCCCGTACACATCGCTTGGGCAGCTCGCACCAGCTTCGGTTACGCGAGAACCGTAGGGAAGCGTTCCTTCACTTACTTGGATTGCATCATCTACAAGGAAACTGGTCAACGAACGCTCGTATCTCTCGCGCCCGGCCTAGTTCGTAAGTCTGCATTTAGATTTTGAACAGATGACAGGCTAGCTGAAAACTCTGACTGAGCAGCCAAAGGGCGGTGGTCGCACTACATCTAGGCTGCGTTACTGGCCGACGAACTGCTGCGCGTGCTTTCTGCCACAAACCTCGCGCCTCGGCTTGGTCCCGTTAATCTTCTTGCACAACGTGCCTAGCTTGTTCGGTGCAGAAAAAAAAATGGCTGTGGCTTAGCTAAGGTTACGCCCAGGATGCGAAGCATACTAGCCTTTATTTTAACGCGACAGCGTTAAGGAGCTCGTGTCGCAGAAAAGCCGGTGTCGTCGGTGTCGGTGTCTGCGGCGTTGCACTTCATGAATAAATCGTTGTCGCGCCGAACGCTGCGTTGCTCGACGCTCACCGCGTCCGATGCGGGGGGCGACGCCGCGAGCGACGGCGCGAGTTGGAGCCCCGTTTCTCCTCTCTCGTGACGTCACAGTGTCACGTGGTATTGAAGGCGACACCGCCGCGCCTGAGGAGCTGGGTTGAGCTCTAGTAGTATGCTTCGCATAAAACGCGAACTCCAGCTCTTTCCACTATGTTATTAAGGTAATTGATACCGCTATGTGCCCACAGGATGACCGCGGTGGCCCTCAGCGGGATAACAGTTCTCAGTCTTGAGGCGTTATGTGCGCTCGCAGCTCCATGAAAATGTTGTCAGCGGTGCCCACCGGAAGCTGGCACGAGTGAGCCGCGGAAAATAAACGCTGAACTCGCGTCTCAAAGCTCCTTTCCAGTTGGTGGTGGCATGATCTGCTAAGGTCGCTTCTCAGTGTGCCTTTCAGTGCGCCCATGACGAAACCACGCTTCACTTTTTTAGAGTGTGCCAATGTACAAACGCAAAAAAAAAATTTCTTGGTGCGCGGAACGTAGCTTCAGCAACCATGATGCTCACTGAAGAACACTTTGAGGTCCAGGAGCCGGAGCTCTAAATATGGGTGACTTTGGTGCATGAAGAACGTGGAAGGGCAGTTAAAATGCCAACAAGTCCATAAACCCGCTGACAGTTGTTCTGCATAAGTTCGGGAAGCGGATGCCTCCGATCGCTTCGATTGCCTTTTAGACCATGTGACGCAAGACCTGTTCGGGCAGGGAATTGTATAAATCATTTACATCGATCTAAAGGCCACTGGCTGTCATGGGACACGGGTCTTTCAAGAAGTTTGAAACAACAGCCGAGTTTCTTGCAAGTAACGGGTTGCGAATCTGCAGTTCGCAGAGCGACCGCTGCAGTTCACGACCTATCGCATGTTGCCAAGCTCTTTCTTCTGAGCCGATGACCCCGAAAAGACAGACGCTCCTGTCTTGCCTTCTTTTCTTCCGGAAAAGACCTTCCTTCTGCCTTAAGAAGTTGTGAGTTCCTTCAGGACAAGTACCTCACAAAGGCGGATGGCTTCCTTTTTCACCTTAAGCTGAGTCTTCTCCGTGAAGTCAAAGTTCGCTGAAATGGCATCTCGCGACATTCTTCTCTCGACACCTGCCACCAGGTCTCCAATTCAAACGGAAAACGCTCTAGCCTGCTTACGCAAGGACAAGCCAAATGTCGTGCTGAGTGACAAAAAATACCGCAGAGACACTTACGACTGCTTTTGGAATGCGAAAGCATTATAATGGCTTAGGTGAAATGTTTTCGATTTATGTTTTCGACATGCATTAAAGTTGTTTATGCTGAATCAGTGTCTTTGTTGCCGTAAACGTCATTTACTGAACGGAAATATTGGGATCATTTTGCTGCAGACTGATGAATTTTTTTGTGTTCCCTTGCTTCGTTTCTCGAGGAGTGCTTCTATAGGCGACCACCTTTCACAGCTGCTGCTGATGCGGATGCTTCGCAGAGCATCCAAGTAGACACAGCACCAATGAAATCCGAAGGCAGTAAGGTGACGTGCGCAATGACGCAAGCACTAGGCACACCTCACTTTCTTTCTCTTTCTATTGCCCTTTCCCCCACCGCCAGTGTAGGGTAGCAAGCAAACCGGATGCTGTTCTTATTGACCTCCCTGCCTTTCCATCCTTGTTCTCTCTCTCTCTCTCTCTCTCTCTCTCCCCCCCCTCCATTTTATGCTCTCATGAGTTGGCGTCGAGAGCGCATCGTAGTAGACACAGTAGACGCAGCACCGACGAAATGCGAAAAAGCAAATGACACGTGGGAGGCAGTGACGGAGGCAGTGTCATGACGTGTGCAATGACGCAGGCACCAGGCACAACTTTAGTCAACCGTAACCGTGGAGCCACCCTGGCGTCCGGGAAACGTGCTAGTCTCGCACCTTGGAGGCTCGGGTCCGATTCCCACCCAGTCTAAAATGTGCCAAATTTTCTTTTCATTTCCATTAGCTGACTTTCTTTGCAGAAACTTGCCTGACAAATTTGAGGTCTTTCAGTCACGTCGCCAACGACAACGCCAGATTTTCACGTAATTGGGCATATCATGCTTTCCCATTAAAAAAGGAGGCAGCTTTGCGGTTTTTCCAGCGAGGCTCTACGGCAAGAAGGCGTGAAGGGCCATTTCATTGGATTTCAAACTCATTACTTTTGCTGTTTAGCGTCGCAGTAAACTGCTTTTTTACCCGTTTGCGCATTTGCTTTCAATGTACAAAACCTTTTGTTTCTCTGCGCTCATGTGGTATCCTTCTTGTCCGCTCGTTTAAGGCTCTTTCAAGAGTTCCTGTGATGATCTGATAATGAAAATTACATTTATGTATCCTTATTCACCTGCTATGTGAGATGTCGGTAACATGCTCTTACAGTCTGAACATGCTTCTTTTTATAAATGTGCTTATTTTTTTTATAATTCAAGCTTACGACGATTATCTGCCTTCAATAATGGTAAGAGCCGCAGAAAGCCTGGTGTTATTGGTACGAACACATTGCAGATAATGATCGCACCATTATTATTATTGACAACTAGCAAGTTTTAAAGGGCATTGCTTCTTTGTAGCATTGCCACTGAAAATTTTTCGTTAATACAACTGCTTCTTTTGAATAATCTGAGACAGTCGGCATGAGAGCGCGATGCACGTATTACGTTGAAATGTTTTTCTAGAGAAATAATCGAACGATTTGATTTGATTATGGATTTCCTATTATTCTCAGTTCGTCTCTAATAATCAATAGCTTATCAATGACTAGAAATCAAAACATTTAGGACTCTAAAGTGGTTTTACGTTCATGACCCTACAGGCTGGTTACCAACTCGCTTCGATAACATTTATAAATATTGCTTGTATATGTTTGTTAGGACCGAAGCGAATTCTCAATGGGAAAACGCGAGTTGTCGACCCGATTTATATACAGGGTGTCCCACGTAACTTTATCCAAACTTTAAAGATATGCGAATGGCACGTAGCTGGACAGAATCAAAGTAATGTTGTTTGCCGTCCTTTGGAGATACTCAGGTTATTATTTTCATTCCTCCTAATTAGAAAATGAGTCTTAATTAATTAATCAACTTCTGAAATATTTTAGTTAGATGAAAAGTGTCGATGAGAAAATCGTATAGCGACATGAAAAACTCCTGATACAACTTTCGGCTGGTCATTACCTACGTGCTACATGAAAGTGTCTTTCCGAGCGTGAAAGAAGCCCGCGAATGCACGCAAAGTGCCTCGAGTAGCTAGTCGCACGGCAATTCTGCGTGCTATTCGCGGGCTTCTTTCACGCTCGGAAAAACACTTCTGTGTAGAACGTATTGCGCCAAAAAAAAGAAAACAACGCGAAACTGTATCGGGAGTTTTTCATGTCGCTATACGATATTCTCATCGACACTTTCCATCCAATTATAATATTTGAGAAGTGAATTAATTCACTGACTAATTATTGAATGATTATTGAATAACTAACTATTACTGAGTGACGGCAAACAACATTACATTTGTTCTGTCCAACTACGTAGCATTCGCATATTTTTGAAGTTTATCTAAAAATTACATGGGACGCCCTGTATATTCGTTAGACGCTGTGCAGAACATGAATAGATACCTGCACATTGCCGGGACACCAAATGACAACCCTTGCGACGGGAAAAGAGTGTAAAGGGTTTCTCGCGCTTAGTTGTAACGAAATTGTACCTCTCATGTGTAGCATGCAAAGTATTACCGCAGCATTTGCTTGTAATGTTTAGTAAAACTTTAGCTTAACCTAGATTGCAACAAGTGCGTTCGACATGCCGTCTTTTCTGGCAGTTCTTTGCAGATAGCCCTGTGCCACATTCCTGAACCAGCACTTCTGGGACAATTGGTCTGTAAGATACTGTACGGGACACGCTTTTTTTATGTGAAACACTCGATGGTCACTGATTGAAGTGGGCCCTTGAATTGGCTACCGTAATAATTAGGGGTGCACAAATATTTGAAGTTTCAAACACGAATTTAATTTTACAAGCTAACTATTCGTATTCGTGTTTCAAAATTAATTATTCCTTATTTTCGAATAGTCCAATTCAACCCAATATTTCTCAACAACCGACTCTTAAAGTCGGATCACTGTTCTCCGTCTGTTAAACAAAGGATTGATAATTATCAGACGCGAAACAACGACAACAGTTTTCGAAGAAATGCGGAAACAAAATGGGTAATGCAAGCTTTTGTTACGGTTCAGCAGCGAAAGCCTACAAGACTGCCCGCCATTCTTGCCTGTAGTTTGACAGTTATTGTTTTTGCCAGTCTAGTCATCCAGTAGTTATATATATTTTACGCTACAACCAGCGATGTTTCCCTTGCAACAGGCATTTTTACATGTGTCTACGCTTATGTCCTTCCGCAGCTTTAATTATTTTCCCACAACTTGCGGTCATTTTTTTTTCAGCCATAATTTGTTTAACATTTTCTGAAAGTCATAGGTCGACAGCAGTCAATAAGTATTGGAGAGAGAGAGAGGGAAATATTTTTATTGGAAGGCAGAGAATCCTGCCGACGTGTCTAATGTCCCCTACATGCTGCTCTGAATGAGGGATTGAAAGGCCCTGAGAGAGAGAGAGAGAGAGAGAGAGTGAAAGGTATGAAAAATATGAACGTAGTATTTGCATGTGTTCGCTATGTTGCATATACTTAAACAAGGCTATGTAAAAATGAAGTTTGTTCATTCTAATGTGTATATACAGCTTATTCTAAAGCTTGCCAAGCAAATCCGTATCCCGCAGATAAGTACAGAAGTATAAAGCCGGCCACTACTTTGCAGGGCAAGACATACAACCGAATGGAATCCTTAGCGTTTAGTGGCGCCTATCATTCTTGGAGCGCTTAAAAACATGATTTAAACATGATGAGAGGCTATCTGTGTATTTTTATGGCAAATATTGATCTTGTATTTAAAACTGATCCTCTATTCCTGATTGCTAGCTGTCTTCTTTGCACTAGGTCAGTAGAGTCGTGGTAACTAATTATACAGAAATAAATATTGATGCTGCAAATGTATGCGGCTGCGTTTGATTATTCGATTCGATATTTGCCACATACTATTCGTATTCTATTCTTACGTTTATGTTCGTCCACCTCTAATAGAAACCAATGTGCGCACACATTTCGTTTCGAGAAGTTGCCATCCGGCTGCATTCGCTGCGGCTGGAATGGCATATTGACTAGTGCACTTATTTAGCCTTTTCTCTGGGACTGCATTTTCCCCACCAACTTAAGATTATCGCTCACCGCAGGACGCTCCTGTGTGATTTCGAACTCACTCCAATGTTATCATTGAGCCTATCTGTCGTGTACGTTCTCGCCGAACATTTAAAATCAACCTTGCTCAGGACGAACTGGTGGGCTAGTTGGTTATACATGTCTACTTTGAACACAGCGCGCAATAAATCCACGGCGACTGCCAAAGTAACGACACCACAAAGCGCTTTGTGATGTCGTTACGCTGACAGTCCCCGTGGATTTATTGCGCGCTGTGTTCACGTAGACATTTATATTCAGATTGTTTGCGCGACGCGAATAATGTTGTTTTTACCGACATGTATGCGAGCAGCAATCAATTACGCCGGAACCTTTGATGATTCATACATCAAAGGCGACGCGCTTGAACCGCAGATCAGATTACCGCGATCAACGACAGTGTTCGCCGCTATCCTTGTGCTTCGAGTTTAGCCTATTTCTGTGGGCACACGTTCGCTCATTAAAGAGTTATTTTCGGCAGTCACAGTTTTGCTATTGTCTTCTTGAGCGTCACTACAACGTGGCATTACTTTTAACCTGTTGTGATGAAGTGGATCATGGTTGCCATGGTCAGGCGTTATTCGCTGACCATGGTTTGGAAACTGTCGCCCTGTGCGGGCACCTGGTACAACTAAGCTGGGAGTTCTGGCGAAGGCGATTGTTCATTACCGCTTTGCTCGGTGAATTAGTAATTTAGGTACCTGCTTTATTTGACTAATGTTACTAAAGGTGTCTTACTAATTACGACGATATGGAAGAGTGAGTGATTATGAGTAGCTGTTTCAATGGATTCGAGTGTTGCTCATACCAGGCAGAATGTATAAAGAATTGGTGCTAAAATTTTCTGTGGAGTAGTGTTCAGCAATCATGAGGTTGGCATAATTTGCATAGAAAACAATTAATTCACAAAATTTGGTTCCTAGAAAAGAAAACAGGCTCGTGCACGTTGTTTCAAAAAGGTAACTAATCGCCATTGCCATTACTTGTTTTAAAAACAACTTCATCGAAGCTACCAATTACTGACCTACAAAAGCGAGCAGTTATTAAAAACATAATCGATTACTCCAACCCTACTTTTTTTCATTATTTTTATTAATATGGCACAAATGCAGTAAATAGGACAAGCTATCCTGGCTCTTACAACGCGTCCTCTGCAGCCTTTCACAGGTGTTCCTCTTCACTAACAAATGCTTTTCAAAAATTTCTTAGGTGGTCTTTCCTTGTCTTCTAGCTTTTACCTGTGGTCTTTACCTTGGTTTTCGTGGTTTTTAGGTGGTCTTTTCTGTCAGCAGCTTTTACCTACGGCCCCTCCTTCGTTTTGATGGAAATAAAGCTTATTATTATTATTATTATTATTATTATTATTATTATTATTATTATTATTATTATTATTATTATTATTATTATTATTATTATTATTATTATTATTATTATTATTATTATTAAGACATCTGAAGCAGGCACCGAGCACTCACTTGATATGTGCGCTCGGCAGTGTTTTGTTGTAATGTACGAACACATGGCTCATGAGAATTTGGTTATTCACTACCTCTACGCCCGGGTCTGGGTCCTCTATGAAGCGCAGCGCTTCGTTGTTGCAGGTGCTAGGGGAGACGCTCCCGGGAGGGGCCAGTGAAAAAGTATATATCGGTGACCGCTGGCAACCATGCCCTAATGTGAAGTGGCCATTGCTATCAAGCCGTAGAAGCGCCGTTTAAACTTGTCGGCCAACATCCTGTTCACCTCTTCTCGACGCCTTTCCCTCGTTAGCCATTTAGACTTAAACCGCTTATTCTGACCGACGCCAGCAAGTGTTCGGGTTCCTTAATTAAAAAAAGTGGTCGAATCGGTAATACAATTCATTATGCACCTGCATATTACATAGTCCCCAAAATGTGGTTAGTGTGTTACAATCACAAAAAAAAATTCATTTATATGAGCGGCGTTTATATCAAACTGATAGCAGCGCATACGTTTGACGGCCAGAGGCTTCTGTCTGTATCATAGAAGCCCTCCACTGCACGAAACAAATAAGAATTCAGAAGTGACTCTCACTGCCAGTGAAGGCCGCTTAGAAGTTCCAGAAGAGAGAGATTCACTATAAGGTTAAAAAGATCTGAGAAAGGCCAATTTCTAAGGTAGGTGTGTAAATCAGCTAAGAATGGCGCGTTCAGGTAATCGAGGGGAAGCTGCGGGATGCTGATTTTGGGACGGAAGTAGCCCGTGTGCATGCTTTCATCCTCCTGAAAAATATAGTTCCCGCCTGATTAAGCTGCTTCGTCTATTATAGCTCGTTAAATGTATAACTGGATACGTGTAATTGGTTAATGAAAAAAAAATTATTGAATGACAGTGAATGTTGCCGAGTAAAGAATGTAATAGTTATATTTTAAAATTAGAAATAAAGGCTGTTGATTATTCGTAATTATTTACATGTAATTTATTACGTACAAATGTGTAAAAGAAGAAATGTAACCAACACAAATGTGTTCATTCGCAGTTTCAAAATTTTTTATATGAGTTCTGGGCGAAATAAAGTAAGAATAAAATTACTCTCTACATTATTGAATGTCAGGCGCGCTTAAAATGTGAAAAATATAGTCGATATCATTTAGATGAATTTTCAAAGGTGCTGCCTTATATTCCTCAGTTGTACAACTCTGATGTATGACAGCTGATTCATCATCATCACTGTCCACTGCAGGACGAAGTCCTCTTCCTGCGATCTCGAATTACCCCTGCCTTGCGGTAGCTGATTCCAACTTGCGCTTGCAAATTCGCTTAGTTAGTGACCCCACCTAGTTTTCTGCTGTCATCGGCTGCACTTGCCTTCCCTTGGCACCCATTCTCTAACTCTAACGGTCCACTGGTGATCTGTCCTACGCAATACATGGCCTGCCCACCTTTTTTTTTTTTTCTCTTTTTGACACCTACAATATTGCTCATCGCCGTGTGCTCTCTGATCCACACCGCTCAGTTCCCGTCTCTTAGCGTTCCGCTTAACATTTTTCGTTTCATCGCTCTTTGCGCGGTCCTTAACTTTTAGAGCTTCTTTGTTAACCTCAATGTTTCTGTCCCATATGCCAGCACTGGTAGAATGCACTTATTGTACACGTTTCGTATTAACTATAATAACAAATTTCCAGTCAGTGCCTGACAACATCTGTTATATGTGCTCCAACCCATTTTTATTCTTCTGTAAGTTTTCTTCTCGTGAACAGGGTCTTCTGTGAGTAATCGACCTAGGTAAACGTACTCCTTCAGAGACTCTAGAGGCTGATCGACGATCATGAACTCTTGTTTCCTTGCCAGGCTATTGAAAATTATCTTCGTCTCCTGCAATTCTCTTTAACGCCACACTTACATACACTTTCTCGGTTAAGATCCACAATCATTTGTTGTAATTCGTCCCTTGTGTTGCTGAACAAGACAATACCATCTGCAAACTGAAGGTTGCTCACATATTCACTGTTGATCCTCACTCCTAAGCTTTCCCAGTTTCATAGCTTGAATACTTCTTCCAAGCGTGCTGTAGATAGCATTGGAGAGATTGTGTTTTCTTGTCTGACCACGTTCTTTATAGGTATCTTCCTACTTTTCTTCTAAAGAATTAAGGCAGCTGTAAAATCTCTGTAGATGCCTTGCAAGATATTTACGTTTGCTTCCTGTACTCCTTGATTACGTAATGCTTCTATGACTGCTGGTATCTCTACTGAATCAAATGCCTTTTCCTAAACTACGAAAGCTATATAGAGACGTTGATCGTACTCTGAAGATTTCTCGATTACCTATTTGATGACATGGCTGTGATCCATTATAGAATATCCCTTCATGAAACTAGCCCGTTCTGTTAGTTGAGGTAAGTGAAGTGTTGCCCTGATTCTCTTGGAAACTATCTTGGTGAATACTACATACAATACTGAAAGTTACCTTATAGGCTTGTAATTATTCCATTCTTTAACGTCTCTCTTCTTATTGATTAGTCTAATGTTGGCGCTCTTCCAGTTCTCTGGTACACTTGAAGTCGTGAGGCATTGCGTAAAAAGAGCCGCAAGCCTCTAAAGCATGTTATCCCCTCCACCTTTGATTAAATCGACTGCTGTTCCGTCTTCTCCTGCCACTTTTTACCATTTCACGTCTTTCAAGGCCCCTCTAACTTCATCCCTGTCTATAGAAGGAACTTCCGTATCCTGCTCATCACTACTTCGAATGAAGTTAACGTGACTGACCTGGTACAGGGGAATATAAAGTAATTATTCCGCGGCTTTTACAATATCTTTGAAATTGTTGATGAGGTCCCCTGCTTATCTTTCACGTTCAAAAGATGTTGCCCTGTCTTACGGCACGTTTTATTCTGATTGACTGTGCTTAAATGTAGAATACGAAGTACTTTACGTATATGCGTTTGTCTCGGCGATGCAGTCCAGCACGTAGACAGCATCTGCTTGTGCCGCTCTCAAATTTTCACTTTCTTAAAAAAACATACGTGAGATCAAACGGGCGCCGATTCTTTTGACCTATGGGATGGGACTGATGGATCGTCCCTGAACAGCTGGAGACGCAGGTGTTTTTAGAAGGGAACCTGTCGCAACTGGCGACCAATGCTGGCGGGTCACGAAATGAATGAAAGCCTCAACCTAATCCGCATTCTTTTCGATATGGTCTTGTTCTCAACGCCTGTAGATCGCAGTGAGCAAGAACGAAGGCTGCGTTTCATCAATCATTCAATCAAACTTTATTTCATCTCCTTTGAAGATAAACAATGAAGCCTACAGGCAAAACTAGAGGAAACTTTGGCATTACGATCGCTCTGACACGTGTCATCTTCCTTGTGGCTTCGGACGTTCTTGTGACGCTATTACGATTTATCCGCCTTTTTTGGACCTAAATTTGCATACAATGATATTTTTCTCAAGGCACGAAAGCAATGAGAATTTGTGCACTTGCCTAAGCGTTGCTAATTGCTGGACTTATAACTTTGTTGAATCCGAATGATTTACAAAGTCATTTGTAGCAAGAATGATAAAAATATAAATCTTAGGCAAATGAACCTTCCGCAGAACTAGTCATTGTTCAAGTGTGTATGTGTATGTGTGCGTGTGTGTGTGGTATATTGTATGAGTGTGAGGCCCTGTGAATGTATCTGTGGCCCTGTGCGTGTTTACATGTGTGTATACGCTATGTGGGCATGTGTGTGCGTGTATTTTCTATGTGCTTATGCGCATGTGTGGGTATCTTTGTGTTTGTGTGTATGTATGTCAATATCCATGTGTGTAGGTAGTGTGCATGTATATGTGTATCCATGTATGAAAGTTTTACGAAGGCGTGTGTGTGTGTGTGTGTGTGTGTGTGTCTTTAAGGAATGATATCGAGGTCAATTCTATGCAGTTTAATTTGCAATTATAAGTCCACCTGCCTATAAAATGCGTTATCTAAAGTGTTGCTCTTGGCTTCTCGCACTGGCTCGCGTTCCCATAAATTTGAATATTTGCCTTTCTCATCGTGATGACACCGTGTTTGGATGAGCAGCTCGACAGCCGATTCACTGCTTCAGTTGCTGCAACCAAACCGGAATATAAGAAGGCGTCGCATCCCCGCGGCGCAGACTCAACAAACTCCTGCTATACAACTGCAAATTTTCGTGTAGGGATCCTCTGATTTCCTTATTTACGTGACCGCTACAACTACAGGTTAATAGAAAATCAGTAACCTGATTGCAGCACGCCAGTTCTCGCGAATAATTTGTACGAAACGCTAACAAAACATTAAACTGGAAAGCTCCTCAGGAGCTGAGAACAACAATGAGTTGATTTTCTTTTCATTTTTTTTTCTACTACATCCGTAAACAGACACCAGTTATCTATTGCCACCAGATCTGGTATCCTTCGTGCATATTACGTAATCAAATTTAGATTAGTTTAATGTAGAAGAAATTGAAAGCATTCAGATATTTAGCAATATCACCCGACTCGAGCGTCCCAGCTTTTCTGATGGTCGGCGCCTTATAACGGCGACAAACGGCGAGATCAGCGAGCGTTTGCACAAGCGTTCAGTGTATAGCTTCCAGCGCGCGCGCCCCCTGCTGCGCCGTCCATTCCAAGAAGGCAAACGCCCCGGCACAGTTGTTTGCTCGACACTGCTAACGAAAAACTGCGTGAAGCTGCCCGCGTGCACGAGTAGCATGTGGCATCTGGGATGCGCTTTCTTTGGTTCTGATCCCACGAACGTCACGCGTGCGCCCGAGAAGATGAAAAAAAGAAGAAAGAATGTAGAGCTGCCTCACATGTAGCTGACGACTATACAATGCGAAGCATTCATGGTTTGTCGACGACAGCTGTGTGAATGTTGCAACTGTCCTGTAGGCGAACGCTTACGTAGCTATGATGTGGTGTAGTACCTACATTTATAATACTAAGTAAGACGGAACGTCTGTTATGGCAAGATGCAAGATTTAAAGCCAACGAAACCCCGTGACATGCATATATACCCAGTGCTCCATACCCAATGGCCACAGTGCGAAAATGCCTAGTCGCGCCAGCGGCACATAACCACTGTCTCCCCTGTGGCACAATGTATAAGACTGCGCTTTCACCCGGATTGGCCGACTTAAACAGCGAGATTCACCGCCTGTACGCCCGCCTGCACAACAGCGTGGCTGCACTCAGGGAAGAATGCTTCGTATTGATATCGTAACTTATATCAGCACGCGCCTTGTAGTGCAAAAAATTCGTGTGAGTGATTGAACGATGGTTAAGAAACGCAGGATAACCAAGGCAGGGCTAACATAGGGTAACATGGGTAACAACAGCAGGGTAACAAAGGCAGGGGTAATAAAGGGCAACAGGGTTAACAAGGGAAAGGTAACAGAGGCAGGGGTAACAAAGCGTAACATGGGTAACAATGGCAGGGTAACCAAAGGTAACAATGGCAGGGCATACGCGATGCTTAAGGCAAGACCGTACAGGAGACGCTGGCACTAAAAAGTGAACTCCTTGACAACTTTTCGCCGTCTTAAGGCTCTGACTAGCACGCGGTCGACGCTCCCGCGATATGAATCAAACTCTAGTTGATTGTGTGCCGTAAATACTGTGATTGTGTTTCTTTATTTTTTTTTTCATTTCACCATTGTACACAGTGTCATGTGTCCGCAGCTTACTTCAAGGCTATATACTGCGGTGCCTAGATCGGGGCTTGCGCAGTCCTTTGAGTTGACTAACCCAAGCCTTCTCTACGTATTGTTCTGCTGCAAATGCATTGCATTTCAAACTTGGCATCTTCAATTCACAAGTCTGTCCTCACATTCATTGTTGCAATTTTGTTCGACCTGGAATACGTTTTTGTATTTCTTCCTTCCTTCCTTCCTTCCTTCCTTCCTTCCTTCCTTCCTTCCTTCCTTCCTTCCTTCCTTCCTTCTTTCCTTCCTTCCTTCCTTCCTTCCTTTCTTCCTTCCTTCCTTCCTTCCTTCCTTTCTTGCTTTCTTTCTTTCTTTGCTATGATTTTGTCGTTTTCTCTTTCTTTCTTTTTAGTAAAGTGCTTTCCCTGTACTATTCAAATGAATGAATGAATGAATGAATGAACTACACTTGCAAATTTCATCTCTAGAAATGTTTTCTCTCAGTTTACCGTTCCGAGAAAGGTACAAATTCTAACAATACAATTTCTTCTTGCTTCTTGAGAACATTATTAAAGACAAGAAGGAAGTACGTTTTACGTTCTGTATGTTACCGCCAATGTACCGAAATGATATATTGATCTGTACCTATGGCAGTACTGAGTGTGTCTCAAAGAATTTCGCAAAGTTGTGAAGTCACGGTGCTTTTGCCACCAGTGAGTTTGACTCAAGAAATCCAAATGTGGCCTTTTGTGTCACATTCGAGGTGCTTTGACGTACTTTCCTAGATTTTAGAAAAACTAGGCACGTATTTTGTTTTTTCAACATTTATCTCCTTGCTGGGTCTGTTTCAGGTATTTATGGAAAAGCACTGTCTTAAATCTTCCTAGTTTTGAGATTTGTTCTGCACACTATGTAGATAAGGTTAACTTTGTCCCACGTTGAAAACGCATTCCGATCTTGCTGAGTAAGCTGGGACACTGAAAGATGTTGGTAAAGTAGTAGTAGTAACGGTAGTGATAATAACGTAGAGCCCCATTTTGTTGTTCCTTTAGGTGGAAGCACTGGAAATTCCGTTATCGATCAGCTAGCTAGTCTATCGGCAACAACATATCAACAAAACTAAGAGTTATGCCTAAACTTCCAAGACAAATGTAAAAGCTGACGGAATCGTGTAAACACACGTCGTACAACGACCAAGTGAGCTTGTGGAAAAAACAAAATCAATTTGGCAATCTCTTGCCGCGCACGCAAAGTGGCAGCGCAGCATCATTTGGCATGAAGACCAAACGAAGAACTCAGTGGTTTATTCAAGCAATGCTTATTTGCCTAACTCCTCTGCGTTTGACGAGGGTGCTGGTACGATGCAAGCAGCGATGTAATCGCCGCACTCAGTGGTAATGTGCAGCATATCACCTTGGAGTGCGATTGAGATGCCATAATCATGTTTTCCATTGATGAGTATGGACCCGCAGAGTGCTTCATATTGTTGTACACAGCTCTTTGAGTGCAGATTCTTTTGAACTGTAGAAAGCATTTCAGATAGTGGGATTAACATTCGTAGTGTTTTGTTGCAGTATGATTTACAGCAATCGTTCTTAACTGTGGAAGCGTATGTTTTCGGGCGAATTGGTGTAGAAAAAAAACTGGTTAGCCCGAAAGGTTATATAGTGCTGCATCATAGGAAATGAACAAACACTTGTTTGGTAATGCCTGGTTTGTCTGCCACTTCTTCAGGCTCTACCAGTGCGCTAGTGCTCTTGTCCATTTCTGTGCATCGACGACAATCTGTGCATCGGCACCAAACGTTGTGCGTAACCAACACGTTACGCCTGTCATTCCATCCAAACTCCCCTGTACCCATGTGTATACCTAGAGTACTGTGACCGTATTCCCGATCATTCCCTCTATGCGGTATTTTGGCTTTTTTCATGAGCTGCAGCATTCGGGGGCGACCCCTCATTTCAGCTGCTGGTGCTGTGCCCGTCTGTTTAGACAACAAACGTTTACTGAAAGGGGTATTGTACATTTACGTACCGAGAATGCGGTCTTAATGCGACTCCTGCGAGATCGATAAGAAAGGTGGACGAGAACTTCTTAGGCTAATAAAAGCGCCGCGCTAACCATGCAGTGTAGGAGAAAACACATGATAATTCTCTAGAAATCCAGCGTATAGGTAAGAACACGACTATGGATATAGCATGTCGCTTGTAGCGCAGTTGGTAATTTGTATGAGGAGCTTATCTCACTTTTCGTGCATGATTTAGATAGTAGCTGAAGTAATTTTCGAATAGCTTTTCTTTCCCTTGTTTTAGCTTTTTTTTTTACAGCAGAAATTGCTGTGAACTTCAGTCGCTTGCAATTGTTAGTCATACAAGAGGGGTGTCACGAAGTGTCTTCTATAAGAAGCTGCCTGTTAATTCTGCAGAATTGTTTCTTGTGTATCCCATGATTTCGATGTGCAAGTGACTCGTTTGAGGTGTCCTCTGTGAAAAAGTGGTGACTACCTATGTACGGGGCCTTTACGAGTACTTAGAAAATAGTTGATGTGATTCAACTGTTGTAGTTCCTTGAGAAAAACAACATATGAAGCTATGTGCTGCTGAGGTTCAGTCAAAGAGAACTGTTACGAAAAGTTTTACAATAATTGGTCGTCGGACGTTATTTTCACACACCATTCATGTTTTCTACGTGACACGGTTAAATATATTTGTGTGTGTGCGTGTGCGTGTATGTGCGTGTGTGTGTGCGTGTGTGTGTGTATGTGCGTGTGTGTGTGTGTGTGTGTGTGTGTGTGTGTGTGTGTGTGTGTGTGTGTGTGTGTGTGTGTGTGTGTGTGTGTGTGTGTGTGTGTGTGTGTGTGTGTGTGTGTGTGTGTGTGTGCGTGCGCGTGTGTGTGTGCGTGTGTGTGTGCGTGTGTGTGCGTGTGTGCGTGTGTGTGTGTGTGTGTGTGTGTGCAACGTTTTATACGTAGGCTAAAGCTCGTCTGGCACAGTTTTCACATGTAAAAATATTATTTTTCTCGTTTTCTTTTCTGTTTTTCTTTATGTCTGACTTAATTTTCTCCGGCTTACTTCATCTCTGTTCAATTCCTTCTACCACGGATAGAGGAGTTCTGAAGGGCGTCGACAAATAATTGGGCCATAACCGCTCCAGTGAATGCCACTTATTGTAACCCTTGGCAAAATGAAAAAAATTCTGCAAAGTACCTGTGCTTGTGCAATCATTCACTGCGGAAATCGCCAGAACCTTACAATTTTTCCTACGTGCGCGCGCGTGTGTGGTCGATTTCGCGTGTGTGCCATTCGCTTCACCGATTTCGTGATCAGAAAGCTCGCTCCGTAGCAACCACCGAGCAGGCAGCAGCTTGAGACGGTGCAGCAGATTCAAAAAAATAAAAGTGAAAAATCCGCGCCGCCTATTACCGGCGTGTCGGGCGTCTTTACGATGGCGCTGTCGAGACGCGACCTGTCGTCCCACATTGCGCAGTGGGGCTCACGGCTTTCGTTGTCTCAGTCGAGCCGGCCCCGCATTCGGTGGGGGCGTCCAAAACCTCACCGGGCCAGCTGCGCTGCATCGTTTCGCCGGCGTCGAGACTCGAGGAGCTTTGGGAAAAGTCACGTTTAAGACAGCATTCCCGGCAAAATAAATATATTCTTCTTTCTCTCTCTCTCTCTCTCTCTCTCTCTCTCTCTCTCCTGAACGTGGCGTGATGAGTCTCCGAGCAGCGCAGAAAAAAACGGGGAACGTGTTATTGCGCCTGGCATTCGTAAAAAAAAAAGAAAATAATGCTTGTTTGTTTGTTTTTTTTTCTCTTCCCACGACACCGGCTAGCCCTGCGTCGCCGTTTCTACTCGCCTCTTACAAGATAATATAACCCTCTCGTCTCGGCGTTTCAAAGATTCAAGCAAGCGAGTTGCGTTCTCCTTCCGTTAACTTCTTGTTTTCAACACTTTAAATTGAGCGGAAGCCGCTTCTCGATCGGGCCCTTCCTTAATCTAGCGTGTAATTCCGCCAAACTGTTAGCCAAACTGTTAGAATATGTTCGTACAACAAAAAAAAAAGTTAAAGGAAGCACGTCTATTTCGAGCCGTGGCGTGACTTTTTTTATTGTCGAAAGGGCCGCAGTGCTCCTCGAGACAGTTAAGATTGTCTTTGGTTGGCTAGACAAAGGCGTGGGTGGCTCGCAGGCGCGTTTGAGATGCGTCTGTTGTTAACCTTCTCGCTTGC
Organism: Dermacentor variabilis; assembly: GCF_050947875.1. Classification (NCBI taxonomy): domain Eukaryota; kingdom Metazoa; phylum Arthropoda; class Arachnida; order Ixodida; family Ixodidae; genus Dermacentor; species Dermacentor variabilis. The sequence continues at coordinate 62,751,007 of NC_134577.1, read as the reverse complement.
TTTAAGGATTCCTCCAAGCTCACGCGTACGAAGGTTGTTCGACCAGACGCGGCGCAGCTTTTCCTGGGCAAGTGTCGCAAAGCGTCTCGCTGCGCGCTGAAGTCAACGTTTGAGAGCTCTTGGTGATACGGTGAGTCTGTGGAAGCTGTAGTTATTATGCCTCCTGTCATTGCGTGACTAGAGTGACTTTCAAGAAATTATCAGGTTATTCGTAACGCTGTTTGTGAGACAGCGATCGTAAACCAGAGCAATCGTATTAGTCATTTCTGGGGGGAAAAATCATTCATTTGCACTTTTGTGTCCTCTTCAAGGTCAGAGAAGGACGTGGTTGCTCAAGCTATTAACTTCAGCGAAACTTAATGCTACTGAGCATTCGGAGACTGGTGCTTTCCCATTTTTGATGTGCCTGTTTTTTGAAGTCGTGCATCTGAGTAATACGTCTGCCCTAGAAGTCAGGACCGCCGAAATGAGAGTAGTACCCTCTATAACTGGTACAGCGCAACATACAAAGGAAGAAACAAGCCGAGCCGGCCAGATAAAAGAACGTTATAAAGGAACATAACGGAAACTGTCATAATCGGTTGTCAAGTTTTTGATAAAAACGATAACTGAGATCGTAATAAGCGCGTAGTATATCAACGCCGCTTTCATGCGAAAGTCTCCTGTACTACACAGTTTGTAATGAAGCTGAAGGGTACCTTGAGGCTTGCGGTCGTGGTTGGCATTCAGCATTGCACTGCAGAACGAACGCCAAGTGGCGACATTCCATTCGTCAAGCGCTGTGTTGACGTAAGACTTCGTAAGGAATACGTCACGAATAGCCAAGGTGACAAGCTGTGGCATGCACGTGATCCGCACAAACGCCGACAATCGTAAGTTGTCAGTGCTCACAGCAAAGTCTCCTAAATTAGTGTTCATACGCCGGAAGGCTAACAATTCGGTAACAAGTTAAAGTTTTTCGGTCCCAACTTTACGTTTTGGTACAATCGTGACAGACTCTGTCTGGATCTCAAATGACCTTTCCTTTCTTTCTTTCTTTCTATCTTTCTTTCTTTCTATCTTTCTTTCTTTCTTTCTTTCTTTCTTTCTTTCTTTCTTTCTTTATTTATTTATTTATTTATTTATTTATTTATTTCCCTAGATATACACAAATCAAAGCAAAAGCGAGAGGCTCAGCAACCTGACGGAGGCTTTTGCTCCGGAAGCAGTTTGTCACGTAGGCCTTCTACAAATAGGCAAGCAACACTTTTGATGCTAAACTTAAGACAAGTTAACACAATCATATTGTTTTAAACGGTACAAGGAATACGAACAATAATAAAATGTTAGCAGATAAACTAATTTACAAACATATTGAATCCCAAGCAGCTAGAAAACAAATATATATGCGCAAAAAGAAAATCAGCACTAGCCCTTGAGCATAAGACAAAAGAGAGAAAAGTGTGGGGGAGAAAAAGAACGACTCGTATGCCAGTTGTATTCAGCACTGGATCTTACGCAGAGACCATCGCTCATACGTGGCAAAGCCACGTCATCCTACCGAGGTGGCACGTCTGGCTGAACGTTGCTGCGCCTTTTATGCTAATCACACTCTTCACGTCAATTTTTACTGAGTATTTAAAAGGTACACGTAGGACTACTGTGCAACATGTTGGTCTACTCATTATAATGTTGGGGATCAACTGTTCCATGAAGCTTCGCGCCTTAACACTCTCTTGCCGGTTTCATCGAACACCTCGGTCGTTTTGCTGTGTGACGGAAAATTATTATGGTATGCGCGTTGTTATAAAAAAAAACTGAAGGGGGCTGTCCGCAACGAGAACCTGTAGTATGGTAAAAGCTCTAGGTGTTTGGCCAAGTGAAAATCCATACGGCAGTAGCGGCACGGACATCGGTCCTGCCCTCGGTCATGTCGAACAGTCAGCGGGCTCAGGGCAAGCACAACTGTCAGCGCTATCGCGAGACGGTGCGTGCCATCGTTAATATTATGTCTAGGGACGTTGGTACATGCGCCTAAGCATAGGCCTAGCATGAGCAGAACATGAAAAAAAACGCCAAGCCGATTTTGTTGCCTCCCTGGCTTTGGTATGCACTCTTGGGCTCGACGAGGTTACCCGCAATGAAATGTGGCCTTTACAATGAAATCACGAGTGATTACATGATTCAATGACAGGATGATTGCATATCATTTCCGAGTTAGAACCTCTTTCGCTCACTTGGGGACAGTACTAATTTAATACTGGGAAAAGAAAGGTTGTAAATTGGGCACTGAACGGCCCATGAAAAACAAAAGCTAACTGGCTACGCTCGGAAAACCGTAACCCTGCGCTTTAGTGACGTTCCGTTGGTTCATCGTTTGTTTCCGAGAAATATTTAACTCTCAACGGGATTGACAACTGCAAATGTCGTCTTCCATCTACTCTACAACTTCGAGAAGCGCTGAAAACGCGCGTGGCAGATGGATAGCGTAATTATTGCCGTCGGGAGTACGCAGTCCCCATAAAATACGCAAGCTATCGCCGTTGCCGAAGCTTTGAAACCTCTCACCAAGCCTCCTTTTCCTGTGAGTGATTCTTCTCTTCGAAACCATTTTGAATGACCTTTCTCGATCGCTCAAATGTCGTTCAATAGCGTAAACAAAGCGCAACTCTATCCGAAGCTCTCATTTCCCGGTGTTTCCCGTCTGCCGCTCACATACAGCGCGAGCGACTTCTCTCGCAATCTCCGAGCCATCTTCTACGTGTCGCGCGAGCACCACGTCACCGCACGCGTACACACTCACCCACAAGAGCGTTAGGCCTAGCCCCGTCTTCGAGACTCGAGGCATCCTGTTCCTGCCGCGGGGCTCCCCGGCCCCTGTCCTCGTCCTCCCGGCGCTACTGCCGATGGTGTGTGGCACCGTGTCACGTCCGTTCGCCCTTCGACGAAGATCCGAGCGACACCCCGGCAGCCCCTGCCGCCAGAAGCTGACGACGCACACGAGTACGGAACGCCGCAGGACGAGCAATCCTTCCCGCTTCTCTCGACGGTATCCTCACGTCTCCCGACGGCGCGACACCCCGGCGAGTGAGCCGATTCTGGCAGGACGGGAGCGACACCGACGACGTGCACTCGTTTGTTCTTCGGGGAGCGCGTTTTCCCGCCCCCCCTGCAGGCGAGGAGGAAGACGCCTGTGCCCTGACTGCTTGTGCGCTGAACCCTCGTGGGGGCAAGCGCTCCAGGGGCCCGTGCGCCTTGCTCGGTGACACGCAGGCGTCCTTTGTCCTCGGCCGGTGACTATGGGCGAGGCCAGTCCGGGAGGCTCCTGCGAGTCCCAATGGGCGAGCGAGACGTCGAGGGAAAGAAGGTTGGTACTGTCTTGTAAGCGCGATGAATGGAAGCGCGAGCGGAGCGAGGTGCGTTGTTTTTGGGGAAGTCCAGCGTCAGGCTCCGTAGCTCTGGTCTTCAGGGGCGCCGCCGCTTGCTGCTCCTGTCAGGCCTCTGTGCCGGTTGAGTGCTAGTGTGCGAGAGAAAGAGAGAGACGGAGAAAGCAAGCGCTCCAAAAAGAAAATCGCGAGGAGCCGGAGAGGAGGCGTGGAGAAAGGGGTGATTGGCACGCGCGTTTGTCCTGCAGTGATGTCTAATAAAATCCTTTGCGAATGATTGCAGCCCAGCCCAGCGGGTATTCAAAACGGCGCCCTGTCATTTATGTACAATCAATACCATCGCACAGTCTCTCTCCCCTCCCCCGTCAACGCCACTTGCCTTTCTTTCTGTTTTGTTTCTCTCGCTCTTTTGTTTTTCTTCGCCGTTTTTGCCTGTTTCCTTCAAACCAGCTTATCGCGTTTAGAGGCAGTCAGGATCACTCGATACAGACAACGGAGATGGAAGGGAGTGTTAAAAATTGTTAGCAGAGGAGTTGTTCGCAGCGAAAATGGGTGAAACAGGCTGAATCGACGGTAAAACGCACCGTCCGAAGAAGTACAGTTCAAGTCATACTGCAAGTCAGCGATTGGAGCTACTTTTCACGTTAAGTGGTCGCGATTTCATCGGACATTCACATTATTGAAATCGCCAATAGATAATTGCAATTTTCACGCCAACGCCTTCAATTTCTCCGTTCTGTACTTTCCGTTGCGTCATGACCCCCGCTCAGGATTCCCCTTCCCTCTCCTCCACTCCCAACTCTCTCACTTCGGCGTCGGTGCGCGCCTTTTCAAAGTTGTTCGACGTATCCGCAAGTGTTTCGCATTCAGTCGCGCGTCTTTTGTGCCGAGGCAGATTCGAGGGGTTCGATGTGTGAAAAAAAAAATACGTTACTTATAGGCCCACGTCTATCGCTTCGAGCTAGCTGTCTGTCATATAGAAGTTTCCTGTTACCTTTCTCTCGGACTTCGATTCAACATAAGTGCGGTCGTCTACGTCGGGTTGATGCAGAAGGAGTGCGAGGAGGTTGACACGGAGGGAGCCTTTCGTCGAACGAAACGAGCTACAGCAGGAGGAGGGAGAGAGTGCCGAGGATGTCGGAGAGGCTGACTGCCTGTGCACGAAATTCGCAATGATGGGCGCGCTTTCGCCGGGGGTTGTCAATAAGCGGCATTGACACTCGCAGTATGGGACGCACATCTAGGAAGACATAAAAAAAGAAATTCGAAACGAAAGAATAGACGAGGCTCGATGGAAGCAGAATGAAACGAACTGCGCGAGAATCGAAGCGAAGTTCCCCGCTTACAGAACGACGCTCCGCATCTCTTATGCGGGAGTCACACAGGTGCGGGTGCCTTGTGCGGGGACTTCTCTCTCGGCGAAGCAGTGAGATGGCCTCGCTGAAACGTGATTGAGAAACGGAGAGAGAGAGAAATGCGGTTGGGAGAAGGGACGAACCGCGTTGGTAAAGCGGCCGACAAAAAAAAAAGTGATTTAGGGCGTGCTTGTGCCATTAGGTGTCGCTTGTGCCCTGCCTTTGACAGGAGCCAGTTACAATCTCTTTTTTTAACAGGCTGTTCCCTTTTGTTGAATTGCCCGCCACCCAATCCCGCCTTCTTCATATCTCCCGTGAAGTATTTTTGTTGTTTTTCTTGTGCCTCTGCTAGTAAGGGGGAGGGGGGAGGGGAGAGGGGCAGGAAAATTTTTTATTGGAGCCAGTGCTAAGTTCGAATAAAAAGAGTAGAAGAAAAATAATTGTAACAAGAAGTGCTCCGCTTGCGAGCTCTAAAATAGGCAATTTATTTTTCCTTTTTTTTAAGATGTTTTCAATCCTTCTCTCTCATACTGTCTTGTTTCTATAGTTTAATCATTCTGACAAGTTAGGTGTCCTGTGAGGGCAGTCATGTTGCGAGAACGCTAGCATGATTTCACCGTAAGAGTCTGCTCTTCTTCATATAGGAACGATGTTGCTGATCTCTTCATTTCCTTCTGAAACTTTAGTTTTGTCCATTTGCTATTTTACTTAAAGGTTCTGACGCACACTTTCTTTTTTTCTTTCCTTCTTTCCTTCTTTCTTTCTTTCTTTCTTCTTTTCCTTTCTTTCTTTCGTTCTTTCTTTCGTTTTTTAATGATAGCCATGCGGCTTCGGGGAGGGACCGTAAATTTTTCGTGCTACGGAGCAAAAGAAAAATTAAACGGCCACTTGGCAGATAGAGCTCACGCTCAAACACCATCGCTACGCAGGGTCCCGTAGATCTTCTTCCCACCTCCCTTTGCCAATGGGGTCTCTTTCTTTGCGCATCTTAACGGCGTGCGAGAAATCATATCGCTATGTACTTCGTTCAGCCCGATAATTACGGCGCAGTGCCGCAGAAAGATGACGACAGTTCCCAGAACGATCAGCGCGAAGATGACAGCTGTATGAACCGGTGTATCACCGCCGCAATCCGTGCAACTTGCGTGTGTATTTGTATTCCTCTGAGAGGTCACGCGGCTTACGGTTTACGGTTCTGAAAAAAAAATATGTTGCTGTCAGGTTTTAGCGCATTTTGTGTTAGAACAGTGCGGAAATGCTGGCGTCGCGACACCATAGTGGAGCAGCCCTACTTTGTAGAGCGCATCAAAAGGTGTGAAGAAAAGTGTGTCACTGCTCGTTCCTGAGCTTCCCCACTGCATGTAATTAGCACAGCGGTAGTTGTGACGTGCTTTTGTTTTGCCCAACTAGCTGCTATGCTGTGTGTTGTTTGTGTTGCTTCAAATGATGAGTGGATCTCCTAACCCATAACGGGGGAGGGGGGGGGGAAGAAGGGGATGACGAGAGAATTCATGATGACAATGACAAGGACGAGATAACTGATGATGGGGATGATGATAACGATGATTTGTTGGTATCTCCTTCGAAGCGGACCGGTGACAAATAGTCACCTAGCCTACTTAAGTTAATAAGGTTGTAGCGTTCCTAACCAGAATGGCAACAGAAATGACATAATCTAAGTGAGACCGGTGTCATCCGCCATTTTATTCCAACTTCTTCCTTCTCACTTCTCCCCTAGCCCATTTCTTCGTCTTCTGTCATGCGTCCAGCGCAGACCGCTTCACTCTTCCGGATTTCTTTTAATTACACCTCCTGGGGTAATACTTGAATATGTTTCCAATAGCGGCACACTCCGTTTGGTCCGAGGCTCCGGCGTACCAGACATTCTTCAATATTCCATGCTGGCATGCAGTCTTAATAACTTGAAATGGTCCGCAAAATTTTGAATTTGAAGGCACAGCTCCTTTCCTTACAAGGACATAGTCTCCAGGCTGTATGTCCGGTATCTCGCTACTGTGCCTTTTATCAAAGTTTTGCTTCATGCGGCGCTTGTAGACCTCCTGCTCTTTGACAGTTTTCCTTACTTCGGCGAGTTCGAGGTTCTCTAGGAGACCTAGCTCACGATCTGCAGGAAGTATGGGCGCTGTACCCGAAGTTACAAAATGAGGGCTGCAGCCTAAAGCCGCGATGTATGATCTGTTGTGATGTTTCACAGCGGCCTCGAGACAGCACTTCGAGCCACCGGCAAAGTCTGGATACATCTTCAGATACTGTTTGATGCCTCGTATGGCACGTTCCGCTAGGCCGTTTGCAGCCGGGTGGTATGGAGAAGAATACTTTATCATTATGCCGTGCTCCTGTGCCCACTTTGATAATATGGCACTCCGGAAAGCCGGCCCGTTGTCGCAGACGAGCGTCTTTGTGTGTTTAAAACATTCAGTTTTTAGGAGATCTATTACGCAGTTTGCGTCTTCTTTGCCAGCTTTAGCCGCAATCGTCCTTGTGCACTCATCTATGGAGAGCAAGAAAGCTTGCGTTCGCTTGACTCCTTTCCCCTTCTTTTTGAGCTCCGCGAAGTACAAATGAATTACTTCGAACGGGACGCTTGAATATTCAGGGTTTGTCGTAACGTCTGCTGATTGCTTGAATTTAACTTTGTTCACCTGGCAGAGGTGGCATGTGCGGATGTAATGGCTGATGTCGTTTTTCATGCCCGGCCATGTGAATCTCATGAGCAATTTCTTATAAGTGCACCAGAAGCCATCATGTCCACCCAATCCAGGGTTGTCGTGGTATAGATGAAGAATCTTTGGAATCATAGTTGGTGGTACGTGATACCTTCCATCGATAAACTGGAGCTCTTCTGTACCTTCCCATAGCTTAACATGATTGTCTCTGGATTATTGCTTGATTCCTGTACAAGTAATCTTGATAGTGCGTCAGCGTCAGTGAGGAGTGGGCCAGGACGGTGCGAAATTACGAAATCAAATTGTTGCAGATAGTTCACCCATCTAGTAATGCGGCCTCATGGCTGTATTTGGGCTATACCGCCCAAATAGCGGCGCATATTCAAAATCATTGTGTCGTCGGAGTGCCACATATTCTTGTCACAGGCGTACTAGAAAAACCACAGCCAGTAGTGTGCACTTTGCGAGTTTCCTTCAAAAACATCTGGTTCAACAATGCTTCGTGCTGACTGCTCTCGACTAAGCGCTTGGGCGAAAGTTCTCATTATTTCGATCTGTTGTATAATGTTCCATAACACTCAACTCTAGGCTCACCTTCCCGGCAGGCGTTTCCTCTTTGAGGGTGCCACGTCGTATGGGTTCCAGAACGAGTTCGCTCAGTGTCTGCAGTTGTAGATTCACTGTCACCGATCCTCTTTGCACGAGGGCTTGGCGGCTGATTGCAGCTTGTTGCAGCACCACGTTGATCAGCGCGGTAGAACTAACTTCAAGAGGAAGGTCCGTCGCTGGCTCACCGTGCACTTGGTATCGGGTGAACACAACAGACTCCGATGATGCCTGGTCGACGAAAAACGTCACCCGCATGGCTGGTCTTCGAAAACTGTCGGTTGCGCCAAAATGTAGCGTTCCTAACTAGAACGGCAGCAGAAATGACATAATCTAAGTGAGACGGGTGTCGTCCGCCATTTTATTCCAACTTCTTCCTTCTCACTTCTCCCCTAGCCCATTTCTTCGTCTTCTGTCATGCGTCCAGCGCAGACCGCTTCAAAAGTATGCTATGCCTGCTTTTCATTCTAGCATTTTTGTTATACACCTCCTTGTTATACAGCTCATCTGGATCCCGGGTCGCGTAGGCATAGGGGAGAACGAATGGGCGGACAGCCTAGCTCGAGGCGAAGCGTTCCGAGCAGGGCGGTCGAATGCCCCGGAGACCCTCCTACAGGCTTGCGAAGGGGGATACGCAGAGACCCTGAACTTACATAGAGGAACTAGAATTAGATATCCGCCACCACACAAAGCCCTCACAAAGGAGGAAGCGACCAGCTGGCGCAGAGTACAAACAAACTCCTTCTCCAACTTACACGTGCTCAATAAGATGTTTCCGACACAATACAGGGCCACCTGTCCTTGGTGCGGTGCCACATCTACACTCTACCACATCACCTGGGTGGGCGAACGCAACAAAGCATTCAACAAACACGAACACCCGAGTGTGGAGCAATGGGAGAGTCGGCTCACCAGCAGCGAGCTCACGGCCCAAAGGGCCCTAGTGCAGCACACGAGCGATGCAGCACGACTCAGTGGACCACCCTTGCTGAAGAGAAGTCTCAAGTCGCCAGCGCCAAGAAGATGAAGACGACGGAGACCTCGTAACCGCGAAAACTCTTGAAAGACTCAATAAAAGTTTTCACTCACTCACTCACTATAGACCTCCTTAATCTTTTTTTTTCTTTTCCTCTAAACTTCTTTGTCTAACTTGTACCGCTACCTATGCCTGTAACAACCCCAGTCGTGTCAATCAAACACATCCCTGCTTTCCTTTTCACCGGTGCTGTTAAACGTAAGATCCAAGATTTCCATACACCGTATGCCACGCAATATACATCCCACCTACAACGAAGGACGAAGACGATCCAGGGGTAAAGCTCTGCTCGCCAGTGCCCGCTTGGACAAGGATCGAAGATGCTTCGTAGACACTGCTTCGTACGCTCAAGAAGAAGCCTTCTCCTGAGTGGTCATTGCCTGTGATTCCAAAGTCCTCAGCTGCGCTACCATCCGCACTTCTAGTTCCATCGTTGCATAGCAGGTTGATATTGCCCTTGCATTGACGGACAGCGTACATGACACGATTTATTCAGATTCCAAGGCAGCAGTCAGGACCTTTCACATGGGAATGGTGGCTCCCCAGGCACTACGCATCATCCAAAATGCTAATGACATCAAACATCACTCATTGGCCTGGTTCCCTGCTCACCTTGGAACCATTGAGGGTGCCTCCCTCAACCGCAACGATGAGGCGCACTCGGATTCAAGAGGTTTGACTGACAGTGCGCCGGGTAACGCGTCCTCTCCTGGGCGACGCGAGCCTCTCTGATAGTACAACGAGGACTGCAAACATAATTATCTATCAAGAAGACTCCTGCCGTTGCCGCACTCCTCGCTGTGCAGGGCCTCGGCAGACACTCTCAGACTTCTGCAAACAAGCACTTACCCGAGCCACGCGGTGCTGCACACAATGTACCCTGTGCGGTTCCCAAGCACGGACTGCCCCCTGTGTGGTGGTTGTGCGGACTTCGAGCACGTCCTGTGGGGCTGCGCCTCTGCCGGTCCCGCTTTCACCCAAGAGGAAATGATAAAGCTCATTAGCGCCCAGGACCAGACCTCTCAAATCCTGGCAGACCAGAGGGCGCGCGAGAGGGCCGTCAGGTTTTACCTGATGGTCCCCAAGTGGGCCTAGCCAGGTGAAGTTGAGTTTACTCGCGTCTATTGCGGACTAAATAAAGTTGTTTCACTCACTCACCAGTGCTGTTAACGTCTCTTGCTTATCTCGGCTGGTGACCCGTTGATGCTTCCGTGCAATTTACATCCAAGTGCTCCTAGAAGGTGAACTTTAGCTCCCGGTCTCACAGGGTGAATGGCTTCGCATTCCTTTAGGATGTGCTGAGTGGTCTCCGGATTTTTGCTACCAGGGTACACATGCATATTCTAGACGCGACTATTTGCTCCGTTATGTTTTTGTGATTAGGCAACCAGCAGGAACCCCAAAAAGGGAGGCATTTTTCTTTGTGTTATCGTACAGACTTTTCCTTCTAATTTTTTTCTGCCCAATCTTGTAAACATCCATGGTGTTTCTTTTTTTTTTCATTCTACGTATCCATTCCCTCACCTTTCTTTTGGGACTCCTCGTTGTCTATCTACACTTTCAATTACACTGCATTTGGTTGCCAACTTTATTGGCCTCTTCCTCCATTCTGCGTCCACGCTTTTCAACTACAGATATGTGTGCACTTTAGCCGCCCATTTACTTTCATCCATGTTTCTTAACATTTCTTCAAAGCTAATTTTGCTCTCCATTTTTCTCACTCCAAAAGAGGCCCAACCCATGTCATATTGCATTACCTCATTCGTGGTATTACTGTGGACTACCCCCCTCCCCTACCCAGTCAATCGGCCTACCGATCTTTCGTTAAGAAGGAGCTTTATCTCGGGGCCGCTATTTAAATACACGAGACAGAAGAAATCGTCTATTCTCGGCAACCACTAGCCCAAATTTCATTAGTTTTGTTGAACATGTAAAAGAAAAAGTTAGCCTCTAGTGACTGTAGATGTAGGCGACTAGATTTAGATATGTAGCTGACTATCTTGTACGCACCGAAACTTATCGCTACTACTCTCAAGGAAGTGTTATATAGTACGTTCCAGGAGGCACACAGTGGCCTCTTTCACGCACGAACCACCAAAAAGATTGGAGAATGCAATTATTGGACTTAAAGTTAAGCCTAGGTCCCACACGTTGGCCATATAAAACGACAGGAGGAAAACAAATGCTGCGCTACGACTCGAGCCATTCAATGGTTATTAAAAGAGGAATAGCAAAATTGGTTATCGAACAGGCCATTAATAAGTCCTACTTTCCAGCAGTCGCAGACACCCTGAGTACACAGATTATTAGACTAAAGAAAAGTGTATAACCTGACAACCTGATAGTGCAAATAGAGGAACAAATGATAACGGAAATCACACGGCCGAGAAAGCGGGACAAAAATAGTTTGTACAAATGTAAGCGAGCTGCTATTGTCCCTTATGTCCCCAACCTGTCACACCGCCTTAGGAAGGTCGCAGAAAGATACGACTTAACAGTGCTTTTTTCAGCACCGATCAAGCTAAGAGAGATGTGCAAGAAAGCGAACTCAAACAACGCAAACTCGCAGGGAACATGTAAAACAAGCGCAGAAATACGTACCCTGCGAAATTATTGGTGTGTGGGCGATTCCGCTAAAATACGTGGGCAAAGGGGACGCTGTCTGAACGACAGGCTTAGAGAAAGTCATTACGTATGCGAAGAAGCAGCCGCATCCAGCGATCTGGCCACGCATGGTAGAACGTGCAAATGCACAGCTTACTTTGACGAGACGACAGTCGTCGCTAGGGAAAAAAACTTAGATGACGAGGGAAATCTGAGAAGCTTTAGAAATAAAACACGGAAACTACAAGTGCGTGAGCACGAGGGATCAATGGGAGGCACTGCTCTCCTGCCCGGCTGATCCAGAGAGCTGAGAAGATGGCAAGAGCCAGCGGAGCCCTGAACTAGGGGCCCCGACCATTAGCGATCCCGTGCAGGGTAGCCAACCGGAACTGCCGCTGGTTAACCTCCCTGCCTTTCTATGCATCCTTTATTTTCTCTCACTCATTGATTATTTTTAAATAAAGTTTATCTATCTATCTATCTATCTATCTATCTATCTATCTATCTATCTATCTATCTATCTATCTATCTATCTATCTATCTATCTATCTATCTATCTATCTATCTATCTATCTACCTATCTATCTATCTATCTATCTATAATGCTTAAATCACTTACACGAGGTATGCATACACACACAGAACTCACTGATAAAATAATAACAAACAGATACGTGAGAACGCGATCTGAGAGGATCTGCTACAACCATAGTTCGCGCAGTCGCAATACGTTGTTCTGTGCTTTATAAACTGTGGTGTGATCTGACATTAAACCGGTGGGTAGTTAGCGCTCCCATGTGTCAACGCGTGTGCGCTTCATACCCAGTGTTTCGTTTCGTCCTCGTGGCGTCTTACAGTACTTAGCGCAAGACAAATGAACTCACGCCAACTAGCCCAATTCATAGCTCTTGTACATCGTCTTGAATTTCCATCGCCCACCTTCCCCGTGTCGTGCTTTTCCGTAGAAATCAGTACTACTTATAAGGTGGTCGCTTCGGCGAAAAAAAAGGGGGGAGGGGGGAAGGAAGAAGCCCGTACCCGAAATCTCGGAAATGTCTCACTATTAGAACAAGACGAAATTTTGTTTCCATGACGTAAAAGCTGAAAGGAAAGAAAAAGAAAAAAAACGGGTGCTCAGGAATTTCCTGTTACGCTCTTTTGAGACGCCCGCAGTTCCTTCTTGAGACACGTGTGCCGGCTTCACTGCACTGGCGGGCGTGCTGAAGGCCATGATTGTCTATCGAGTTGTGCACGCCTATCAGGGAGCCCTTCATGCGCGCGCAAGCCTGAGAGATTCTGAAAGGCGCTCTTGACGTGAAGATATGTTGGGCCTCTTTCAGGCGAAATAGTTCCGTTCTTCCTGCTCTGAATACGCTTGTTTGTTTTTTGTTCTTTTTCGTTGTGGTCGTTTTCTTTTCAAGATTTTTCTCCAGGCTTTCGACACGAAAGGTGGTGTCTACGTTTCGGGTTACTTCTGGGAAAAGTCCATTTATCGGCGTCATAAATATCGGTGGTCTCTAACTTCCGGAAACCTTCAGTGTTCTTGCTTATTTTTTTTCTTTTGCTTTTCCTGACTCGAACGTGACGAAGGTAGTTCGAACGCACCCTTTCACGGAACGCCTAATTTTCGACAGCTGAAAGTTAATTCTCCTAACTGCGTGTAACGCAACGGAAAATAAGTTATCAATGGTGTACGTCGAACCTAGCAACGTGCACCGACATTTTGATACAGTGAAACGAGGGGATGCGCCATATGGATTGGAGCGCTGTACCAAAGCGTGCAAGCGTTCGTCGTTATTTTTATTTTCTCTTAGATATTTTCTGTTTTCTTTCTTGATATTTTTGTCCTTCTATTTCGCATTTAAGACGCGGCAGAGGGGGGTCAGCAATGTGGAAAATACGTTTACGCGTCTCAAATGCAATCCTGTTGGTGCCATCATCCGACACGAAGGCGATGTCCCTAATAGACAACAAAACAGTTCATGATTTCATCCAAAATCAGGTGCTTTTATTGCTTCTTCATTATCCTCTATATTATGTATCATATCTCAAGTGTGCAGGACGCTTTTCGGTGCACTCACATAACTCTGCTATCTTGTATATATTCAGAAGCGTTAAGCTTTGCGTAGACGTCCCCAGGTAACATAGTTGCCTCGGCAGATCTTACAAGCAAGGATACTAGGGTAGAGAACTCTTTATTCTAGAGCCTGGAGACAAATAGCTCACTCTGGGTTTTCCACGTTTCAAACGAACCTTCTACGACTTTCCTGACCGTTGCTGCTGCTGTTTATATATATATATATATATATATATATATATATATATATATATATATATATATATATATATATATATATATATATATATATACATGTATATATATATATTCACATTATGGAGTTTTACGTGCCAAAGCCACTTTCTGATGTTGAAGCACGCCGTAGGACTCCTGAAATTTCGACCATCTGGGGTTCTTTAACGTGCACCTAGATCTAAGTACACGGGTGTTTTCGAATTTCGCCCCCATCGAAATGCGACCGCCGTGGCCGGGATTCGATCCCGCGACCTCGTGCTCAGCAGCCCAACATCATAGCCACTGAGCAACCGCGGCGGGCATATATATATATATATATATATATATATATATGTGTGTGTGTGTGTGTGTGTGTGTGTGTGTGTGTGTGTGTGTGTGTGTGTGTGTGTGTGTGTGGTGCTGATTCTCGGGAATAACGCTGCAAAAATACTGGATATTCGCTAAATTACAAGTGTTGAGCAAAAGACCATTCGAATAAGGCGACTGGACAGCGCACGCACAACTATTTTCGGAGTTTGTATGTGAGCATGCTGCAGAATAGCTGCCAATTGCACAGGTTTGTACTGGTTCACTCTGCGGGCTGTGCTGTAGACATGCACGGACAGAAAAAAAAGTAGGCTGAAATGACACGGACAAGAATACCGGTCTTCTTTCTTACATGGTATCTATTGCATCATGTGTAATAGTATATGCGAGAAGCGTAAGAGAACTAGCCGAGACATTTGATATCGATGGCCCTTAGACAGGACCTATGAGTCACAATGCGGACACCTTGTACCCCAGAAAAAGCTACAAGTAATTTACAACTTAAACTAGTGGCAACGACAGGTTACTTATCAAGAGGTGGTACTAGTTCGAGTGAAACTGTGTTACGTCGTACACGTCCTTCAGGTGGCCAATCATTTGAGTGTACTGAAATTTCAATGAAGCAATAGATTCAGTGTTTTGGTCCAACATGCGTCTCTTCCATAAGCTATACATGTAGTCTAACTTAAAAAAAATACATATCGAATGCCGCTTGTTCTTCGCGGGGTGCAGTCAAATATCAGATGGTATCCCGATTCAAAACGAAGTCTTTCTTGTGAGTCCTTTGAAGTACATTCCAAAATAGTATTGCGCTTTTACAATTTCCAAAAGCTGTGCTCTTCCGTTTCGTGTACATTGCAACGGCAACAACTCACAGTGAATGCAAAAATGTTTTTTTTATGCGACCAAGTTTTCACAGGTAGCGTTTCACTGTGCATTCTAAAGAAACAAAAATGTTTTTGTGAATGGGAATGAAGACATCTGTTAAGTGTGTCATTCCCTAGCAGGCGCTCAACACGTGTGTTTCCTTTCATGTCATCGGGAAATTTTTTCCTTGCCCATGTATTGTATGGTATCGTATTGTATTGTATTGTATTGTATTGTATTGTATTGTATTGTATTGCCCATGTATTTTCTTGCTAATGTATTTTTCTTGCCTCGCACAACCCACATATATGAGTAATGCAAGCGACTAATGCGCATGCATGTGTAACTAATGTCGCGCAACCTTTTCGGTGCATAGTTGCTTCGCACTGAGTCGCTTTTGCAGCCGGAAATTGCAGTACTTTGGAGCTCAATCTTCAAAAAATATACTTATTCAAAAGATACTGCGATTGCGGCATAAAAGATGCATTATTAGATAAGACTCTGAAGTTATTTTGGCATGTTCCAAGAAGTGGTGCCTAGTCAACCTGTTAATATTTGTAGTAACACGGTGTGTATAGAGCATCTTTTTTTCACCAAGCGCGACACCTAAAAACTAGAGTGAAATACTTTGACGTGGCTTCCTTCTTTTTTTTTTTGTCAGGAAAATAATTTCGTCGACAAACGAATGGGAGAATTTGTACTCGTTGACGTTGAGGCACGTTTATCGTGGTTCTAATAAATAGACGTCATTTACAAGTAAAGTGATCGTGTTTTCAAGTGGGCAGTCGTAACTTCATTTCTTTTTTCGCACCTCGTCAGATTGCCCTAATGAGTTTTCTAAGTTTACCTCAAGGTCCACACCTCGACCGCACGTATACTTGCAGACTAGTCCAGCCTGTGGGTCCCGTGGCACGAAAGTGCTTTTTGACTTTTCAGGAGGACACTGATCTAAACGCCACACTTTATATTTTTTTCGTTTTTGTTTTACGTGCCTATATATACGGGGCAGAGTGTCGCCTACCCTGTGCGTATCGTTTCATTTATCATCGCATTCCCGCTGGGCACAGCTGGTCGGCATGCAATTAGACCTTTTCAGTTTTCTCTCAATAGCCTCTATCCTTCATTCGGGTTGGCTCTCAATACCTGATGATGTGTTTAACCGCGAACGCGTCGTCACCCTTCGCTCTGCGACGCAAGAGATACCGTCCTCCGCCGTGACAGGAGAGAAAGAAAAGACACCGCATTGAGCTTGTCATCGTGGCGTTTTCTTCGTTCAACGAACACCAGTGCGGAGGTCAAATGAAAACGCGTAGGCGATGACGTTCGTTTCGTGGGGACGTCGTACATTCTTGTTATGTCAAGAAACAAGGATAATTGAAGAAAAGAGATGAATAATTGACAGCACACCCCGCGCGTTTCGGCGTTTCCGAGAAGACGGGAGTTCGCCGATGTTGTGTGGGTGAAAAGCCAGAGAAACCTTAGCATGCACCACTCTTAGACTCGTTGCGACGCGACGAAGATGTTGAGCTTAGCTCAACTCGTTCATTATTCAAGAAACCTTGAGTGGGGATATTCTTGTGAATGTTGCAGTTGGGAATAATGTAGTGTGTTACGTAACGTAACGTACGTAAATAAATGACTCGGCTATTCTTTGTGTGTGTGTTGTGTGTGTGTGTGTGTGTGTGTGTGTGTGTGTGTGTGTGTGTGTGTGTGTGTGTGTGTGTGTGTGTGTGTGTGTGTTTGTGTGTTTGTGTGTGTGTGTGTGTGTGTGTGTGTGCAATTAATTACAAAATTCATGAATACGTGGGAGGAGAAAATAGCACCAAGAATCAGCGCTCGTGTTCTTCTTTTTCTTTTCTTTTTTAACGCCTGCTACCTGCAGAAGGGCAGCTAAAAGGCAAAAGCATGGAACGCTAGCGTCTGGCCACACTTGTGCCTGCACGATGCCACATGATTGTCGTTCACTTCGTCGGGCCTTCCAGGGAACTGGAAGGCCCGAAACGGCAGAGCCAGCGGCAGAGCCTGCGCTCTTTTCTTTAAGCTTTGATTTATCGGGCACTTTTATCTCATTATGCAAATAAGAAAGATGAAAAATGCTGAGACAAACACAAAACGCTTCGAGGCAGCAGCTTGGATAAGTGCTTACCTCAAGGAAGTAGGCAGTGCAGGCAACGGCGCTAAAACCTGTACAAAAATCCAGGTCAATTTAAATTATCAAACTTTGCACAAAGGAAAATGTTGATGCCGACATCGAGCACAATTTAACAGTCCTAAGTGTGCTAATGCATGCACAACATAAACACCAGTATGCATCATATTTTTTGCACAGACGAAGTTCAACTGGTAATATGCTTTTGAAGTATAATTTGCTGGGGTAGTTGGTATTCCATTCTTGAGGCGAGCAGCGCGAGAAAAAAAAATTAAGACTTGACACGAAAGTAAGGAATATCAACACATTGCTGTTCGCCTATTCACACATTACTCACACAACATCTACACCACTATTCAACTAGTATTATTGCAGGCGTCACGTGCTGACCAAA
Source organism: Dermacentor variabilis (assembly GCF_050947875.1). NCBI lineage: Eukaryota > Metazoa > Arthropoda > Arachnida > Ixodida > Ixodidae > Dermacentor > Dermacentor variabilis. The sequence continues at coordinate 62,733,324 of NC_134577.1, read as the reverse complement.
GTCATAACGATGTTCATGTACAATTTAACTGACGTAGCAAATAACTGAGTAGAGAAAACATCCTTTCTTTGTCGAAGCACTGAACCTGTGCAGATGCCTTTACTATTTAGGAGTCTAAATGACGTTTACCTTCAGGCTTGTATCTTTTAATTCGTGTAATTAGGTTAACAAGCAAGCTTGTACGAAGTTTAAGAATGTTTAAGGAAAACTCAACGTAGTGTTGCCAAGATTCGTTTTTGAAAGGGGGATAAACCGAGCGTTCTTGCTCTTGGCGGGTACGCCAGATGGCGCTTCGAAATGATATATTGTGTTTGACGGTTGTGTATGACAGTTGTGTATCTGTGCTTTCGAAGATTGGTGGAAGAAAAGCAGGGAAACGACAAAAAACGGAGACGTACAAAAACAAAGTTCACAATAGGGAGTCAGAAAATTTGGTGATGGGAGTTCATCGTGGGGTTTTTTTTTTTCTTTTTTAACCTAGGAAGGACAAGGCAGTATAATAGCAACAACTTGGTGGCGCAACCCACCGCCCTCTCCCCGAGGGGACTTCATAACATCCATCCATTCCGAGTGAAGTTTTCTCCATGTAGTTCAAGGCGCTCTTTCAATTCTCTAGTTACAGTGCTACAAGTGCTACTGTGCTGTGTAGTGACTTTACGTGGTGGCAGTGATCGACTGTGCTTTATTAGAAACAGCGTAGTCCCAGCAAGGCGAGCAGAGCATGCGCAACAATAGCATCACTAATCACAGAGCATGAAAAGTCAAGTTACTGCATCTATCGTTACCAATCTAAAAAGGCAAATTCTTTCTTCAAGTAAGCGCACCGAGGTTGTACTAATGCAGCCGTCACCGAATAAACTGATGTAGTACGCTTCCAGGATTTCTCGCTCGTCTTCGCCCTTGCCCCTGCCAACAGTCGTTACTTTGCTGAAGAAAGGGTAACAGCTACATTCATTGCAATGGCGACTGTTGTTGTGCTTGTGCAATGGCGACTGTGGCAACTGTGCTTCCATTCTTTCTTTCTCTCTACTTTCCTGTCACTTTGTCTCCCCTCCCCTCTCTCCCGAGCGTTGGGCAGCAAAGCGAATCTCTCCTTCTGATTAACCTCCCTGCCTTCCCCTTTGTTCTCTCTCTCTCTCTCTCTCTCTCTCTCTCTCTCTCTCTCTCTCTCTCTCTCTCTCTCTCTCTCAATTTGTTTAAACGTATGCTTGAATATGCTGGTTAATTTTTGCTTTCTAAATTGTTTTCTTCTTTTTTTGCCACTAGAGCTTATAAGAACTGGGACAGGAGTCGCCCACACGCCAAGCTTCCTCGAGCATAAGCCTGCCCCGGATAGTATCAATCCGAGAAATTGAGTCGAGATACTAAACCACGCCGAGAGGTACTTTTTGTCAGGCTTGTTGGTCCATAATGAATTTTGTGCTGTCTAGCGCAGAGTTTTCTTCAGCGCCCCTCTCCTCTTGCGTCTTTTCTTTTTCTGTTTCATTTTCTCAGCTTGTGGTGCACATTTATGCGCAGCGCACCACAGAATGCACTACGTTGTGCTTCCCGAGGAGCCGCGTCCCATTCGCCATAATGCCTAAACAACGCAATACAAGGTAAATCAGCACTTCACCACTCAACTGCTCACTCGAAGAGTTGCCCTGAACGCATCTGCGAGATCTTCAGGCACGTTTCAGGCTCTGTGTTTTGCGACCACGAAGAACTAGAAAAACAAGCAGTGCTCAATTTCCCTCAATCTTTTTACACTTGCTCGCTTCGCTGTAGCGCGAGCGATTGACAGATGCACGAAATAGAAATTGAACGAGCGCGCTTGAGCGCGTTCGAACAAAAAAGAAAAGCAGGCTGTGCCGATGTCGTGGCGGGCGACGTTCAAGAGACGCGTTTCTTTCTGGCGTTACTGAACGCGCACCTGTTTTCAGCATCAAAGCGCGGCCAGTGTCGGGTGCGCAGGTGTCACGGTTAAAATGGTGTCAGGGATCAAAACAACGTCCACGGGAGTGACTATCGATAACGTGCTCTGTGGCAAATGCGGCTGTCGCTCGCTTTTACTCAAGAAGACGATGGCCACGATTGAGAACACAGACTCGGAGGAATTTCTCGTCCAAATGTGAGCACTCATCGTGGAAGCGCAGCTTGAACACATTCGGACCGAAGAAAAGACAGGGACGAACGCTGACTCGCAACTGAAGGTCTCATTGAAACCGGGTGAAATACATAATTTATCACTGGTGGAAACATTCTTCAGCGTACCCATCATTCTTCGCTATGCGCGTGTGAATGAGGTCATGACGCAGGCTTGACAGGTACCCTACGAAACAGCGATGATGTAGTAGCCTTTTATTTTTAGACAGAGCATAACCCATCAGTGCGGGGCGAATTGCACCTTGCATTATTGTGTAGGGCAGGTGCTAGGTCCGCACAATGACCTCACTCACGCGTGCATAGCGCAGAATCATGGGTATGCTTACGAATTTTGTTTATCTATGATAACTTATGTAGCAACCCACCGCGGTTGCTCAGTGGCTATGGTGTCGGGCTGCTGAACACGAGGCCGCGGCATCGAATCCCGGCCACGGCGGCCGCATTTCGATGGGGGCGAAATGCGAAAACACCCGTGCACTTAGATTTAGGTGCACGTTACAGAACCCCAGGTGGTCCAAATTTCCGGATCCCTCCACTGCGGCGTGCCTCGTGATCAGAAAGTGGTTTTGGCACATAAAACCACTCAATTTAATTTTTGATAACTTTACGCCTTGTTGGATAGTTACTCCTTGGATACGCCTTGCGAATTCACATGCTATAATTCGTGTGTATATATATATATATATATATATATATATATATATATATATATATATATATATATATATATATATATATATATATATATATATATATATGCCACAAAATAATTACATAAAGTGTTGGTCAAAGTAGTTATGTTATTTAATTAGGCATTTTGATTTCTCGTATAAGTAATGGCCGCCTCATAGAATAGTTTGAATATAGTGTTAAATTTGTGTTGTCTGCTATGGGCAATTTTTTAAAAATTTTTGGACCTTCTAAAAGAAAACAACACCTGGTATATATATATAGTGGAGGTGACGTCAGATGCACTTCGCTCCTTGAAGAAGCAGGACGTGTGTCGAGTGAGCGAATCCCGAATGACACTTCGTAATTTGTACAGCACTTTGTAAACGGGGTCTCAAATAATAGATGCGAGACTTCAAAGAGGTTCGACCTAATGCTAACGCATTTCCCTAGAATTTACCCCTAAATCGCCACTGAATTCTTTTTTTTTTTCTTCTCGTTCGAACCCGTCTGCTCGCGGGCAGTAGCGAGCGTTGTATGCAATCCTATCCTTGCAGCACTCTATCCTCACGCTTACCAAACGCTGTAAGACCCGTTACACCACTGCGCATGCGCGCGCGATGATGGGAAAGGTGAAATAACTTTGACAGCTCCATTACAGAGATACTTACCTGGTGCCGGGTTTCCGATGACCATTACAGAGATCCCGCAGCAGTGTCACTTACGATGACGTGGCAGAAAATTGTCTTTCACGTCCCCATCGGTGCTGCCGAGAGGGCCTTCGGATCAGTTTTCCCTACAGTGGTTAACAGCACTGCATTCCCCCCTCCCCTCCCGGCAGCCAATGTTGGCTGTGAGGGGCAACAATTGTTCTAGCGAACTACTAGACATAACGAAGTTACTGTAGCTCGCATTTTAACTTTATTATCGCGAGGTATTAAGTAATAATAAATGTATAGAAAATATCGACTCTTGCGTATCGGCCAATGGACACATGATCTCATGACGCCGGAACACATATCTCACTGTATAATTTCCGTTCTGAAAAAAATTGAAATAAGAAATTTTAGTCGATTGCTTTAAACAGTCAAATTCCGAACTTTGGAGTTGGACATAAGTGGGTTTTACTGTACGGGAGCATTGTCCAACTTTGTTCAATAAATCCTGCAACACATGATCCGCATGTTCGAAAGAAAGGTGTATTTCGTCTTGTTCTCACATATACTCGAGACGTTAGACTTCGCAGACTCTTTATTTATGTAGGACTTTATCAACATAGCTAACATGGCGTTTTTGCACAGGAGTTCCTAGGCGAGGCGGATATTACTTTGCCGATAGTAAACGGGATGACTTAGAAAACTAATTCAATATCTCTGCATAATTTCTTTTGCTGATGTCTTGGAAAGAGTTATTTGATGACAAACATGGAGATGGTTACTTTATAATGTAACATCATTTTTCTTTCTTTTTAGAATTACATCTGATTCACTATATTCGTAATCGAATTTCAGCGTTCAATTCAGGCAATGTCAAAGCCCAGTGCGCCGTAAGCACAGAAGAGGCCGACCCGCTATCATATGAGACGGTAACGCCCCGTGATGAAAAATTGCGACGAAGTTTGAAGCTGAACATCGCGGCCAGTCGCGGGAAATACTGGCGTGGCACGTCGCAGCAGATGGGGGCGAGGCGAGACATGCCTCGCCTTAACTAGCCACGACTGCTCGTGAGGCACGCCTCGCCACCACTGGCTACGACTGGTGGCGAGACGTGCCTCGCAATAACTGGCCACGACAGCTGGTAAGGCACGCCTCGGCACCACTGGCCACGACTGGTGGCGAGACGTGCCTCGCCATAACTGGCTACGACTGGTGGTGAGACGTGCCTCGCAATAACTGGCCACGACAGCTGGTAAGGCACGCCTCGCGACCACTGGCCACGACTGGTGGCGAGACGTACCTCGCCATAACTGGCCACGACAGCTGGTAAGGCACGCCTCGCGACCACTGGCCACGACTGGTGGCGAGACGTACCTTGCCATAACTGGCCACGACTGCTGGTGAGGCACGTGTAGCCACCACTGGCTACGACTAGTGGCGAGACGTGCCTCGCCATAACTGACCACGACTGCTGGTGAGGTCAGATATGGCGCCACCACTGGCCTTAACCTGCCATGACTTGTCGCTATGTTAAACTTAAACTTCGTTCAAACTTATCCCGTTATTCGAATTTCCTCACACTCCCTCAAACGGTGTTTCCGTCTGACGCAGCAGCGGGACGCGCTCAGTTTTGATATTGCTTAGATTAAGCGTTGAAAACTGACGGTGAGGTGCGATGTTCGAGATATTCTTTTTTCTTTTAAATAAGAGTGTATTAAATGTCACTACTTTCAAATTTTATGATCGAACAATTGCCTCCAAAGCTATAGGAAAAATTATTTGAACATCTCTGTTAATTAATGTGCTGAAACTCACGTTATTAGTGGCGAAGCACATCCAAATCGCCTAAGACCTCCTCTGCAAAAGCGCCACCTTCGCGGCGCTCAGAGCTCTTTTTATAAAACATCTGTATTTTCTAAGAAAAATTGAACAGAAAAGCCCGCCCATCTCTTTCAGGTGTCAATTATTTCTCTCGATTTAAATCCTAACTTGACCGCGTACCACTCATCTTAATAATCATGAGAGACCGAAAGCTGCTGATTAAAATAAGATTTTTCTATTCTAGAGCGAGTTTCTTCATGTTTGCAGAATCAGAATCACCTGGAAGATTTGTCAATTCACCGATCTGTGCAAATTTACTAGCGACATACGGTACAGTAGGAGACGGATGTGCGAAAATTCACCACAGGAACGTCAAACGTGAGACCATAAACTATTACGCGTCTAGCAGGCTTTGAAAGGCGCCTATCCAGCCATTTGAAAGTTATCCGTGGTGCAACACCATTGCAAAAAAAAAGAAAAAAATATAGCTATGAACCAGCTGCGTACGACGGCATACACACGCCGAGGTAAAAACATACACCCATCCGCCTTGCCACTCATTTTAGGAAAAAAACATTTCCGTATTTTATTCAAGGTGGCCGTGCAGTTCCAATAAGGAAGTGTTTCAAGATATATGTGACACATTTTAAAAGTCATTACTTTCATCAATGCTTTTGCTGTTGATGCCCAATCTTGGCGTACGCAACTGGGTAAACAGCCTCTTAAAGGGCTCTACAACAACAAATGTTTACTAACCACATCGGACACGCACAGTAAGGTGTGCAATGCCATAGGAAATTTCATTTGTCTCCCGCCTTCTAAACTGGCAGTGCTATAATTCTTTTATAAGTTTGTCTCATTTTCGCAGGCTTATTCATATATTGGTGCTTTTTTTTTACCAAAACAGAAATGACGACCACCATTCTCTGACTGCTCAATCGCGCTCCTAGATTTCTGCCCTTCTTCGTTTTCTATATTGAGCGCTAAATCTCAAAGTACTGCATTTCTGCCGGCGTCATCGATTTATGACCAATCCCCCTGACTGTGTATGCCACGATTTGAAATCATCATCATCACAACTACGCAACGCGAAAAAAAAAGTATGCTCATCATCTACAAAATCTGCTAGTATTAATTGCGATCACATTCTCGGTGGCCGAGCCTAACGTAGCATTGGTAAATCTACCGCATTTATTGGAATATATAGGTTGAAAGGCCTACATTCGTGACCAACGAATTTCGACCTATATTTGTGAACATAGCTAGCAACAGTACCAAGCTAACGGAGTAGCTCCGCCGCACCCGCCATAAAGCCAGCCTGGGGTTTATTAACCAGACTGGCTTTAGGAAATGCGTCATACCCAGCGCACTTGACGACATCGAGTTAGGCCTGCAAAACACCTGACCAGGGCCACTTCCCTGGCAGTTTGGGGGAAGACGTGGCTTGTGGCAAAGACAGGCGAGGTTTCGCAGCCGAGCTTACGGCAAGTAGAGGTGCGTCACGTTGAAAGCCTTTCATTTTTATGAGAGAGATATGGGTCGACCTATATTCGCAATATCCTTGATTTTTTGACGACTCGAATGCATGAGGGTTCACCTGTATTTGGGTTCGACCTATCTTCGAGTAAAAACGGCACAAGTCTGCCCGCGGAGTTAGCAGCAAGAGAAAGGATAGAAAGAGAAATAACACCTTCCTTTCACGTGGCAGTAATGGTCCCCACAAATGTTCCTGCCCGACCACGCTTTACTAGCACAATTTCTTTCATTTTTTTGTGCGTGTGACAGACTTGTCCTGGAAAGTCTTGTATAGGACCTGTCGCAATAAAATGTTCAGCTCTCTCAGAAGCTAGCGATCGTGGAGAAGCGCAGCAGCTTTTTTTGTAAGAAAGGCGTAAAATCGGGCATTTATTTCTGTAGAGAGTGGCAGCATGTGACTTACACTATGTAAAGCTAGGGACAAGCGTGCGTGATTGCTTTCAGGGCTGCACTTGTGTGGAATACTCCACACGCAGCTTGAAGCGTGGAAACGTCCTTGGTATCCCGCAATTCCCTCCAAAAGCGCGCATTGGGTGCACTTTTGAAAAAAAGCCCAGTTGGTTTAAAATTGAGTCTCGAGTCCCCCACTACAACATGCCTCATAATGATAACGTGTTTTTGTTTTTCTTTTGTTGTGTTTTTGGCACGGAAGACCCCAAAATTTAAATTTTAGGCGAACTATGGGAAATATTGTAAGCACAGCAGGAGACAATTTCCCGTGTAAGTACATGGTGTAACCACGTAAAAAGCCGAATGATCTCCCCAACCTGCTATTGAAGTGGAACTGTACATCAAAGCGTTTGCTTTAGTTTTAGCCTACACAACGTGCCTAGGATCCCGCTATAATAATTTCTTCGCGATAATGTTCAAATTTAAGCACTGTGAGAATCTTTGTTCGCATTTACTTATATATACGCGCGATTAGGATTATACATTTATACATGAAGAGTTCCACGCTAAATTGGCAATTTTAGCGTAACCCTTAGCGTGACGTGTTCGAACATACGCGTAGAAGTTTTCAAGCGGTGTTTGGCAAATCCTGGATGCCAGCGCGCTCACAAAGTTATCTGCCGCGTCGAACGTCGAGAGCTTTCTAGTGCGTTCCGTAGTACTTGCGTATCGTATTCTCAGGGTTCATAAACAATGTTAATGCCAGAGAAAGACTTCGGCGAGTCATTCCACTTTAATATAGTGGCAATACTACGCTCCAAGCGGCTTCGGGAAAGAAGTGACGCGACGCAGTGCCTGTGTGACACTGGCGCCAGTCGGACTTGTCAGCAACGCGATATGAGCCGCTTCGTTTGACTTCGCTTGTTGCCTTCGTCGCGGAGGAAGTCGTAAAAAAACAATGTGCCGAACCAACGTCAGCTCCCGCACGCAGTCTTTCAAAGTCAGGTGTGTACGCCTTCACGTTCTTTTCTACCCGCACACTCCCCCACACGCACAAACACACACGTGCGCGCTTGAACTGGCAAATGACGACGTCGAAATACAGCCCACAGTTCTCGCCACGCTGGTGGCTTTGACGACGTCAGGTTTTTACGACTGCACTTCGTCCCTGCGGCGATAAAAATAATGCTCACAATGGCCGCGATTCCTTTATTATTCGTGCATACGCGGGGAACACGAGGCGGGACTATATGGAAGCAAGACGAACCCCTGAATAATGGGATCTGCCAAACAAAGTTGCGCAGGCTTTTGCTTCGCGCGCGTTTATGTTGTGTTTCCTGCGCGTCGCGTTTCGGGCACGGTGACAAAGCTCCTTTCCTATTCGAAGTCGCTCGGTCTATCGCTCCGACATTCCTTCCAATGTAGAGGCGCGGTTTATGATGCCAGTTGAAGCCCGAGGATGTACGATAGCTGATCGGATATTGCTTTAACGCCATACCATACAGCTTTGAGAAGCGCATAGCAAAGGTTATCCCCATTTTGTTAAGTTTGTTGTCCGTAACGCGGCTACTAAATGAGGCACACTGTGAAGCAGTGACCGAGTAGTCGTTCGTTCAGAAACGTAGAAGCTTTCACACCAGGTGGAGCTAACGAGTAAAGTGATGATAAACATATTGCTTTCTCACCTAGGCAATTTGGCGTCTGGAAGGCAAAGGGGTCTGCTTTGCATGTATTTGGTGCGAGCAGTAAATATATTAAGAATATATTAACTGATAAACGTTGCGCTTACTTACTGCGCGTCCTTGCTCTCTGAACCTTGGCTCAAGTTCGAAAGAATGCCATATATGGGGCGATCATTCTTCTTTTGAAAGTTTTATGAAATTGTTAAAAAGCTCCTTTGGCAGATACCGTACTTCTCGTCCTTGAGCTGGATTATTCGAAAAGGCGGACATTTACTAGCACGAAAATTGGAAAACGTATTCAATTTCTTAATTAAATACTTTACGGCCCGTTTTGCAATTTACAAATTGTAGCCGTTGAGCTTGCAGGACGTATCCGCTTGAAATGAAACTCCAGCATGACACCTGTTTCCAGATATTTCCTAGAGTGTGGCGCAAAACACATAGGCATTCCGGTTGCTTTTGTGCGTCTATGCATAAGAGAGCGTTATGTTGAAAAAGTAACAGGAACAACAGTGTATTTCTACGGCGTGTTTGATGGCCCATATCTCCAAACAGGCGTCATTCTGAAGATTCATTCCAAGAGGATACGCCTTGCAAACTCACCGGCTGCAATTCGTAAATTCGAATAGGAGCCCTAAATTTATTAGCTCAGAAAATAATTAGTGATCTAATGTTTCTTAGTTAGTTGAATAGGTTTTTGGAGTTCTCGCGCAAATAATGTACATCCGCCTCTCTGAATAGTCCAGCTCGAGCATTAGCATTACCTTATCTGAAATAGGATGTTTTTAAACTTTCCTAAAAACTTATAAATGATCACCCTGTATAGCACGCTCCTGTTGATAACACTTCAAGCGGCCATTTGCAACCCCTGAGAGGTGACGGCATTCCTCTCCGCAGAGCAACATTGTGGCCTCGCTAAAATGCCAAAGGACCTGTATTTCGAAGAGCGAAGAATTCAAAAGTGCTCGCGTTTCCTTTCATATACTACACATAGACACTACTTGCGTAAATTCCACTTTAACAACGCGTTTTCAAGCATTACTTCCCTCTTCCGTACGAAATAAAGCTCAATTTTGCATCGTCATCGGCACCGATGGCACTCTTCATATGTTGATTTCGCTGCAACCGAACCGTGGCGCCATCTGTCACCACATGGAACGCGTCTTTTACCGTTGCGGTGAAGGATAGCGCCGAGAATCGAGATTTTTCTTTAGCTTTACTGGCCACGAACTTGCGATTGCGCCGTGGCGGTGCTCCGAGGAGGCACATGACGTTACACCGCGTTCCTCGTCGTTGCGCTCGCCTCCGCTCCCTTCGCCAGCTGCGTCGCATTCCTGATAACATGTCGGAGGATTGAAAAGGAGAGCTCGCGTGCGCCGCAACCACAGTTAAGGCGGCAGTATGGACGGCGACAATTCTGATAAGAAGGAGGAGGCCCGGAAACGACATCGGAACGAGATGAAGGGGAAACGAATCACCCAGGAAACAGACGAGCAGCGCGCCGAACGACTGGCTAAACGCCGCAACATAGCTAGACAACCAGACTAACCTGGACTTGCAATCAAGAACCTAACCTAACCAACGCTATGCCTTAGCTTTCATTACGTATATCCTGGCATAGCCGAGCTAAGCCACTGACATTTGTTTTTCGAATGGCTTCACCCCACACGACGCTCGCGCTGGCTTTATTGGGAACGAAATGAGCAAGTGAAGCTCATGAACGTAGTCATAATCTGAACTCCCTGCAATAAGCCACGTGTGTTCGCAGTTTGAGCGAACATCGAGCAGCTCTTTCATCGTGTTTGTCATGACGTATATATATCACGTATGTCAGGCAAATCTCGATCTCACATTTATGCAACGTTCAGTATTTCTAGCTGTTCTGCAAGACAATTCTGGCGGCGCGACGAGTATAGAGGTGGACAGTCAGCCATAAAATAAGACACTGAAAGTGATCGGCCACGTTGCTCTTCGCAAAGCTTTATTTCAAGCTAAGTGAAGCTTAAAGGTAAGTCAAGGCAAAAAGTGGCCACACCTACAGTTCACCCTCTTTTACTGATCTGATTTCGCACAGCAGTGCGTCCAGTTTTGTGGCTAATAGTAACTGCTAGCGCAGTCAGATATAGAGACGTTGTCATTGCGACTCACACATACAGTAGCAGATAGATATTATGCAGCACTGGTATCATAATAGCGAATAAAGGCGAGGATAAGGGAATCAGGTGGCAGTTAAACGAGAAAACGTGTCATGCAAATATGTCTCCGTTCCAGTGACACGCGTTACAGAGTGCACAATACGAAAAGATTGACGTGCGCGCAGGGCCGAGATTTCGGGAAGGCGTGTCGTAGAAATACGCGCGGGGGATAAAGCGGCTCCATTTAGTTGCTTGTCGCCACTCGTTTTCGGTAGCGCTCCAGGACCTCCCAGACCTTGTCGATGCGCGTTCGACCCCTGGGACAGGCTCCCGTGGCCACGTAGGAGGTGACGTTGTAGACAAACCAACTGAGTCGGCCGTGCTTGGCCGGTCCCAGACTCTGATAGGCCCGCACCATCTGCGGTTCATTGCGCGCAAGGGAGCACAGCGTTGAAAATCGAGGACCCTGCGATTAACGGCGACATCAACTCGAAAGTGCGTCGAAAACGTTGTTGATTTCGTTCCACTTAAGTTGCGTTCGTTTAAGCGGTACATTAATAAAAGAAATGTCCTACTTATGAAGTGAAACCTAAAGGAATTAAGATGTTCCGCTTACTTGTAAAAAAAAAAATAGGTGAATAAAAAATGAAGAGCACGCATAGACAGCAAGTGGCAAGAAGCTTTTCGCATTCGTTCCACATAGGTTCCGCGAAGTAAGCGCAACATTCCAACTGACGTGGGTGGAAATGAAGAGTGAAGGGAAGCCAGGTCGTACTGCCGCATCATGAAATTGGAGAGCGCTTGCCCGGCGTATAGATATCGGGGAAGCTTTGTCAATGTGTAATACACTGACGTTCACGAAATGCCAGAACAACAGGGACCCAGATGAGAGCGCCAGTGTATGTGCGACGTGTTGCGAGGACGCTCTCGGTCAATCACGCAGCAATTACTTTTTTTTTGTGATATACAAGGTGTTCGTCGTATCGGCGCTGCCGCTATCAGTGCGTGATCGACGAAAGACAGGAGACTACTGTAGTCCAAAACGCCAGCAAGGGGAAAGAGCCCCCCGACTTTATTTCCAGAGCCGTTTAAGTAGAACCAACGTGACGTCAGTGACACGTGGTTCCATACATGCGTCAGGCGCAATGACTCGGAGCGCCCTGCGGGAGGGTGCTTTCAGCCGCAGAGAAATACATTCCAGCACATCCCCCCCTTTTGCAAAATGAAAGTGGTTTTCGTGCATGACATTTAGCACACCCGCACATGAACAAAAAGCAAGAACCGTCAGTGGTAATCTACCACGGACAGAACCTTATTCATCAATGCCGTATCGAACTGGTCGCTTAACCACTCTACCAGACTTGGTCACAGTCACTGAAGCAGAAGGTACTAAAGTTAAGTCATAGACCCCGATGCTAAGGGTAACGAATCTGTTAAGGTAGCGGGTGACTCCCTGTTCGTAAAAACGAATTCGGATGAATCACTTTCGTTTGGAAACTCGTAGCTGCCTTCTGCCTTCCTCTGTTCTGGCAAGTGGTTGAGCATTCGTCGGTTACGCCGCAGCGTACTCCCATCCTGGGTGCGTATTATGTAGGACCGCGGTGTAGCGGTTGTGGCTAACACCGTTGCTCTAGTCTTCATGTCCGTTACCCAAACGGAATCACCAGCTTTTAGTTTGTTCAATTCTCGGGTTCTGTGGCGCCTATTGTAGTACCGTGCTTGTAGCTTCTTGTTGGAACTGTCTTTGGCCGCAACATTGAGCAGCGGTGGATGCACTGGACCACGCAGCTGCGGCGCCATTGGAACTCTTGTCCTAAGACGCCGACCCATGAGGATTTCAGCCGGACTAGGGCCCAGAATGCCTGGGGTTGCCCTGTAGGCAAGCAGAGCCGGGTACGGGTCCATATTTAAGGATCAGGCGCTTAATTGTTTGCACCATACGTTCAATTTCCCCATTAGTCTGAGGGTACCTAGGGCTAGTAGTGACGTGACCAAAGCCATAATCATGTGCAAACTTATGAAACTCTGTACAAGAAAATTGTGGTCCATTGTCTGTCACTACGGTCTCCGGGATGCCATGGCGTGCAAAAAATGCTTTTTAGCCTTTCTATCACCGCCCTAGCTTTTGTTGAGGGAAGGAGGGCTACTTCCGGATACCGTGACAGGTAGTCGACCACGACAAGATAATGACAGTTGTTAATAAAGCACAAGTCTACCCCAACTCGTTCCCACGCGAAACTTGGCGTTGGGGTTGAAATCAATGGCTCCGAGTTCTGGTTGACAAAGCGCGCACAAGTAACACATTCTTTCACTTGCCGCGCAAGTTGTTCGCCGATGCCTGGCCACCAGACCAATTCCTTTGCCAAAGCTCTAGTTCTCGTGATTCCCTGATGTCCATCATGTAGTTTTTTTAGTACTTCCTTTCTTAGGCACTGAGGTACCACCAGTCTGGTCCCTTTTAGCAGCATGCCATTGCATTCGGCAACTAGTGCTCTTTCCTGCCAGTACGGAACTAAGTAGCAAGGAAGCTTTGGTTTTTTTGGCCAGCCTTGGCGACACAACTTAAGCAAGGCTTGACAAACGACGTCAGTCTTTTGCACATCGCGTATTCTGTTAACAAAATTGTCACCCCGACAAAATTGTCACGACCGTCAAAGGGAAACCAGCTGCCAAAAGGCGTCCAACTTGGTTCGTAAAACTAGACCACATTTGGTGTGCGCACGATTTCCGCAAAGCCGATTCCAAGCAAAGACTACCAACTGCTCGCGGTCGTCAATGCTATAGTAGAGTCTTCTGCAAAAAGTAAAGCTTGGAGCACGAAGGGCGAGCGCAGAAGTCGAACGACAGAAGGTAAGACCAGAGGTTATTCCCTATGTACACAAGGTGTCGCACAACCTTAAAAAGGTTGCTAACCGTCATGGTATTCCTCTGGTTTTCTCTGCGCCCAACAAGCTTTCGAAGCTGTGTTCTCGAGTTTGCTGTAAGAGCAGGCGGGGCTGCCGCACGAGGCATGGGAAGCCCTTTGTTGAGTGCTCCAGAGGAGTTGTTTATGCAATACCCTTGCACCCTTGTGGGCAGCTCTACATTGGTCAAACTGAGCGTTGTGTGAATGACCGTTTAAGGGAACATGCGCAAAAACTAAAGAAATAAAAGAGGATAAGGGCGCACATTTGGTGGCTCATGTTACCGCGTGTGGTTGCGACGCTCGATTTTCTGCGACAACTATTCTTGGCAGGAGCGGCAACGCGTCTTCCAGGCTCGCTCTTGAGGCCTTCTTTATCAAGACGAATAGAGATAGATGTGTGAGTGAGCCTTCCATCACTTTACTGGATGCCGAATATAACTTCATGCGCGACCGCCTTTGATGTGCATGTACCGGCTTCACTTCTGCTTGGTAGGCGCATGCGTGACAAGAGGATATATATATTTATGCACCATCCTTCCTTCCATTAAACAGTTGTGAGTAGCGCTTGTCCTTGTCTGTCTTCCTTGTGTCCGTGGTTTTATTTGCGCTAAGCTACCTCTTCAAATATGGACGACCAACTAGCCCAACTGTCAGCTCTTCTAAGGTAACGTTAGACTGGGCCAGCTTAGCTAAGACGTTCGATGGTCTAGAGTCATGTTGCGCTTTGCTGTCGCCAAAAATGAGAATATCGTCCATCAGGTTAACGACTCCAGGAAGGCCTGCAAGGATTTCATACATTCTTCTTTGAAAATACTCTGGAGCTGATGTAATCCCGAATGGCAACCTAGTGAAACAGTACCGCCCAAACGGTGTAATGAACGTGGTCAGCACTTCTGAGGCCTTGCGGAGTCTCACCTGATGGAAGCCGGAATTCGAGTCTAATTTGGAAAACCATTTTGCACTGGCAAGAGAGCCTAGTGCTTGGTCGACAGTAGGCAATGTGTATCTTTCTCTTAAGACAAACTTGTAAGGATCTGCGTAGACCTTACGCAATTGAACATCTCCCGAGTGCTTTTGTACAGGTACTATGCCGGCACACCACTCTGTTGGCTCTTCGACTTTACGAATCACGCCCATTTGTTCCATCTTCTCGAGTTCTCGTTTTACAGGCTCCTGAAGCGGTATAGGAATTCTGCGCGGTGCGCTTATTGCAAATGGAACAGCATTTGGTTTAAGCCTTATTGTATACTCCCCCGGCATAGTGCCCAAGTCGTTGAAAACCTGAGGGCACAAAACTTCGTAGTTGGGTTCCTTGTGAGCCACAGAGTCAACGAACTTGACTCCCAACGCTTCGAGAGCCGGCAAACCCAGCAGTACATGGCGCAAAGGACTGACCACATAACACGTTTGGCGCGAAGTTTGTCCCCTCCAAAATATATCCGCCTGAAACTTGCCCAGAAGATTTAAGCGGTCACCGCTAGCGCCAGTCAAGACCTCGTCGGCCTTTTCCAAGCTCGTGGGAAGTCCCGGAAATGATGCTGGAATTACGGACACTTCTGCGCCCGAGTCGACCTTTGCAAAAACAGGCACGGAGTTAAGTAATACCTGAACGTAACGCGCTTTGGCGCGAGGCGCCTCGACCGCGCCCAAGAAAAACCTCCCCATCGTCCTTCTGTACAGATGACACTTGTACCTTTCGCTGGTAGCCTCGAGAAGTCCCTTTGAGGCACGCCTTGCCGAAGTGTCCCTTTAAGCCGCAGTTGAAGCACCTCTGGCCTCTCGCTGGGCACGCTGTCCTTGGGTGCGAGTTGCCCCCGCAGAAGATGCACGGTCCCTCGGAACGAGCTGATGTCGGCCGGGTTTCCTTGCTGCGTTGCGGTTTCCTGCGGTAGCCCACTGCGTCGACATTGACGTCCTCACATGGCTTGTATGGTGCGTATTCATGGACCTCGTTGCAGTTTCGAAGTTCTTGCTGCTGCTGAACGGTCTCTTTTAGGCGGGCCCTCGCCAGAGCTGTTGCGAGAGACAGCTTGGGATCCATTTGGAGCGACTCGGAAAGTTGCTCATCCCGCAGGCCCACGACGAACCGGTCCCTGATGTGGCGCTGCTTGAATTCTCCGAAGTCGCATTTGTCCGCCAAGACGTGTAGAGCAGTCATAAACTGGTCAATTGACTCCCCAGTCATCTGGTGCCGCTTGTGAAAGCAAGCGCTCTCGTAGACAACGTTGCTCTCCTTGATGAAGTAATCGTCGAACTTCTTTTTGCCCAGCTCAAATTCCTTCGAATCTTCTGCAGAAAGATTGAAGGTGGCGAAGATGTCCCTTGCTTGTCGACCCATGGTATTAAGCAGAGTGCGTACTTGTGCCTCTTCGGGGCGCTCATTCGGGCCCGACGCACAGCGATAGTCGTCGAAGTGCAGTATCCACGCCGGCCACTCTGGGCTAGTGTCGAAGTCCAGCGGTGGCGGCTGCTGAAGAACCGGCGGCGATGCAGTGGCCATTGCAGCCTCCCTTTCTGACGACGTCTCGCCGCTCTTTTCCATCCCTTTTAAAAGTGGGTGGATCGCATAACTTCTGACACCATGTCGTATCGGCGCCGCCGCTATCAGTGCGTGATCGACGAAAGACAGGAGACGACTGCAGTCCAAAACGCCAGCAAGGGGAAAGAGCCCCCGTCTTTATTTCCACAGCCGTTTAAGTAGAACCAGCGTGACGTCAGTGACACGTGGTTCCATACATGCGTCAGGCGTAATGACTCGGCGCGCCCGGCGGGAGCGTGCTTTCAGCCGCAGATAAATACATTCCAGCACAGTGTTCCGGCTAAAAGCAACGTTCTGAGAACGACGGAGGGCGTTAGCGGGCTGAAACGAACTCAGTGGTATTGAGGATCGTGCAACGTAGCTTACGGTATGTTTTATCCTTTTGGAAAGTCAATTCATTCATGTAAACTAATTGCCTAACTTTTTGAATATTGGCTTCAGCATGAGCCTGCCAATGTGAAAGTCGCAGATTACATTTATTTGTTGTAGAAGTGCGCAAGGCCTGAAATTTACGAATACGAATTTCATCAATTTTGTTCTTTGATTAAAGACCGCTCCGGTAGTTCTGCGTCTGATCTGTAAAATTTTCGCATATTTGCTTCTGCGCTTACATAGAGCATATACATATACACGGTATTTTTTTTAGACCCTACAGATTTTATTAAAGAAACGTAATGACAGAAACGAACGTGGCGTTCTTGCAGGCCAGTTCCAAGGCAAGGTGGCATACTTTGCCCCTAAGAACGTGACCCTCAGAAGACTAATTGCCGAAAATGTATTACCTTTTTTTTTTTATTAGTGCCTTGGGGACAGTGTTTAGATGGTAGATTTGGAGGCGGTCGCACTTTAATGCACGCCCACTTTTTTTAAAGAATCTTTAAAAGTCGCACTTAATTGGATCTATGCATTTTCGAATGGCAGAGGTCAATAGACGCAATATCGAGACCGAGTGCGTCCCACTGTGCTTCAGACGACAACGCCCCGTAAAGAAGCATGGGGCGAAATTCGAATGACAGCATGCCGTGGCCAATCCTGACCCGACACACAGCCGCTCATTGCTCGCCGGGGAAAGCGTGTCGTATCAGTAGCTGCGACTACTGGCCAACTTTCGGTTTCGACCTCCTTCGCGCTTGTCGTAAAGGCTCATTTCCGTCTGATGTGATAGCGGGGCCGCCTTGTCATGGCTTGCGCGGCGCTCGGTCTCGGTATTGCCTGGATTTACAGTTGAAATACGATGACAAACATCTATAATTCATTGTCATCATCATCTCCATTTATCATTAAGTGTAATTAGGTGCGACCTTCAAGATTTGAAAGAAAAAGGGTGCACTAAAATGTCCCGGCCTTAAGATTCGCCACTTAAACAAGTGTGCCTAAGGCACAAATAAGGAAAAGCTAATTCATTAATGTTTGTTCATTAGTATTCTGGAGCAAGTGATTGGCAGCAAGGTATAACCGCCTCGCCTAGATACTCCTCCGCAAGAAACCCGCCTTCACTGCGCTTGTAGCGTTCTCAAGGAAATTCTGTACAGTCTAAAGAAGGCAGCCTGTATATGGAGAGGAAAAGTTTAACGGTAAGTGGAGAGCCTCACCTAGCTGTAGTCCTCGCATGATGTTTCAGGTGTAGTATACGATGAGCGCTGGGAATTACTAGTGCGTACAGGGAAAGACAGCTAGCCAGGCCTCTTCTCGTCTCCTTTGTTCATCAACAGGATGTACTCAGACGAACCTGCAACCACTGTCACTAAGGAATCTGATTCAACAGGCGCTGTTGCTTTGGATCGGCTGCAGTGACGGAGCTAACATGCAAATGAACAACCTACTTGGGCTCCGTACTTTCCATTCACACAGTCAAATAAGTTTCTTTTTTTTTTACTTGGCTGCCTGACAATGTGATGCTTCAATTTATGTGAAATAAGGGAGCCTCGCCATTTTCGCATTGCTAAAACGTTGCGCTGTTTTTTTTTTTCGTATCTTCAACGTGGGAAGATACCTACTTTTTGACTCTCGGCACCACGCCATTATTTCTCTAATTTTCACGTAATTTTTCATTTAAAAATTCTCCATTAGTGTACGTAAAACGCTTCACTGAATTCAGCGAACACTTAGACATCGGTGCTGCTGTACGTAGCACATTGCTTACCCGAGTTCCGTGAAAGCCTTATGCACTTGTGCATGGCAGAGCTCTCTGTACGTCATAGTATTCATGTCCACTTCGTGCGCCGTAGCGTAATTAT
This sequence comes from Dermacentor variabilis, assembly GCF_050947875.1. Taxonomy (NCBI): domain Eukaryota; kingdom Metazoa; phylum Arthropoda; class Arachnida; order Ixodida; family Ixodidae; genus Dermacentor; species Dermacentor variabilis. The sequence continues at coordinate 62,714,609 of NC_134577.1, read as the reverse complement.
TGTTTCTGGGTCCTCGCAAGAAAAAATTATCGAAGGACGTACGATAGACGCAGAAAGATATAACCAAGTGCTAAGCTCCTCGCCTTGTGTTTTCTTTTACATGAGCCCTTGAACCGAGCATCAGCGCCAATGTGCCAAGTTTATTGTTGTTCTCGCCAATATTGTCGCCAGTATTGACGCGCTCGCTCTTCCTGCGCGTGGCTGGCAGCGGATTTGCATGCAAAAGTGACAAAGAGGCAAGTGAACGCACCATCTCGCTCCGCTCAATCGACTCTGCCAAAGCCAGGGAAGCGTTCTGGCTTCCTCTACTGGCACGAGGCGTTGTACGCGCATGCTTTACTTAGCGCACTGCTGTTGAGCAGCTGTGTGCCTACCCCGCCGTGGTGCAGAGTGAAACGGACGGAAAACGTCGAGCTGAATTTATGTATGTCTCTCCTCTGGGCGCTGACAAGCGCCAACCGCCTTTTTGCTTCGGTCTCATCTCACGCACCATCCAGATAGTGATTATTTATTAGGTCCTCTTTGAAACGAAGCTGGATCAAATAATCACCAAGTCATGGTTCAGTTACTCAGGTATGTTATCTATGATTTTCCCTTCTAGAATCTTTGTATGCATCTCTCTAATTAATGTTCTCCTTGTACCGCTGCATGTGCCTGTAACGGATCAGTCCGTATTAGTCTGTTGCCTGCCTTTTTTTTTTTCACCATTGCTTAGAACGTCTCTTGCTTATCTGGACTGCTGACCGGTTGATACTCCCGTCTACATTAAATCCAAGCCCTTCTAGAAGCTGTGCGTTATTAACCATACATACCATACCATTCGCATACCATACGTTCGCATACCATTAGGATGTGCTGAGTGGTCTCAAGATTTTTGCTGCAGCATAATACATACTTGATCCGACTGCGAATATGGGCTCCGGTATGTTGTTGTTGTTGTTGTTGTTGTTGTTGTTGTTGTTGTTGTTGTTGTTGTTGTTGTTGTTGTTGTTGTTGTTGTTGTTTTGTCTATAGGCAAACCAGCTGGAGCCTCAAATAGCCGAAGCACTTCCTTCCCTTCGTGTCATCGTACAGATTTTCTCTTCGAATGTCTTTTTCTTGTCATTCTTGTAAATCTCCGTGGTCTGTGTCGTTTTCATTCTTTGCATCCAATTTACTGTCTCTGTTTACATCACTTTCTTTCTGATTACTCCTGGTTGTCTATCTATACTTTCAATTACCCTGCACTCAGCTGCCAACTTTCTCGACCTCTTCCTCTATTCTGCGCCCATGCTTTTTTAGGTGCAGATACTCCTGCACTTTAGCCGCCCGTTTACAACTTTGTCCACTTGCAACACCCTCGTCCGTTGCGTTCACCAAAAGTTGACCTAAAAAAAAACACCAACGCCGATGTGCGAGTGCCACTAAGGGACACCTAAGTCGAAGATTAGGGTCGCCTACCATTGTTCTTTTTTTAAGTGCAACACACCTCAGTGCAGTAGAGCTGCATATAAAAACAACTTATCGATTCCCACGTATATTGATGCAAGCTCTTGAGCTGAAGCTTGTCTTTAATGACATTTCGCACAAAACTGCTGCATCGAAACAACCTAAGCTATGAATGAGCTAGCGCGATTACCAATGGCAGCAGTCATCTGTAGTCTGGTTTTTATGAGACCTGGCATTGCTCCTGGAGCGGACCTCCTTCAGCACAAATAAGGTAATTGAAAGACAGCTGTGATTAAAGGGTCTGAACATGGCCGCGAAAGCGTATTGGCGCATCTTTGCCGGTGATCGCCCTCACACCATTATCACTGCTGCAATACCATCGCTCTCTTGCGAGACGCGCTTTCTGCGTCACAGACCTTTTGGAATCGACCTGTGAACTTTGTCAGATTTCGTGAGATGATTTTTTTTTTTTACGATGGGGGAGAGGGGGGGTTCGGGGGGGGGGGCTGTGCGTATTGTTCCTTGTACGCGCTTTATATATACTTAGAGCCCTAAGTTTACCTTCGTGGATATCGTCTCGTTTACTTCGACAGTGGCGTTTCTTTTTTCCCTCTCTGTGTGTGTGCGTTTTTTTTTTTTAACAGTATCTCTCGTGCCACAAGGCTTCGATTATTTTTTTTTTACAAGTTTGATCACTCGAAGTGCCGTTATAGCGCAGTGCCTTGGGTCCCGTTTTTATATAATTTGTTCCCTCGTGCTAGATTTGTCCTGTCTTGTTTTCACCAATTCGCCAGCGAGGCCTGGCATGCTTAATCACATTGCACGCGAGTGACACGTCACTAGCGTAGTAAATTCTCGTATCTCATCACTGCCGACTGTTCTTGAGTGTACAGTCACGCTTGTATGCGTAGATAAAGTACTCGAGCAGTTGGATGCCATTGGATCATCGCTGATTGTGCTGACTGTGATCCGTAGGTGTCATATTGTTTTTTTGTTTTTTGTTGTTGTTTTTTTTTCTTTCTGTACGCTAGTTCATCTTTCACTACTGCTACTGCGTGACAATATCGGTGTGCAGCCAACACGCACTGTTCTCTCGATGCTGACTGGCGTCTCGAAGGTCTCCACCCGCCATTTGTCCTGCGACATTCCGGCCACGAACTTGCATTCCCCAGTAGTCGCCGCGGTCGATGTCGCACTGTCGGCTTCCTCGGCGGGAGGGCACACCTGCAGAGAGACCGGAGGCTTCTTACCATTCGGATGCTCCCGCCATTTGGCTAAATGATCGGTGATTTTATCAGCAGCCAGTGTAGAGCCGCCGTCTGGTAACACGACCTGTTCGAAAAGTGTTTCATCTATGTTGTTACGGTGTACTTATTTGTGAAGTATTCAACACGTTGCTTTTCTAAGCTCTGCTTAGATTCGCTGAAATCAATAATCGGAGCACCATAAGGATGTGAGGGCCACCGGAATTTCTAGGTTCACCGCGGCTCTGGTTATAGAAGAGTTTTTCGGCTGGCAAGATGCAGACAAAATGCGACCTCCCTGTGGTGACTTTTGCGCATGGGTCATATATTCCACGTCGAATGTACGAGGCGTTTGTGCCAACCATCTCTGATCATCCTACAGAAAAATCCTGACCGCTCTGTGTGTGTGGGTGTCAGAAGATGTCAGACGCGAAATATTTTTACCAGAATATGTATTTGTCGTCCGCGACACAAAAATTGTCTGCGAGGGGAAGCTCTGGTTCTTATGTGCCAACGCAACTCTACACCAAAACCTTACCCGCCTCTTCTGGCAGATCAAGCGAAGCCAAAAGAGCACACAGGGATGACGCATACCTCTGGCAAAGAGAAATAGTGAGAAAAAAAAAACAACGCACGCTTGGTTCCCACTTGGCGCCAGTATGAAATACGCTGTGAGCCAATGGGAAAGCAGAAACCTCATCTGCATTAAGCGCAGTGAGTGCAAGTCTCGCCGTGGCATAAAAATTTACCACTTGGTACGTTCCTTGAATGACAAGTAGTTCACAAGCATGGGCAAGCCAGGTTACAAACATTATTTGACGGAGCGAAAGGATGAGCAAATGTAACAGACCGTGTATATGAGAACAGCATTTGCAAAGTACGGAAGTTAAGGTGGCGAAAGAGAGAGCCCCGCTACTGAATGTTGTCTATTTCCACGTCACGAAAAGGATATATATATAAACAATATATGTTCAATGTCAAAGTGTGGGTTCCTGCTAGTTGGTCGCTCACGGCAAGTTATTAGCAGAGCAACGAAAAGAAGTGGAGGATGCTTAAGCTTCACTTTTAAGAGTGGAACGCGACCACATTCAAAAATCATCGACTGGTTCTCAAGCGTTCCCGGCAACTGCAGCTTATCTAACCGTAATGTTAACGGGGAAATGCTGGCCGCGAACGCTTTGCACGAAGGTGAGCTTTCTGGTAGAAACGCGGCCTCTCGCGTGGGCGGATCCCGGAGGTAGAGCACAGACTCGCCAAAAAGAAAAGTACATCATTTTCAGCTTTCTGTTAGTCTTTCGCATTTTTAATATTTAAGTCTGAGAAGGTTTAGGGTAAAAGGCAAGCGCTGTCGGTGTTTTGCTTCGTAACATTTGTTTGTGGGCCGTCATTCTCGAAATTGCGAGGAATAACTTTGTCGACAATGTGTAGTGACCGTCCGTCACTTTGTTGCCCCCGCCGACACGGTCGTTGCCCCCTGCTCGAACCGAAGTAGCAGCCACCCGCAGCCACTAGGCAAACCTCCTTTTACTCTTGAATAACACCAGTCGACTCTCCGTTCTCAACCTGTCAGAATGTGCATTACTTGCCTCCGCTAAACCGAGCTCCCAACGAATGTAAGACAAGGCATGATCAACTTTAGTGGTAGAATGGTGTGGCAATATAACCCGCATATACCGCATGTCATGTAAGCAAGGCATGGCGCGTGTACATACATCTAAATATATACGGAAACTTTCGCTCACGGACAAGTCCGTCTACGCCGCCGACGCCGACACCGGATTTTCTGTGATACGGGGTCCTTAACGGAAGAAACTACGGGCAAAGAAAGACAGGACAAACGCTCGTCTTCTGGTTGTCTTTCTTTTAGGTCTTTACCTCGGGCTGCCGGCTTCTAACCATAAGTAATTCATTTTGTTTCACATCTGCGGCCCCTCTATGCGGCGGCGACTACTGCAACGGTGTCATTCAACTGAATGTCGCGCGCTTCGCCGTCGTCCTTTTAACGCGATAGCGTTAAGGAGCTCGTGTCGCAGAAAAGCCGGTGTCGTCGGCGTCGGTGTCGGTGTCGGCGTCCGCGGCGTTGGCCGTGAGCGATAAATCACGGCAGGCATTTCATAAATAAAAAGCAACTTCCAAGATGGGCTGGGTGGGAATCGAACCAGGGTCTCTGGAGTGTGAGACGGAGACGTTACCACTGAGCCACGAGTTTTTTTTTCTTTATTGCCGGTCGTTGGCCCGGATAAAAATTTCACATTCACAAATAATCAAAAGGCACACTCACAATATGTTGAAAACAACCGCAGAACTTGCGCGGCTGCGCTTGTGCTAAAATTCCCTTATCGCCAATAATAATTCCACTCGTGGCAACCACTCTGGGATGCACTCCAGCAACTTTTGTTCCTCTACAAAGTTCCGTATGCTTTCTTTGAAATACTGGCGAGCCGCTCTTGCATCGAGATCGGCATGCCTTACCGCAATTCTACATTTCCAAATGCTATGCAGGGCCATAAGCATGATCACATCGAATGGGGTACCATCATCACTTTCTATTGGCAAGTAGCGAATCCCATACGCATCTAGGGGGAAATCCTTTTTGATTGTGTGCTGGAGCACATCCCAGAGGAAAACGGCATCCCAACAATGCAGCAAAACATGTTCAATTGTCTCCTCCTGCCTGCAAATTGTACAATGAGTGCCCCAAGGAACAAAGAAACCTCTTTCAGCCAGCCACGGTTTGACGGTCAGCGTTCCGGAGTGCAATTCAAAAAAGAACGTCTTAGCGCCTGACGGTACTAGCATCGCCTTAACGCGCTTCAGAACATTGTGCCCATGGCTAGCTCTGTAGAGAGACCGATATAAAGGCACGGGAAGAACAACATCACACAGGTCCCTGTACAGTTTTTTCCGGTTAACGTCACTGAGCCACGAGTTCGATTTGAGTTCGATGCTTCAAAGCGGTACAAAAGCACCTCTAGTGAACGCGGTGTTGCCTTAGAAACGAGCTGTTTCTAAGGCTCAGGCGTGCGTCGCTTGCTCAGGCGCACATTTCGTTGTCGCGCCGAACGCTGCGTTGCTCGACGCTCACCGCGTCCGATGAGGGGCGCGTAGTCGCTGCGCCGTAGCCCATTGTCTCACACCCCTTGGCGGGTCGACGGGAACGCTGTCGCGTTCCACTCTTGAAGGCGAAGCTTAAGCGTCCTCCAATTTTTTTTCTTTCTTTCGTGCCCCTCTGCACCGTTTCCGCGCAAACTTGCCGCACCTCATTCTTTTTTGTAGTAAACGAAATTAATCAACAATTATGTTCATGCAATACCTTGCCTGTTGCGGAGTTCCGATTTCTTTGCCAGCATATTCTGGAGGCCTTTTCAAAGAAAGGAAACTGTACCTCGTCGTTTAGCACTTTCCTTGCTGCCACAAATGTGCTCATTTTCGGTGCTTTCGTGTTTAGCATGCTTTCTTAAGGACACTGGAGTCGCAACGTATACAGTGATGCGTAATATTATAGCCCGATCACTGGTGTTTTAAATGACTGTACAGCAGCAATAATTGCTCAGTGTGTTTTTTTTATTTCTTAAGTTAAACTTCGAAGAATCACCTAAAGAAACATGAATGAAAGCAATAATTTCCTATTTTTAGTGCAAGTACTGAGAGTAAAAAGAAAACAGAATTATACAAAATTTGCACCTGGCTCCTAGTTTAATACTTTCGTAAGTGAGACCACGCAAAAAAGGTATTATGCAGATTTGTTCGCGCCCATACTAGCCATACTGATGCCCAAGCTATGCGGGAAGGCAGTATCTTCACAAATCTAAAAACGGGTGAGTTGTTATTGTGCAGAGAACACTCGTTTTTAGTCGTTGCAACATGCACCTGGTTCGTTTTTAAGGAGTTAGCACTAGGAGTTTCAAAATACAAGAAAAGAAAGTGTATATAAAAGCCGACAGGCAATGAATCCAAGGAAAGCATAGGGGTAATTAGCTGCGGTTGAAATTTAAACGTAGAAAATAACAAAGAAAATGGAAATGAAAGTGCCGGCGGTGGGAGTCGAACCCACAGCCTGCGCATTGCGCGTGCGTTGTACTACCAATAGTGCTGCGGTGATGTCAGTCGGTCCATCCACTAACTTGGACATTTGTGTTCACTAGACATAGTCCTGGGAGTGTTAGCCAGCACCACTCAGAGCCATGACGGGCGGATGTGAAGCACCCCCCCCCCCTTTTCTTTTTTCTGCTTGATGGCGCCGTTTGACACGTGTACAGGTGAGATTAGGATAACACGCACATGGCTAATAAACCCTCGTATTTATTTATTTATTTATTTATTTATTTATTTATTTATTTATTTTAATACCCCCAGGGCGCGAAAGGCACTACAGAGGGCGAGGGTAAACTGTGTTCGTACAATTTTAATAGCGGTACCAACATTTTCATATATGAAATAAAATAGAGAACTAATAATTAACTGAGCAGGTTATTTCAACAGAGGTCAATAACAGAGGCCTTCAACGACATTACCGTAAGCAACACTATTCTACATGTATAACAGGAAACAAAATTAACGAATAGCAGCGCAGGTTATTCTGAGAAGTGTTCAATGACGGCGGCCTTGAATAAATGTGCATCTTCAATGCTGGTAATGGCGCTGGGAATGTGGTTCGATTCTGAACTAATCTTGAGCATATAAGCATCATGGACCTAGTATTCGGCATCTAGATGCCTCATGGCATCCAGGCAACCCGATTCTAGACACTCGCTCTGAATAAACTCGGAGAAGGGAAACAGAGGGGCTCAGTTTCTTGTTAATCACGACCATATTACGCCAGCAGGTACTGAAGCCAACGAAAGTATGTAGGTAATTTGTTTTTTTTTTTTTTTGCTCATAGTTCGAAGCGCAGAGTCACAGAGCGCAAACGTGGGCACTACGCTTTCGTTCACGGGGCTTGCATTGTACTCTTAGATTGTCAACGAGTATAAGACAGGGGTGACTGGAGATCGCAGGGAGAGGCTTTCGTCCTGCAGTGGACCCAAAACATGATGATGATGATGATGATGATGATGATGATGATGATGATGATTATGATGATGATGATGCGTCAAGGACGCGTGTTTTGGATTTTTGGATAGAACGCCCTCACCCCTTCTTCCACGAAGCGATGCGTGTGGGTGTAGCAGCTCTTGCCGACGGCGCTTTTCTTGGCCGGACCTTGCTCTGGCGCGTGTCGCGGGTAGTCCACGTCCATGAACACGTCGATCCTCAGCGTCAGGGTCAAGGCAAACTGCGATTTCGGCTGTTGCAGACTCGCGATCAGCTGCAGGCATTCTTCCTGCAACCGAATGCGTAGCTCTGCATTACGCGTTCCTTACGCGGAAGTTCCTGGGTAGCTTTGTGACTATGGAATGACCCTACTGAGCGCGATGTCGCGGGTTCAACTCCTGACAGCAGCGGCTGATGACACTTGTGGGCATAATGCAGAAAAGCTCGCTCAAGTTGCATTTAGATTATCTTTAAACAAATTGAAAACGTCGTGGGATGTGCGGTTACCTGCGCATCCAGCGGCGTCTGTACATCTCAGCTGTTTTTTCAACTGTGAAGGTCTCATCCATCACTTGCTCTCACTCACTCACTCGCTCGCTCGCTCGTATATTGCACAGTGCTTATACCTACATTAATAATGGTGATGCATTCACTTAATTATAGTTTTCCTACAATAACGCACTGTGCGGGAAAAATTATTAAATGCAGTTCCAATAAAATGACCGGTTTAGTTGGGCATCGGCTACAATTCAATGCGCATTCAAGTGCTACTTCACACCCACCATCTCAATATTACATTAGAAAATGACGCCACAGAGGGATCGGAAACAGAGCGCCAAACGAATGCTGCCTCACAACGCTGCTTACGAGAAAAAAAAACTGCATATTTATGATGTAAAACAAACGGCATATGCGAAGCAGTATACCCAAAAATAGAGTACAATTAAGATTGACACAATAATAGAGTAACACATTCAGCAGAAAACAGTAGTTAGACAAAGTTTACCGTTTATTCCTTTATTTCTTTTCCTTCTTTCTTCAATTTTTGTTTTGTTTCTCATATAGGTCCATTTGCATGTAGAGGGGTATGTTAACATTTAGCAATAATCACGTAGCGGCTGTACTGGTGAACAGTTTTCTGTGTTAACGAAGGGAAAGCTACAGGGGTGGAGCTTCTTCACATGTGTCACTGCCCCAACTAGTCCGGCAAAATTTGACAATGCTTTCAGGTTCTTCTTGTACATACTGAATCATCGCAGCTATAAGGCGCGACGGTATCACATTTTCCCAAAGACGGAATTGAAATGCTGACCAATCAGTCAAATGTAACCCTCATCGACGGGGTTTGGCTCTCTCCGCCAAAACTAACGTGGATGAGAATGTGAAGACATTTTCGGGGAGCCCAATGACTGGACCGGGCTTTGCCTCCATAGCCTTCTTGTTACTATTAGTTGAAATTGCCCGCGAGTAAATACAAAACTTATGATGCCTCCTACTTGAACCTCATTTGCCTCGTTACATTGTCCTTTCTAGGCCATTCGCGGATTGCCGTGCAAAAAAGAAAGAAGAAGAAGGCTTTCCGTTTTATTAAACTCACCACTGTTGGCTGCACATCATCCTTGACCAAGCAGCCCGGTGTAATGTCCCAAGCCGAAGTAGCTTCCACGATGCATATGGGGCGCGGAGCCGTTATTGACAGCAGGATGAGGAAGCTTACCAAGCTGGTAAATACAATATTTTCATTTTTGTTGAACTGGATATACAAGTAATAGTACTGCAAACATCACCGACGCATGTCTTACGTTGAGCAATTGCGGTTCCGCCTATAGGCACGACACTGGCCGGCTTTTCTGTTCGGGTTCGCTAAGTCGAAATGATCAAATTTGGGAAAACGGGGCAATGAGCCTCATCCTGGGCACTTTTTTACCTTTCTATGTTCAGTGTGACGTCAGTGCTGATACGTGCATGAGTAGTAGAGCCGGTGGTGGCCAGTGCTTTATGCATTTATCATTGTCTTTCCAAACTTTTACTGTCCTTGAAGTAAAAAGAATGCGCAGATACGTCGCAATGTTGGAATCTAAATTACGTTAGGCCTGTTTGAGCTAGCGAGGTAGCAGCTGTAGTGGATAACTCCATCACAGCCTTGTCGGCTGTGGCTGTTAGCTGTCTGTGTCACGACGACAAATGAGATGTATGATGCTTGTCGAGGGAAGAGTGTTGATGAAAGGTGCACGCACATTAATGGTACGACGTATTTTATAATTCACTTAAGGCCTCTACACACCTTGTGCCGCAGTGGCTCATGGCCACGGCCATATACCTAACTGCACATACCCGTGACCCAAGCGGCCCTAGAGGCACATTCTCAGCGGCCAAAGTTCTTGTCTATTAGAGCACCTGGGCAAGACAGCACCCGCAAATTGTGGCGGAAAAAGGACATCAAAAATCTCTTTAAAATAAATGAAATTAGAAAACACGTTCTCACCGGAGGACTCGTCTTCGTCAGGCTAAGAACGCAATGCCCGGACAAAGTCCTTGTTGTGCTTATTGTAACATCGGCATCATGCTCAAAGGATTACGTTGTGCCTGCCCTTACTCCCGTGTCATTCACTAATTAAACTTCAACACTTTTGTCGCGTTTCGGTATTTGAAAGAAAGTATGCTTTCTGAGCAATTTCCTAGCAACTTTTTCCTAACAATGATCTAGGTTAAAGTAATAGATAAAGCGCGACAAATGTTGCAACTTCCTCAAATCGAACACTATAGTGTTTTCTTTAGCCGTGTAACTCTACAACGTCAACGTATGACGAAGCTTACCCAAAAATTTGTGGTAATGCACATAGCAGGCAAAATATTGTAAGTGCGTTGATCCAAGAGCATGCTGCTGCTTCGACGTTATGACATAAGAAGCTCTCATAAGCGAGGTCCCGTTTCTCGTTCGTCGGGTCGCTCGTTTCGCGCGCTTTAGAAGCTCTACAAGACTAATTTCAAATATGAGTTGATAGCGAATTTTTTTTTTCGGACCTTTCCACTTTAAGAGAAGAGGGAACCTCAATCCAAATAACGCCCCCGCCAGTCACTAAGGCTATTCTGTTATTGAAACACAAAGCTTTTATTTAAATCGCCATCAGTGTTATACGAGAGAAGACTTTCCGGCTCGATTCATGCATTCGATACCAGACCTGTGCACATGTTAACTGGCTCCTCAACAAAGGGTGAGAGATGCTTAATTGACTGCAAAATGAGTAAGCGTAGAAATAACGCTAGACATAAATGTGCCACCCGCATGGCCGAATCAGCTGCGCTTTAGAATTTGTAAGGAATGCACTAGAAGTCCGCCAAACTCTCCGCTACCTGCTATAAAGAGATATGTTTATATGACTAGGGGTAAATCTAAATGTTTGGGCGTGAAACACCGTGAGAATTATAGATAGTGCTTGGATGCTTGGATTGTGTTTGCTATAGCATAATTTTGATGAGAAATGTGGCATAGGCTTGTCAAGAAAGCAAGTGGCAGCTGGTGCTTATGCCCATAATTGGCTTAGACTGCTTAATGGCATCGCATTTCTTGACAACCATGATGTGCTGAACACTCAGAATTAAGACACTTCATTGCGCAATTTTCGGTTAAGTTATTCTCATCACTCGTAGTACTTTCATTGTCAAGTATGCACGATTTGTGTTCACCAACAGTGAACAAGATGTTCGACGCACGGAAAAATTATTCTTGAATATCCTAAAACAAAAAAAAAAATCCGCAGCACCCCTCTAAAATCAGTCTTCATGTCGCAATTGGAAGGCACGCTGCTCTAAAGTAAATTTCTGTACGAAATGCGCGGGAAACAAATTGCGGGAGAAATGCCCGAGCACGTGCGCGTGACCAGAGCACTACGTTCAACCCACACGTCCAGAGCATAGGGCATTGGTCAACACCAGTCAACGCTAAAGCTGAATGCACAGGTATGTTGTCCTAAAGAATCGTAGCAATACGTTCGTGGCCCTATTCCCACGATGGCTGCTGAAGTAAGCATAGACATAACGTCACAGACAGCAACTGTTCCCGCTTCATGGTCCAGTATTTAGTCCGTGTAAGAAAAGACACGCAAAAACTTAAACAGCACTTCTTTGCTATTCTAATTGAACGTATTACACATTCGACACGCTGCAATTGATTTTTATCCTGCTACAGGTCAGGAGTGAGCCGAAAGTTGTCGTGAAACGACTATTGCGGCTCTCTGGAGTACTTGAGGTGAAGATAAAGTGAGGTCAGAGTGGCTCCACTCGCAACTCACCCGTCGAGCGCACGAAGAAGCTTGGCGAAGAGCGCAAAGTTTTTTCGCAGTGCGACTGGCCGCAGGGCAAAGAAGTTGGTTATGTCTTTCTCCACGTATCCAGCCGCAGTTAGGCCTGCGGTGAGCTCCTGGGAATAGAGTGGTGGTAGGTAAAAGAACTGTAAGGAGAGGGGGCTTTCAATTTGAAGCCAAAGTCCTGGGTTGTCGCAGTGCTGAACAAGAAGTAATTAGGACGAACTATAGCGCGAACTGCTGCAGCTAATATTGTCGCCGGTGATTAAGAGCAGGAAGGACAGTCGGGAAGGTCGTATGATGGGTAGACTCGCCGCCTTATTCGAATGGCTGCGACGTCACGACGCTCGGCTCGAGGTCGCGGGTTCGATCCTGGATGCTGCGGCGGCATATTGTTGGGGGGTCAAGTGCAAGAACGCTTTTTTTTTTTTTACTTCGGTGCACATTGAAGAACTTTAGGGTGGTAAAAACTATTCCGGAGTGCCCCACTATGCGGCGTGCTTCGCAATTATATCGTGCTTTTGACGCGCGAAACCCAAGAATATTTTTTTAATAGTTATAATGCGTAGAGCTGATAATCGGTCGTATGTTGGGGCTGCAGAGCGGGTACCGAAGCAATGCAAGGGGAATGAATGCAGTTCAAAATGGCCGAGTAATCAGTGAATCAATCAACGAATCAATGTGTTATCTCCACCAAGAGCTACGCAAGACAAAAAGATAGTAGGTGAGTGAAGGAAGCCGAACATATTTCCGCTTCGAAAATATCTGGTCCCTCAAACAACAGTAAAAAAGCTGGTGCGCCGTAGCCGAAATGCGTAAAGGAGGTAATCACATGAAGACTTTAAATGCATGAATGCGGAAATAATTTCATGCTTTAAAATACAGACGCTCATTGAGAAAAATCCGCATCAAAAATACTTACATGCATTCAAAATATCTCATGCAGCACGTTGATATTTCAACTAATGTGGTATTTCGCATATTGATCGGCGTTATCTATATTATGGTTTACAATTGCCTTCTGTTTTCGAGAGCATGAATGAAGGTACAGGAAATTATGTAGTGGCTCGGACGAGAATATAACATTTGTACGTGTGGCATGGATACGGCTGACGCGGCATTTGAAATTAAATATTGCTAGAAGAGGCCTCCGTCTTGCCAGAAAAGCAATGCGAAGGCCATTCGTGATGGAAAAATCGCTTACCCTCAAAAGTCTGTTTTTTAGCCAGATCTTACACTTCGCAGAATCGATTTCTTTGCGTTATTCGTTTAAAGACCATTTCTTCAGACAATTATTTACTAACGGCTCCACGAATGCTCATTGTAATAAATATAGGTCAAATGTGTCTATTTCCTGTTCAATCTACTCATTCTGTTCAAAAAATTGGTATTAATTTTTGTGTTATCCGAATCCGTCTAAATATAATAGTCAATTCCTATAGCTGGAACTCGTATGCCATGAAAAGGAGCCCATACATGTGGATAACAAAAAATGAATAAATACTTGGGTTTTACGTGCCAGAACTACAGTCCGATTGAGAGGCACGTCGTGTTAGGGGACTGTTAAAACTATTTGCCATCTGGGGTTCTTTAACCTGCTCCTAAATTTTTCCTGCATTTCGCCTCCATCAAAGCATTGCCGCCGCGGTCAGGGTCGAACCCGCGTTCTAGAGCGCAGCAGGCACGTGGGGATCGCCGCTTGCATAACGTGCCCGTTCGCGCCTGCAAAAAATGCCCCTTTACATTTTATGATAATCCATAAGCTGTCCAGTTGCCGACTTACTAATAGTGCTGCTTATATTAAGGTCATTGCACTGACCTCTTTCCTCCTTTAAAAGCAGAGGAATCTGTTGCTTTGTATTCTAGATTCTAGAATATAGACCCGAACTCTTCGGTTTATGGATTCCAAAGCTTCATCGTTTGTAGGCCTTTATTTTAAATTTATGGTGAGGCTTCACACTAGCGCGGTATGGATAGCGGTAACGAAAGCTCCGTTGCCACCCAATCAACTAAGTCATTTTTGCTTGGATGGTAACCTGCTAGGGTGCTTGGGTGGCACGTAGCCATCAAACTAGCCACTTGCTAGTTATGTAACAGTTGCTTGTTACGTGACTGGCCTGTTGCTCCGATGCAGGTGAGCCAATCATGCATGTGGAGGCAGAGATCGAGCTCATGTGGTAGTTCCCGTTTGCGTCCACAAACCGAAAGAGTTGCAGGGAGGAAAACCGGCAATAGCAAGCTGATAACGTTCTAATTTGAATCTGGTAATAACTCGCACTGCAAACGCACTACTTGCCACAGAGACGAGCAAGGGGGAGCTCGGACGCATGCCAAGTCCCAAACGGGTCACTTAGATGAACTTGGATAGCATTTGAGCGCCAGCGGACAAGGGCCAAAGGGAGGGGCAACCACCACTTGCTCATCGTGGTGCCTACGTCTCCCTTTACGACCTTGTCTGCTGGCAGTAAAATGTTGTTCAAGCAACACGCCAAACAGGCAGCAGCATTCTTGACATGAAAACTGTTTACAGCGCAAACACATGCAACCACAAAGCATAAGGGACAGGACACAAGCGCTTGTGTCCTGTCCCTTATGCTTTGTGGTTGCATGTGTTTGCGCTGTAAACAGTTTTCATGTCAAGTATGCACCAACTCGCCCAGAAAGAAGTTTTAATGAGGCAGCAGCACTTTGGTTACAATTCCAACTGCAGTTGTACCCGCCACAACTTCGTCCCTACTAACCTTGGCCACGCACACGCATTGTGTAACAACAATAGATCTCCGCGGACACTAAAAACTGTGTGTGCGCAGGCGCAGGTTGCACGAGTGACGTTGTGGCGCATAAAGCGGGCGCAATCGATCTAAATAAACTGAGCTGGCAGTCGGCAGGTGTGCTGTCCTTCCCTCTGCTTGCCCATGCTGTAAGCAACACTTGTTTCGCAGCGTGGATTACTACCAGCCTGCCAGTTTGCGATCGTAGCGAAGAGCCTGGTACGGCAACAGCTGCCAGACGACACCTACCAAGAACAGAAGTGCCGTGCTGTGGATGGCGATTTCCGTGACGGCCCTGCCGCTGGTGCCACTGTCGCCGTCCAGCAGTCCAAAGCCCCGCACGCCGAGCGACTCTCGGAGATGGGCGGCGCCGTTCTGGAACGGCAGCTGGCCGAACTGCGCCCGAAGGTCGCTGAACGGCCGTCCCGATGGCAGCGCGAACAGGAATCGAGACGCCGAAGTCTTCTGGTCCAGCAGGAAGCGGTACTGCGACTCTGTTCGAGGGGGGCGATCGTACTCCGTTGTACCGACGCGCGAGGACTTCTGTACATGCCAGCCCCATTTGCGCAATGCTCAAACCAAAGGGCTTCCGATATTGTTTTATGCTGACGACTAGGGGTGAAAGAAGCTGATGTTTCTGAGGCAGAATGGCAAGCGCTTCGATAGGCAGGCGTGTTGCTGTCGAAGTGTAGGTGGCAGCTAAGGTAAGAAACAGGCAAATGATAGAAGGCCCATCTACCGTAAAGCCCAGCAGCTTATGAGAGTCATTACAGCCTAGCTATTCAGCCGCAATGTGTGTGTGTGCGTGTGTGTGTGCGTGTGCGTGTGTGTGTGTGCGTGTGTGTGTGCGTGTGCGTGTGCGTGTGCGTGTGCGCGTGCGTGTGCGTGCGTGCGTGTGCGTGCGTGCGTGTGCGTGCGTGTGCGTGCGTGCGTGCGTGCGTGCGTGTGTGTGTGTGTGTGTGTGTGTGTGTGTGTGTGTGTGTGTGTGTGTGTGTGTGTGTGTGTGTGTGTGTGTGTGTGTGTGTGTGTGTGTGTGTGTGTGTGTGTGTGTGTGTGTTTGTGCGCGCGCGCGCGCGTATGTATGTGTGTGGGGGGGAGGCGTGCATTCAGACCACTATTCAATAAATACATTCCCCTATAAGACAAGCACATTTTGTGAAAGCACGTGGAAGGCAGGAGATGGAAATTGAAAACGAAGAGCCAAACGAGAACAAGGTAAAAGAGGGTGCCAATGTTTCGACGAGTGGACTGGTCTTGACAAGTGGACTTGACAAGATCACTCGTCGAAACGTTCGCTCCCACTTTTACTTTGTTCTCGTTTTGCTCAAGCACATTTTGAGACACTTAGAGCGAGTGTCACTTTGCCTGTGCGCTTTTAGACGGAAAAGAAAAGCACTGTTTGAAGTTAATGGCAGTGTTTATTATTGAATCAGTAATCACAAATATTCATTTTATCTACTGTCTGAAAAAAAGCTTCGAAATATCGAAGAATGGCATTGAGGATGAATTTCAATTTGGAAATTCAGTTCACTGCAGCAGCAATAACATAATCAATTGTCTACACACGACAACAGAGCATAACATCCAAGGAGAGGAAAGGAAGAATGGCAGTTTCTATTGCGCATACTACGCCGAGGCTTTTAATAATTGAAACCATACACACATCTTTCTTTCACAGTTAGTGCTCGCCCTGCATTAGTTACGTCCTTGTTTTTTTTTCTTCAAGCATTGCTATTGAGACTATACACTTCGGAGCAGCGAATTGAGTTCAACGAACGCACTCGCTAGTGAGTGCGTTCTACAGCGAGTGCCACTTCACCTTTCCACCGAGCAGCCTGGCAGTGAAACTCACAGCCAAGTGCACTTGATCCATTGCACACAGTCTGACCATCCGACAGGAGTTTTAAACGTCCGCGTTGTCTAGTGCTTGAAAACCCCGACGCGTGGTCCAAAACTTAAGCCATGCTGTTACCCTGTCGAACCCACGACCAGGTACTTAGCAGTGCAACACCATAGCCGCTCTGCTGCCGGTGATAATGCAGCTGAATTTTCACACTTAGCACCTCGCAGGTCCTGTGCCAGCAGAGATACCTTCGCACTATTTAGCGCCTGAAGATGCTAGATATCGTACATACGCCGCAGTCACTTAACATCTTTCTTGCTGTGGGTAGTGATAAACTGCATATCGGCGTAGAGGGACGAAAAGTGTGCTGCTCATATCTGCATTCGACAAAGGCGAGAATGTGCATGAGCGATGAAAGTCAATACCTCGCACCCCTGAGTGCGCTTCACCGTGGCGAGGAGCGAGCAGTTTCTATAGTGCAGTCCGAGACAAGTCCAGAATAAAAGAGATCTCCCCCCCCCAAAAAAAAAAAGAAAAGTTCCATGTGCCTGCTATTCATTCTTTCTCTCTTCACGAAGTAGTTTCGCTGCAAATGGCCATCTGTGCAAATAGGAGGTGCCCTATTTGTTCAGCAGCTGTGAGCAGCAGCACCCCACGAAAGAAGCGCCAAATCGCAATTGTGAGTACCGACAAGATGCACCATGGGAAGGCTAAGTGACCCAGTTGATCCCTTCCCAACGAATATAAGGGGCACTGAGCATAATGCTCTTCCATCGGGCTGACAAGTGCTGAGCAAGATGAAGGCGAGGAAGTTATTAAAAATGAGAAGGCTGGACAACGAGACTCGCTCGAGGTGGTTAACTCAAGCGCGTGCACATGTTCCCTTTGAGGTTTTCTTTGGTGTTCTAAAACAGCGCGTTAAGAAAATTAAGTCCAGCAGTAGTAGATGGACTTAATTGTTGGAAGTTACCGCCTGTGTGTGTGCGTCCATGTGCTGTTTACGCAACAGGAAAAAAACTGCAAAAAGAAAATTGGGTATGCACAGTCAACCACAAAATCTTACGGAACACGAAATCTGAGAAAAAAATGAACTGAATACCTGCGCACGCTCACAACGCAGCCTGGTATCCGCACTTACAGCCTCTATCAGTATATGTGCACAACACTGTGATGTTCGATTTTACTGACTACTGTCACAGGCTGCTCGTATATCGAACGTTTTCTGAGGTTCCGTCGTCCGTAAACTTTGTGACTGACTGTACAACTAAGCACCGGTTGAATCAGTTACCTTCAGGGGTATTTGCCACTGCATTCTCGAACTGTCCCCGACTGTGCGGCCGGACTCGCAACTGAAAGGACTACCGTAGAGCTGGAAGTTGGGCTAGTTGGTGGAAGTTCGTCTTGTAACACTGGGATAATACTATCATATTGTTACGTGGATGTTGCGAGTACAGAAAGACTACATAATATATATACAGGCTCAGTCAGAGTACAGTTAAGATGGCTGACCACCAACAGCACGCAGCAGCCAGTGTCTCCGATCTTATTCGTCCTCTCTCTGCTTTCATCCTTCCGCAACAATATAACACACATTGTAATACTATCGCAGTAATCCCAGTATTACAAGACGAAAGGACTACCGCGGGGTTCGGCAGAAGTGGCCTTTTTTTATTTCGAAACGTTGCGCGTAATACCATCGTAGGAGCCGTCCACGTTCGGTTCGATGTCCAGGATGAAGTAATCGCACACAGCGGGCTCCGGCAGATGCCTCCACGAGACCAGGCCTCGCTCTGTGGCACCGCTCGGCAGCCGCTGGGGGGCAGTCAGGGCGCAAAGCAGCGCAGACTCTGTAGGGACGCAAAGTGTGCGGACACGATTAGCCACCGTCGCTGGCGTTCAATGGTAGCAGGAGCGCTACTACTACGTGATTGTGAGGAAGAACCACGGCGCAGTCTCTTCCAGAACAGCTCGTGCGTTTCTCGCATCAAGCAGAGAACGATGAGTGACACTCTATTTGCTCACTGTCCGACGGATCGGCGACCATCTTTTCCGGGAATAAATGGAGGGTGTTTTCTTTCCGCGTTCAGTTGGCACTGTTTTATGAATAAGAGAGCGTGGCGCAGTGTCCGAAGCAAATGTCTGTACTAAGCGGGAATGTTCTTTTCCTTATTTTTATTTTGCGCTGTTTCAAAACGGCTGTTTTATAACTGCGTTATGCGTTTCGTAAGTTTATCATCATTGTGTATTTGGAAATTGTACAGCGAGATATCGCATTCGGGTTTCATGAAGTGTGTATCGATCTTTTTTATCCGTGAGAGCGAGCGTTTCAAAACAGCAGGTCCTTGCGTGCTCTTAAAGCACACGGAACACCGCTACTGTTTGACGCGCGATGAACTTCCTGTATATTATCGATGAAATTGCGGCGACGTGTCGATGAAATACAAGCAAAAAGCACGAGGGCTCTATTCCTTTCTTGGAGGTTGTGTCGCGTTTTCAACTCAAGAATGCAACCGCACCAACTACAACTTTAACTGCACGCTACTGCTGTGCAACTGTAAGTTACAGCAAAACTTGCTGCAAATTTTATCGATGGAAAGTGAGATCACAAAATCCAGAAACATTGCTGACGTAACTGCGTGTGGTGTCGCGTGATATAGAAATACAACCTCCAACATCATTCACAGCGTGATTTGAAATCACCTGACGGAAGCGTTACCGTCAATTCTCATTCAAGCGATAATCGTACTGTCAGAAAAAATTGTTAAGTACTGACAGCTATCTTTGCTAGCTGAGAAGAAAAGATGACGTCAAAACGGGATGGGGAATCCGTTACTTTTGCAGTCGCGCGTACCAGTATTATGACTGATTTACACACTTTGAATATACGACACCACGGAGCATTACCAATGCTACAGCCGTTCACCTTGAAAGGTGATGTAAAAAAAACTGTACTGCTGTCGGAATATTACACCTAAAGCTGTTTCATCGAGCAGCGCTTAAAGCTAGCGTCATAGGTAAATGATTGGCGTTTATGAATCCTTTCTTTTTGTTTATTTGTGGTTATTTATGGGCAAATTTTTTATTGTACATGCGCACAAGGCCGACAGCAGTATGTAGGGTAGCAGGAAATATACGCAAGGAATATCGTAGGTATTTAAATGATGCACACTCTCTAAGACAAGCAGATGTTTGGACTAATTTTGTGACAGTGGCTCCTTCTTTCAGCCTTGCCTTCATTTCCGAAAATCCTGATACTTCCTAACAGAACACACTTCCTACGCCTACGCCCAATTATATGGAGCATAGTTTATTGTGGTGTGCGTGAATTCTCGATAATCACGCTAAATACCTGAAAAACACTTTCTACGGACGAGCCTAAACAATCGCCAGCACTCGCTGGGGCAAGTTCACTGACTACCGGCACTACTGGGCTTTTTTTATATATTTCTACAGCGAAAGTTATTAAGAATAATTTCTACATCTGCAGCTCCTAACTAAATAACTGGGAGCGAAGAAATTATTTTGCTCGGAATGTACCGCGCCGAATTTGATTATATTTCTGGCATTTAGGAGCAAAAGTATAAATCTAGGGTCTAGAGACAGCAGACCTTCCATGTAGGCCGCCAGTGTTTCAACAAAAATGCTTTGCTCCTCCAAAGTTGAATACTCAAGTGTAAATTTATTACCTGTGTAACTCAGCAACCAATAGCGATAGTACAATTCTGTAAACTGAAGCGAGCGAGGTTTTTAAAACAATTCATTATACTCTACGCAACTCTCAAATACACCACTTATTAGTGAGCTGAAATTTTTGCGAAACCGTCGTAAGCATTGTATCAATGCCACGTAAGCTGCAAACTTATAAACCAGATTTATCCGCTTTAGATGCTTTAACACAAACAATTTACAGAACTCTGACATCTTTTCTTGGTGCGAGAGCGGGAATCTGTCATATTCGTGCGTCAATAGTTTGAGCTCTTATGAAAAATATTTAGCTCTGGAGCTAAATAAGTTAAAAGGCTGATTTCTTTATTTTTTTGAGAACGCTGCAGTGCTTTTGATAATATTATTTTTTTTGTATTTGAAAGAAAAAAAGTTTGAATCTAGTGAGTGCCGGCAGTGGATTTTAAATTCATACCGTTATTTTTTTTTTACATGCACTGCAAGATTTGCAAAACTAAACAGAAAATTTAGGTACGAAGTTCACAACACTGTAGCTGAGCAACAAGAGAGGATATAACTATCCGGTACACTGCATCTAAGAATACATCTAAAGCGGACAAAATTGGTGTATTAACACCACTTTGTAATTGAACACTAATTTCCGAGTAGGATTTTGCAAAACCCTCATGAACGACGTCGCAACAACTCTACGTGAGCTTCACTATCTTGTATGTTTGTACACTTTAGATAATGTAACACATCTATTTTACAGAACTGCGATATCTGTTTTTGGTGCAGGGTTGCAAATTTGAAAATGTCCTGCTTCAATTTCTTTTTAATGTTACCAATTTTTGGAAATGTCCAAAAAAATTTTAGACAATAATTCAGTCTTCTACTTCCTGCAGCCATTCGACCTTATCTTTCGGTCTCCAATGCAACAATACTGTTACAAATCACTCCATCATTTGTCACAAAATAAAATTTCTGTGCGGTCGTTGTTAGGCTATGAAGTTCGCGTCCTTATCCTGTCGTAGTCAGGCCACCCCCTCATACTCGACTACACCCTTGCCATAGGTCGAACAAACAGGAAACTTTGCTTACCCCCCCCCCAATACATTACTAGCGCTAAGACACACTCCAAATACCAGCTATATTCGGGATTGTATAGCCCAGAATTTTTTTTCACAAGGCAGTGTTAGTGAGCGAATCTCTCTTTTGCTCAATCAAACAACAAATTACTTTTTAAAAACCTGCATGCGCATGGTAGGCTGGAGGATAACCTTTCAAAGGTGCACAGACGTGCAAGACCATGCACAGACCATCGCTGATAGAAGAGGGCACGATATTCAACAGTTTATCGTCACAGATGCTAACCACTGGGCCTTCTCGCAGCTTTCGCACTTATTAATCTACTCAAAGTTCCGGACAACACACAGGCTCCGAGAGTGGTGGTGCCACTGCATGTATTTCGGAGGCCACAACAGGCAGTAGTAGACTGTGACGGAAGAGCACAGTAACGGGGTTCGCATTGCAAATTCGTTTTCAACATCGGTCTGCGTTTTCAGAGCCTGCAGCTGTCGCAGCGACTTAAGCGCCAGAGGAGTCCCTGAAATCTGCAATTTCTTCAGCTTTTTTAATTATTATTTATTGCTTATCGCTTATTGCTCATTGCTTTACAGGACTCACTGGAATAAGGCCCCTCTTGCATTCGGGTCACCTCTGACCTCGCCTTGGCTTTCCTCGCCTCTGGCGCTGCTTCCAATCGTCTCGGCTTGGCGTCGTCGGAGCCACTCATCGTAATATCGTTGACGCCTTCGAGCGCCGTGAACGGCGCCTCGCCAGCGATAACTGTGGCTGCACGGAGGCCCTCGGTAAGGTCAAACAGAGTGTTTACTTACCTATACGTTTCATTCCCGTGATGCACGATTGTAATGAGACTATGGGCAGAAGGTGACATTGCACGCACGCGAATACAACCCCGAATAATAATAATAATAATAATTGGTGTTTTACGTGCCAAAACCACTTTCTGATTATGAGGCACGCCGTAGTGGAGGACTCCGGAAATTTTGACCACCTGGGTTTCTTTAACGTGCACCTAAATCTAAGCACACGGGTGTTTTCGCATTTCGCCCCCATCGAAATGCGGCCGCCGTGGCCGGGATTCGATCCCGCGACCTCGTGCTCAGCAGCCCAACACCATAGCCACTGAGCAACCACGGCGGGTAATACAACCCCGAGACCGTGCGAAACACAGTGCCGAGAACAGCGGCACTGTGAGAAAGCATATTACACGCCCCGGAATCCGCTCTAAAACAGATGAAAGCCAGTGTAACAGGTGAAAGGTGATAGCCCCTTGCCTCTGTACATTTGCTCAGTGACATTTTACGCAGCGGCAGTCCTCTTAGATCACCTACACGATAAACGTAAAACACATTTTTTCAAGCCCTGATCTTCCTTCATTGTAGTCGTTGTAATGTTGCCTTTCTTCATCAATAAACAGTATTTGAGATATGTGTTTTTCCATATTTCCGCTACAAGCTACAAGCGCGCGATGGGACTAATAACAATGAAAAAAATACTTTCATGCATTGCAGGCCTTCCTTTCTTCAATATCTACCTAGGACATTTAAAAACAGTTTACGTTCTAATGGGCTCCCATTTATATTACGTAGAACTAGGTGCCCCTTATTCCGCACAAACCTATTCAAGATTTCATAAGATTGAAAAATTTGTAGGTATAACACAAAAACCTGTTAGTTTCGACTGGTGATCAAAAATCATGATGCACCGAAGATAAAAATCTTTTTTAAAAAAAACTGCTAGCCATCAGCTCCAAAACAGGCCCATAAATTATTCCCCGAACGGATGGTAAATAGAGCGAGACGAGCACAAAACGTGTGGTATTTCGCCAAAAAACACCGTAGAAGCAGGGAAAATGTGTGCCCCTATCGACAATCATTCCCAAATTCTGCTAAGTTGCAGCGAATCGAAGAAAGCAAGCCGTCGTACCAACGGTGTACCTCCAGTTGCACAGAGAAAAGAAAGTGAACGGCGAAAACGTGGTACATTTCCAATGAGCATTACGGGGCCTGCAAGCCGAATCTAGCGCGATATCAGTGCCGCGATGAGCCTAGCTGATCTAATGGCGGAGCCCATGTTACAAGACGAAAAGAAATATTCACTCTGACGACTATGGCATGCGTACCATATATAGGAGCAATATGTATTCTCACCGTAGCTGTCCTTTCTATTTATGCGCCTAGCGCTTGTTATTCACTGTTATTTACTCTCTTTCTCTCTTTTTTTTCAAATTGCCTGTGGCAACTAATACTGTTCAGCCTCCACAGCACTAGCTACGAGAAGGCGCCCAATACTTTGGGCTGTAATCAACATAAACATGGGCCGACTAACTTTATAGTGGAAATAGCATTATTATATACTTTAGGTAACCGTTTCGATTACGAATTGAGAGAGGCTGGCTTGTCAGTCAGCCTCAGATCAGGGCTTGTACAATCAGGAGCGGACGCCTTCAGACCCTAGTAACAAATAAACAATCACAACTTTGGTATGCCTATATGCCACAGAGTAAGACATTTAGGAGGTGAAACTCCCGTCAGCGCGAGCGAGCGCGGGCGACCAGATAAGGTTACAATTGTTGTATGCGCCGACGGGGCCGTATACAGTGGCGACGCCATGCGGCGCGTCGTAGAAGCCGCAGCGGAAAAAAAAATGCAGCGCCCGGGCAGGCGGCTCCGGCGTGCTCTCAACTGCGGTAATTTCTTTCCAGGCCGCCAGGCGCCGCCAGCACGATAACGGCTCCGCGGGCTTGTGACCTTTTCTGGTCGCCGCAAACAGCGGAGTTTCCACGCCTAAATGTTTCTTGCTCCGTGCTATATGCAGACGGAATCGGCACACGTTCCGCATCTTCGGTTCAACGGACGCAAGCGCTCTTTGCTAGTCGATTTCTGCATGAAAGTCACTGGAAGATTGTAACAATCCATGTGTTACCGCATTGAAACCACCGCAAAAGAAGGCGCCTGTCAAACGTTCGCATTGGCAATTTGAACGCGTACTGGTGTACTTTCTAATATTCGTTGCTTACGTAAATGCAGCTGTGGAACCTGTAAACTCTGGAAAGCGTACTCGCAAGCCTTCATTACATAAATGTGGCAACTGCTTTGTCTACAGCCAGTTTCGGCGTCGTTTCTGCCATGTCGTGATGTCATGACGCACGCCGTGATCACGTGATGGAAGGCCACTGCAACGTCTTGACACTATCCCCGGCTCGCTCGCGATTGTCCGCTCTGCTGAAACGTCGGTCCTCCCAATGAGTAGCAGCATCGGAGGTGACCGAACGAGCCGCAGTTGAGGGTCAAAGTGACTCAATGTGTCGTGGGCACGTGATGTCACGACACAGTGGCCTCCTGGGAAACGAAATCGATACTAGCTCTTTAAAAAGCTATTATAATAGATTGTTTGGAGTGCTCTGAGCCTTGTAGGTATTTTTATTCTCGGCTTTAGAGGTCTGTAGGCCTTCATTTACCGCAAAACAATGCCTCCAATGTCGACCCTCCTACGGGAGAACGCGTTAGCCCGGAGTCTCCACTCTTAGATACAGGGAAGCGGAGAAATCTTTATATTCGGCACCCACTTCACTGATTTTCGTGAGATTCGCTGCAATTAAAAGGCAAAGTTCAATTCTGGCCGCTGAAGAAGTATATTTTCAATTTGTGCCATATATATTTAGAAAATTTAGGGAATAGGAAATGCGTCGCCGGAGGAAAGCTCCGTGGTTGCCAAGAGGCGCCTTGATGCTGCGAATATCGGCACGATTACTTGAAGATAACGGGCGTCAGGTCAGTGAACTCGCCACCTCAGTTGCTTGCGTCCAACTGGAGTTCTCGGCCCCGACTACAGCGTCACGGACTTAGAAACCTTTCGGTGTCTCTTAGACGGTGCATGGAAAAGTGTGTCACTCACCTGAGGTCGTCATGTAGTACACGACGCCAACAATAAAGAGGGCCACGAGAATAGCCGCCACGACTATGACCTCATCGGGGTGCCTGTAATGTTGAAGTTACTTCAGAGGTTGAATTCAATTTGTAAGGAATGTACAAAACTGATAAATTAGAGGAGGAAGCTGTTTGGCCAACACGAAATGTGAATCGCTGCACTCCTCCATGTAAACTGAGCAGTGGAATCGGCTTCCGCGTGATATAATTAAAGGGACATTTAAGGTTAATATTGAGTCAATGTCAACTGTTGAAATACCATCCCAGAAACCTCGAAACGCTTGTTTCGTGCGAAGAATAGACTTATTTTAAGAGAAAATGCATTCTAAAGCGTCCGCGTACCTCTAGCGCAGTTCAAATCACCCGCCCTCCGATCGAGGAGTGGTGACGTCATGGTCTCATAGTGACCTTGCACGGTCGGGGAGTAAAACGGCTCCCGCAGACGGCGCTACGGCTTTTCTGCACAAAACGCGAACGCGCGGCCAGAAACAGAGCCAAGACAGAGCCGACAGCAGCGAGAAAGCGGAACTATGGTGGCTAGCGGAAGCGAAAGCGCACGACGATAAGCTGGTTCTTTATTTTATGACGCCAACTTCGACGCTCGTTGCAATGGACGACCCTGACAACGACACATTGGCTCGTGATGCTAGGCTCGAGTTCAGCGATTTAAGCACTGATGAACGTGACCTGCTGCTGAGGGCTCGCACTGCCGGCGTCGTTGCGTACTACTACGACGGCGGCCTGCTTTGAAAGGCACTCCACGCGACTTCAGTAAGTCGGCGTTCAACTAGTAATCCTCTGGACAAAAGTGCAGCGAGAACACTGCGTGATTTTTCGGCTCTTTGCCAGCGCGCTGTGGCAGAGGTACGGCACTTAACCACTTCGAACGGAGAGGTTCACTCGTTGGCACACAGTGATAAGTAACGTTGGATTCGCCGTTGTAACTGCCCTTGGCCAAGTTCCGCGGACCGTTCGCGCATCCCACGGCATCACATGAACGTGGCAATCTCGCTGCTTGTTCCAAATGCAAGTTTCGTGAGCCAGCAGGACCACCGCAGCACGACGCGATAAAGAAACAACTGAAACTCCGAAGCGCGCGCGGCGCAACGTCGAGCGCGCAGAGTCGAGCGAAAATGAAACCTTTCGACCACCCATACTATTCAAGGGTAACGTAAAAATGTTATTGTTTCTTAGAATCGAAGTAGACAAGTAGCATTTCCTTCCGTCTTATAATCTAATGAAATTACCTTTTTAATACGAGTAGTTGAGTACTGGTGACAAATTATGATAAAGGAGTGCCCTCGTCATCGGGCTAGTACCGGAATGTCGCTGGGGGGTCTCAAATCGTGTCATGCATTTACCTCAATTTCTTGTTTACTAAAGCTCTGTTCGCGATTATATTGACGCCTTAGACGTTCTAGAGCATTGCTTTATCACTTTAACTTGACTTTATGGTAACCTTTAGTGTCCCTTTAAAGTGGATTCTCTGGAGCGATCTGGAAAATGTGTACTGACGCATTGTTCTGCAACTGAGTCTCAACGCTAGTATTGTGCTCTAGGTTTTTTTTTTCCTCTTACATTTTCCTTTTTTTTTTCTCCGTACCTATAAAGGTTTGATTAGAGTTTCCCTCTCCTTCCTTTTTGTTATTTTGCGCAGTGGCCATGTGTTTTCATTTCTCATGGTTGTTAACTGAGACACGTATCTACTGATAGAAAGTTTCGAGTGTCTATTTCCTTGTTTATGAGTCCTCCGTTAAATTGACGCCCTACCCATTGCTGCTAGGTTTATTTTTGTTTGTAGCTAATTATCGAAACTACGGTTATACATCTTATTCCACTCTGTAAAGGCCTCAATCTCGCAATATAACTAAATGAATAACCTATATATGGCATTCCCGTCTTAGATTAGGGAATTAGCGGCAAAACACAAAGGTTCTGTTCTTTTTATTTTTTGGAGAAGCCTGCTTTTATGCATGCGTTGTTACACATACACAAATAGATTTATTTTGTTAAAAGAATCCACCGGGCAATGGCAGTAAGGGACATGTATCTAGCGTTCTATTTCGCAACGGCGTCCGGGACGGAAAACGCATCTTCTCTGCGGGGAACTAAAAGAATTACTCGCTTCGGCATATTTTAAACGTACAATTACAAGGGGCGGAAAAAGCTATGCGGTGAAACAGATGTCAAGTACCCACGGAAATGTGTCTTCAAGGTATCCGACGCGAGGCTAGGCTTTTACATTGAAACTTTCGGCGGGTAAGGCAGCCATTTTTTCTGAGCAATACTGTAAGACAGCTGCGTTCAGGGTAATCCAAATTCTCTTGCAAAATTTCTTGCTTGTGAGTATAAGGTAGATTGAATATATGACTGAGATCGTTTTTAGTGAATCATGTGGATATTGATTCGACGGGCGTCTTGTTCCGTGCTCATACTCAGCGGAGCATGGCTTTTCAGCGTCTAGCCCAGCCACGGCTTTCGTTTTTCTTCATGCGAGAAAAGACCGTGTTTCCGAAGCACTCTGCGTGCAGCCAAACTTCATTTGCACTTCCAAAATAGCCTCCACGTAAACCGCAAAAAAAGTCGCAATGTCAAGCACGCTGTCATGCTCGCACAGGCAAACGCGAACATATCTCAGTCGATGACTGCGGTCGCTTGCTGTCACAACACTGACGTGATGAAGGGCAGCTGCAGCGGCGAGCGAATTGCCCTTCATAGTGTCTGTCCCTTCAACGAGAATTAGGAGCGCGAGCAGACAGCGCGCACGAAGCCTGCACCAATCTCTGGTCGCCTGCTTTTCGTCCACTGCAGATTACCTCCAAGATAGGTTGCGCGAGACCGCACTCAGCTACGCCATGCACAGCCGCGGCCGGACTAGAAGAGGAGAGTCGCGCTAACCTGCACCCCCCCCCCTACCCCATCCTAGCGCGCGGACATCTATCCGTTGCCTTCCTTGCGACGAAAGACGGAGGGCATCATCTGGACGTTTAAGGAATGTGGTATGGCGCTTAGGCAATGTGTTGCTGCGTCAGTACATGCAAATAAGGAAATTTTTCTGACCCTTCATTTACATTGGTTTTGGGAAGTGGTAAACTGTTTTGACACTCTCCCGTTCTCTAAAGGAAGTCTGGTACCCACGTTCATTACAATTCGAATAAGAATCCGTGTCAATCTCGGTACATCGTTGTTGCCCAAATGTGTCTTGCGTGTAGAGCCAAGTTGTGATGGTCTTTTTATGTGAAAGTGGCTTCAAGCAGGACAGTTAGCTGTTCTAGCACAAGTGACGCACGTGTCTGGAAACTCGGTTGTCAGTTAGCGACACCGAACACAGAAGTGAAATCGTCCTTTCAGAAATATTTTTTAGAGTAGTTCTCAGCCGGCGCTAAGGAATGTCGCATACTTGTCTAATGTAGTGAGTAACGATGGCGTTAGAACGACTTGTGCCTTCTTGTGCAGAACTTCGCTAGCATTGGCTGATGTGCATTTTCATTATCCGGCAGCAGCACTACAGCGTCGTACTTTACTTCCATTCCTAGCTTCAGCAAACTTATTCTGATCTCACTACAATCCCATTGCCATACTTGGCGAGCTCATGCTTTGATGCCATGAACCATTGCTTCAACTGGAGTACATTGTCCTCATTATTTAAGTATTTCAAAGACAGCTTAGAAATAACTTCAAACCATAAAATTTGCACTCTACTTGCATACCACATCTCTTTTTTACAGAAAACATGTTGACAAACTGAACAACCGCACCTTGCGAAAATCTAGGGAAATCTAGAAAATTTTACGCCAAGTTAGGGGATAACTGGTTTCACAGTCTGTCGGCACTGTTTCAAGCAAATGTCTCTACAGCGAGGCCTCTCTTTCTGAGTTTGTTCTCAGCTGTACAAAGTCTCAGCCGAAAATATCCTGTCACGTTGACGTAAAGTGGTGCAATATGACTTCCTAAAGACTGCTTTCATAATGTTACCCCCATAACAACATGGTAGACAGAAAAAGGGTCTACTTACGATCCACTCCTCGCTGCAGCATAATTTGAACAAACCAAAACTGCCATTTAATAGTAAAATGTTAACTTGGACGAGCTGTTTCATACTTGCATAAAAACGGCAGCGCAACCGAGACAAGGAAAAGAAGAAACAACAATGCTACGTAACAAGAGCTGACTAATAACTTGTTTTATTTGCAGTAAGACCGGCCTTTTATATGGATGAAAGTTTGCCATATCACACCACGAGTTAACAGACAAAGTTGATCACACCTGTTCGAAATATAGCCGGACGCCGTCCTTGCACTGACGTATCGCGCTAAACCACCCAGTCCTACAACAACACCAAAAATAAACACGCTCATTTTACTATTACCTTTCGAGAAATACACTGCTTTGCTGAGTCACTGTGAAGTAAAACAAACAACCAAAGATCAAAAGCGCAGCGCGCAAAAGAAAACTATACATTCGTCATTTAACTTGAGCTCGCGTCTAAGACGAGAAGATTACCAGCAGAAACACGCAAACCGTCACACGAGGGTGAATCAGTTAAAACCTAAATGAAACCATCGAGAAAAGCAGTCTCAGCGACACGCAGTATTTACTGGATATATTTCGAACATGTGAGGACCATCTTTGTCGGTTAACTGGTGATGGGATATGGCGAACTTCTGCGATTATAAAAGTCAGGTCTTTGTGCGAATAAGCCCAATTGTTGGTCAGCGCTTGTGATGTAGCCTTGTGCTTCTTCTCGTCCTTGTCTCAGTCGCTTTGCGTTTTTATCCATCTCATACAGAACGCTCAGGCAACGCGTTGAAGTAGGTGAAGGCTAAAAGATGCCATATGTACTACCTGCAGGTACTTGCTCCACTTCTAGCATACTCATGTCTGCAAAGAATCCGTCTTTTACAATGCACGCCGAAGTTTCTGTAGATCTCTTATCATCATCACAAAATCAGCTCGCAAAGGCGCTTTCTGAATGTGATCAGAAAGTTGTATGATCAGAAAGCTAAGGTTTAGAGTAAACGTTATTTTAATAGCACTTGTTCCAAAGCTTACACTTACTCTTCAGGCTCATAACGTGTACTTTAGCGCATAACACATGTTGTATTTTGAGCTTCCATATTGAAGTTTAGCTTGTCACCGCAGGGGTCCGCATGCTTTTCATCAGAAGATTAGTTTCAGCCTTGGCATCTTCCTCTTGATGCGCGATAACAGCACCGTAAGCACAACTGAAATTTGTCTCTGGACGCCTACAGTAGCGTCCAGGGATTTCCATGTAGCTACTGTCCTGCGTCAGTCGAATCCATATTACACCTGCTAATTTCCTTATCTCTACATTCATCTGGCTTATTTGCCACGATATCAAAAGTAAGGGCGGCGATAAGGACTACACTATGTCTGACAAGCAATGAAAAATGATAGATGTAATCTTCAGAACCGGGAACGTGCCGCTTTGAATTGGAAAAGAAAACTTTGTTGTTGATATTTCATACATATAGATGAATATGAGGTAGTGCAACTTGCCAGGTCATGTTATGCGTGAAGCAAAATAGCTGGCGATGCTAACGGAATGGGTTTCTGGGGAAGAAAAACATAGATGCGAGATCATAAGGAAATCTGCAGGCGTAGGACAAAGTCGGTTGACGCAAAGTAGTAGTTATCCAAGACAAGTTGAGAGAAACCTTTTTTTCTGCAGTCGACAGAGACTAGGCTAAACATGCCAGTGGTTATCTGTAGTACTCGCTCGGAGTTGCAGTTGCCCTCTCCCCCACCCCCACCCCATCTCCGCCCGTCTCTCTGAAGAGATCATTCTTAAACAACACAAGTGACAGCCGACGACCATTGCGTATGCAACGATAACTAAAGCTTAAGGCAAGCACATAATTATGCGGGGAAAAAGAACACTGTAGGGTGAATTAGTGAAGCGTAAGATTTTTCAGTCTGTCAAGAAGTGTGTTATACTAGACAAACCTTAAAAGCTCACATTTTGCTTCTAATTCCTATCCTTCGTTCAATGTGGCGGTCGTGGTCGACGATTTCCGCCGATATTTGTCGTGGAAAATTTGTGACAAACACTTTTCTCCAGAAAGGTCGGTATGGTCCTGCGTACAGAGCATGAGTTGTCTGAAATTTTGTGCTTTCTGTGGGCAGTCCGTTGCCGTCGGTGTAATGCCCACGGTTAAAGGCCATCTATAGGAGCTTTACATTTGGATGCGTGTCCCCTATTCGATTTCATTTTGGTTCGACACGCTCCTAATACAGCCCCTTTATCAAGGTATCCTTGCCTTCTCTTTGCGTCTGAGCACGAAGTCGCGGGATCGAATCCCGGCCACGGCGGCCGCATTTCGATGGGGGCGAAATGCGAAAACACCTGTGTACTTAGATTTAGGTGCACGTTAAAGAACCCCATGTGGTCGAAATTTCCGGAGTCCTCCACTACGGCGTGCCTCATAATCAGAAAGTGGTTTTGGCACGTAAAACCCCATAATTTTTTTTTCTCTTTGCGTCGTAGCCCGAGACGACCACATTTTCTTGGTTTTTTTATTTTTTGCTAAAGCACTTTTGCGTATACATGCATTGAGGGTGCTAGTTTCTGTCACATGGGGCTGTAGACTCTGGAAAGTGTCTTCTGAATAGGAAGCGTTAGCTCTCGGACAACTTCTACATCCTTATTCAAATACAAGTGAAAACCAGTAATCGTGTCAAGAGACAACCGCCGAAGCAAGTTTAATGAAATACGTTGCATTAAAGGGACCGACAACCAATTTTCATGGCAGTCATTTTGCTTCTTCTTTTTTTGCTATCGAAAGTTTACCGGTCAGACTGTCTAATCGTGAAGTGCTAACGCGGAAAACGCCGTGGAACATTTCTAACAGAATTTTTAAATCTGCAGTGACGATGTTGTCGTTCACTGAAAGCATGCTGAAAACGGTGATAGGCGAGCGCGATGGCGATTACACGCGGCATTAATGGGAGGCAGACAAGTGCGGCCGTAGCTGTGAGAAAGTGTTATTTTGTTTATCAAGTCGACGTTCCTGCGATTCACGTCTTCCGAAGTGTTAAAGTATTTCTGCAATAATAGTTACGTGTTTTCATGGTTTCCTGTCCAACTTCTTTTAGTATTTAACCAGTCAAAACGAAACCAATTGGATCGAAAACGAAACTATGCTTTTACACGTGATATAAAGTTCAGCGTGTTTCGTACTTATGCTTGCGCTTTTGATTTCCGAGGCATAGAATAAAGCGGGAGCGTCTCATAATATACCAACTGCAATATTAAGCATTAATTATGCTGCACTCAATAATGGTCGACTTACGTACAGTAATCTCATAAAATAGACTCGCAGTACCAAGATTTCACAGCCAGGCCTTACCACGTACTGTTTTTTTAGACTTTCTTTGCCAATTGTAATTCCTACTTAAATCTCTAACCGCGTGCTGGATCTTGTCACTATAAATCATGTCCGTTTAATTTCCATCAACGTCTCCCAACACGTTCTGACCAGTTGTCAGTCCCTTTAAGGTATGGAAGTTGAGCTGTACAACTTAAAAAATAGTTTTTACATATATTGCTGAAAATTGGTATAAGAAATCAAAACGGATAAATTACAAATCCTGAACTCTGCACAACAACCTAATATCGCAGTTGTATAAACTGGATCTTTGAAAGCCTATAAGGTGTATAAAAAGATGTACAAGTTTACAACTTGAAATACTTAGTGGAGATGGTTACACCAAGACTAAGCGTTTAGCCAGCAGGAAAGTGCCAGAAGCCCGATACTGCACTCTTTCTCAGTGACTTCGTTTAGGCCGTGCTAATTTGCGATCAATGTCAACATCATCGTACAGCGAAAAAATGACACCAGAAACTCGTTTTCTAAAGAAATTGAAATTATTTTTTCTTTTTCAACTGGCTTGACGGCACTTCTCCTCAATGAAAAGGAGTCTGACAATTCTGCTGACAATTCTGACAATACACAACCTTCACAGATGTCCTGGTAACAGATTAAAAATATATTTCAGAGCTATTTACAATATGTCTTTTTTGTTGACTTGTCCCAGAAGATAACGTTTACGGTAGTGTGATATCGATTTATGGCCGAGTTACAGAGCTCTACGTGTGATACCTCAATTTTCTTAATTTTCTTTATTTACAGAAATTTTACTATAAAGAACGCTCCCCTAGATATAAAAACGTAGCCGGTATTGTCGCTAGAGCTTAGTTTTGTTTGTAAATGCGGTTAAGCTAATCAAATTTAATGCAGTACATGGCGAGGAAGATAATTTATCTGTTTCTACGTGTTTAATAGCAGCCGCTGAACTATGTCTTCCTCTTATAAAATCATTGGACGAACGGCTGACAAAGTAATAAGGTAGTGAAACGTCGAAAATCAAAGCATTGGCCAGGCATTGATCGCTAAGTTTGACTGTTAACGACACCCATTAATGTTGTAACACTTACCTGACCGCCCAAAGCCATCACTTGAACGGACTGCGCCTCCTGCACAGCAGGAAAGCTCAGTGATAGTTATTACCGAGGCTTCTTGCGAAGGGCCTCCTTCGTTTATGATCACCTGTTGACCTAAGGCCATTGCTGTGCCACCTGGCCAAAATCTAAGTTTACTAAACTCATTACGAAAACCCATACCAAACCAAACGCTTACGTAGACATTGCCAAAAGAAAGGTAGTTTGCATACCTTGCACAGTGCTTTTTTTTTCATTCTAGTGAAGCCTACTGTTGCCCATTCTGATCTGATAATAAAACCATACACTCTAAGAACAGTTTACACCCTTTGGAGTGCCCCTTCTGCCACACAACAATAAACGTCATCTGCCTTGATGCGTTTCCTTTCTTTAACGCTGCGAGCCCGGTACTTTCCAGTAACGAATGGCAGGCGCGTTATCAGCATAATAGCATTTCCTGATAACCCATATATCCCCCCCATATATATATATATATATATATGGGGGGGGGGGTAGCGGCCTGCATCAATCCCAGACTGAACCCTTACATCCGAAATCAAGTTCTTCACACCATACACAACGATTGTGGTTACAAGAAAGAATTGTTCCTATTAGAATTGCTCGGTTCGCATTTCAGACTGCACCGATGCTACGCATAGGCCAATTTCAAAAGAAGCACGTTATCGGTGTTCAAACATGGATTTCTGCAATTTTTTATGTCGGAACTTAACCCGTCCTGGTTACTCAGTGGTTGTGGCCTTGTGTCTTTAAGCACAAGGACACGGGTTCGATTCCCACTCGTGGTGGCCACAATCACATGCGGTCGAAACGCAAACAAAAAGACGCGTTCGTGTACCGTTAAAGATGTCGCCGGTTAAAAAACCAATGAGGCTGAAATTCGGAGCACTCCGCTATGCAGCGTCCCTCATTATCCACTCTGGAATTGCGGGCCGTTACATTGCACATATAAATGTTATGTTCGGACTTCACTCACTGTACAGTTTACTGCAGCGTTGTGATGTTGATAAATCTGTTCCACGAAACGTTCCCTTTTCTTTTTATTCATTTGAACCGAAGAACAAGAAAAAACGTCCTTGTTTAAACACAAATCTGGCATGCCTTTTTTAAATGATTTATAATGACGCACCACATATCTCAATTAGAGTTCTTAGGAATAGAACAGGTTTGCTGAAATGTCCATGCGACAATCCTGCCCTCACTACAGGCGCCTGACAGAATCCTTACTCAAGAGACATTACGTGTAATGTACAGAAGCAAGGTTGAAAGCATTCGTTCACCCTCTGGAAAAAGTTAATGGATTAGTATGACGTGAAAAAGAAAGGAAACTCACGCATAATGCCGGAGAGGACGGCAAAACCAGCTCGGTGGATAGGATACGATAGGATATGCTTCTGCGATGGACAGCTTCTTCTTCTTCTTCGTCTCGTCTCGTCTTGGAGGCGCTGGCGCATACCCACCATGGGAGTTGGCCAAGAAGCAGGCGGTTTCCAGTATGTTGAGAATTAAAACAGAACTGAATTTGAATAGTAGAGCGTGGAAGTGAAGTGATGTGATCTAGAAGCCTATATATATATATATATATACATATATATATATATATATATATATATATATATATATATATATATATATATATATATATATATATATATATATATATATAGATAGATAGTTAGGAATATTGAGGTAACATAATTTAACATACAGAAATGAAATAATAGACATCATTGATACTTTCCGAAATTCAACAAGGTACTCTTTTTGTTTCTCTAATGAAATTGTAAACTGCGAGAAAAGCATTCCTGTGGCTTGATCCCAGTGAAGTCGCCCCAAAACAAAGAATGGTTGGCTAGGTAAGTGATAGCTCAAGTTCTCTAAATGAGTTTTCTACGCGTTTTCTTTCTTTGTGTACTGCTTTCATATATACCCGCCGTGGTTGCTCAGTGCCTATGGTGTTGGGCTGCTGAGCACGAGGTAGCGGAATCGAATCCCGGCCACGGCGGCCGCATTTCGATGGTGGCGAGATGCGAAAACACCCGTGTACTTAGATTTGGGTGCACGTTAAAGAACCCCAGGTGGTAGAAATTTCCGGAGTCTTCCACTACGGCGTGCCTCATAATCAGAAAGTGGTTTAGGCAAGTAAATTCCCATAATTATTTTTTTGCTTTCATATGTAAATTTCAATTGGCGACGGTTTCTCTTGCGGGACCATTGATTTCTGTACTTACAAGAGAATTTATCACTGCAGCCATGTTTCGGATGTATATTCTATTTGAAGGCAAAATCTGATCTGTCATTCTTATCAGAATATCAACCCTTACTCTACCTTCCGCGTAGAAAAATTCCGTAAAGCTCGATCCGCTGAGGTGACGCTCTAGAGGCTGCGCTGTCGTGGTTCCGCGAATATTTTTATATGCACACTTCCAGGGCCGCCAACTGTAAAACTACTTTCATTCTCATTTTATTCCAATCTCCGGACGTCAAATTTACGTTACCGCCGACGGAAACATCAGGCGGTGACCCGAAGCGTTGTTTGAGCATCCCAACCAAACGCTCTCCTCGTTTATATGATTTCACGTTTGTTTACTTTTAAAGTAAATAGTACTGCTTACATTCGCTAGTTTTTTTCTTATCCGATTGGCTGACAGGATACGAAGAGCGAGCAGAAGTGGGGAAGGTTTTTGGTGGGTCCGAGCTAGAGAGGTCAAAGCAGATAACCGGATGAGAAAGATAGCACCGGCAACTGCGATTGGTTCAGATAGCCCTCGCTTAGCTTGCAGTGGCTGTTCTAAAATCACGGTGGCCTGTAACGGAACCTTAAACACGCCGCTTAAAGGGGATACTCAGCAGAGAGGAGCTCAGAGAGCGATGTCGTATGTGTTCTGAAGGGGCTCGACAACGTTGTACTGCCACGCAAGAACGTTTTTTTATTGGCAGACACCTCCTGCAGCTCGAAATAGGCAGTGCGAGAGTGGTGGCAGCAGCAGCCAACTTCTATTCATTTCAGAACGGGGCAGTATCCACCTATTCCGAAAAAAAAAAAAGCTTTATTTTTTTCTCGCCTAAATTGTTGACGTTATTGCTCTTTTATTTGCCTTCTCCCCTGTCTCATTTTGGAACAATACCTTGTTCTCTCTTGCTCCTTTGAAATGTTGCGCAGAAATTGCATCACTAGAGTGCTATCACGCTCCTTAATTGCTGCTCTTTTTTGTTTCATTCATTTATCTTTCAACGTCTGATCCGTTCGTGCATTTTAGCCGGCGACGCTCGATTCTTTGCCTACCCCTTTTAGTGGGTATGCACCGCGGTTTCCGATCATCACCATCAAGAAGACGAGTCTCCCACCCCTTCGGCCCCATTTGCGACACTCCTTTCTAGCGTCGTTTGAGCCACAAGTTCTCTTGGTCCTCCCAAGAATCAAGGTAACACTTTGTGCTTCATTATATATAATAAGGGGGTGATTAGTCTTCCAAACCATTCTAGCGTTTCTATACTAGTGCGTGCATAAATGTTGGAACGGTATGGGGGGCCCGCCACCTCCATGCAGTACCTTTGGGTACAAGAAAGCTTATCACACCACGAAGGACAGGAATCAGCATCAATGCTATGCTTCGTTTTCTTCTCATTTTATTTTACATTTGCGCAGTAGACTTTATATGCGTTGACCAGGCCTCACGGCGTCCTTGTAATGATCAAATGACATGTGCGTGTTGGAGATTAAAGATGTTAACAACCATGCACAAAGTGCGTGTCCACTGAGGAGCTTACTGATGACTGGAGTTTTGTTAAATGTTAATCACCTTTTTGTTGTTACAACTTGTTACCAATCGGCTACAAGAATATGCGGGGCCTCTCAATAATCCTTGCGATTGCGTCTTGCGCTTATATTTTGTGATGATTCACAGTGATGGAAGTATAATACAATATGTCACCGTTGATTCGCGGTCACCCGCGTTGACGTCATGCAATAATAATAATATTTGGGGTTCTACGTGCCAAAACCACTTTCTGATTATGAGGCACGCCGTAGTGGAGGACTCCGGAAATTTTGACCACCTGGGGTTCTTTAACGTGCACCTAAATCTAAGCACACGGGTGTTTTCGCATTTCGCCCCCATCGAAATGCGGCCGCCGTGGCCGGGATTCGATCCCGCGACCGCGTGCTCAGCAGCCCAACACCATAGCCACTGAGCAACCACGGCGGGTACGTCATGCAATGTTATATAAAAGAACTCGATAGCTGGTCTTGATGTCACTAGATAAACTTACTTTTCTTTCTTTTGTTGACTTAAGCTGGACTCCTCGCTCAATGTTATCTGGTTTCATTCCCTGGGGAAAAGATCTAAAGAACTGTCAAATAAATTTTGCGAACATATAAAATTTCCTTTGCTACACCGATTTCGTTTTGAAATTTCACCCAAAGTTGGCTTGGCACCTGTGTGGAAACCTGTGACACAAAGGAGCGTCTGCTGGCCCTCATACTGCTTATGTCCGTGGCCTGCACACTATGACAAAAAAAAAAGACAGAAAAATGAAGGCGCCGTGGCACGACGCTAGCCTCCGACACCCCCTTCTTCATGTGCCTGTCTTCTAAACTTCCCCGTGTCATTCCAGTCGCTGAAGCACACGAGAAGAAAAGTTACATCCCACCTCGACACCTTTGCCTTCATCGCCAAGGACATTCATTACTTACGCACCGTTACAACCCGCTACTTCTTAGGAAGGAACTGAGTTGCTTCTAGAAACCAGGTTTTACAAATGAATTACTTGGTTAGAGACCTTAACAATGCTCTAACTTATTAGCCCAACGGAAGAAATGTTTCTATCAGAATTTTTAGCTTCAAAGAGATGATGTCAGATCCGGCCTACGCGCAAGCCTCCTCATCGTCGTATTCGTCGCTCTGCCAAACCTCGAGTTCATCCATATATCGATCACTCTGCAACAATATTGTCTTCATAATTTTTTTAATATTCTTGGAAATTTCGAAATATTATCATCAGCAGCAGCCTATCTTATATCCACTGCAGGACGAAGGCCTCTCCCTGCAATTTCCAATTACCCCTGTCCTGAGCAAACCGATTCAACTAGCGCCTATGAATTTCTTAATTTCATCACCCCACCTAGTTTTCTGACGTCCTCGACCGACTGCACTTCCCTTCTCTTGAAGCCCATTCTGTAACTCTAATGGTCCACCGGTTATCTGTCCGACGCATTACGTGGCCTGCCCAAATCCATTTTTTTTATCTTAATGTCAACAAGAATGTGGGCTATCCTCGTTTGCTCTCTGATCCACACCGCTCTCTTCCTCTGTCTTATCGTTACGCCTAATATTATTCGTTCCATCACTTTTTATGCGGTCCTTACCTTGTTCACGAACTTTTTTGTCAGTCTGCAAGTTCCTGCCCCATATGTTAGCACCTGTACGATGCGCTGATTGGACAGTTGGACAGACCTTTCTTTTCAATGATAATGGTAAGCTTCCAGTCAGGATCTGATAATGGCGTGGGCGCACCAAGCCCATTTTCATTCTTCCGTAAAGTTCCTTCTCGTGATCGGGGTCCACTGTGAGTAACTGACCTCGGTAAACGTACTTCTTCACAGACTCTAGAGGCTGACTGGCGATCCTTAACTATCGGTCCCTTGCCAGGCTGTTGATCATTATCTTTCTTTTCTGCATATTAATCTTCAAACCCACAAAGACAAAGCGTACTAAATAACGCCACAAGAACGTCTCGAGACACGCACGAAGATGCCAAGCATTCCCTCGGTATCTCAACAACCGCATCACCACAGTTCCATCTAGTCATATGCTTGGCGTACTGTGTGGACGGTGTCAAGTGCGAGCTTGGCAGTGCCTAAGAAGTAGAACGGCGATAAAGCTTTAGAGGACGCCTCGATTCTAGGCCCCCTGGCGGCAGCCTCGCTTCGACATCCGCATGCTGACTACCGCAGCTGCGGATTCGCAGCAGTATGTGGCACCCAGGCAACCTATGGCACCCAAATGAGAATCATGAAGTGCCTCTCTTAATGCAGGGAGCCCGACTGTTGAGCAGTAACGTGATCGCCTTGTGGTTGCCTTCCGTGAGTGCAAGACTACCAGCAGACGTCGCCTCGCGTTGGTGCAAGAGACCAACCGCATTTAATGCGCCGCAGCTGTAGCAGTTGTCGTGTGTACTGTCAATTTTCGCCATGCCCTCTTCGAATTTATTTCGGCTAATCAAAAGTTATTGCATTTGCTTAGATTCACTTCCACCAGGAGAACTAATAATGACAAGTATGTACTTCTACACAAAAGGAATGCAGTGTGCACTAATCGTGCAGACGGCTTGCGGACAAAGCCTGAAGAAGCGTTGCGGCCATCTTGAACATTGGCACGCTTGATTCAGCCACCTGAGACACACGAACGTAGTTCCAAGCAGCGTTGGCTGTCAGAGCAAAAGCCAAATGACAGGAAGCAACTCCCCCGTTTGCGTGCTTATGTATAGGCAAGCGCTGAGAAAAAATAGGCTGCTACTTTTTGGGCAAAATGACGTAGTGTTCTGAGCAGACGTGCAGCAGCTGTGCACAAGTGATCTAACCAGGGCAGATATAATGAATCTGCACTTTAGCTTCATTTTTTGGATGCATTTCAGCT
This sequence comes from Dermacentor variabilis, assembly GCF_050947875.1. Classification (NCBI taxonomy): domain Eukaryota; kingdom Metazoa; phylum Arthropoda; class Arachnida; order Ixodida; family Ixodidae; genus Dermacentor; species Dermacentor variabilis. The sequence goes on along the minus strand of NC_134577.1, from coordinate 62,674,190 downwards.
CGAATATATACTGTTCTCTTCTTTTTCTACTCATTTTTCATATATATTAATGCTTAACTTTTCCTCTGTTTCATGGCACCTTGTGTGGTCTTTAGAAAGATGTGCTTTAGAAAGACCAGCATGCTGTGGTAGTTGCAGCAGTCGCATTCGTACGGGCGAGCAAAGTCATGTTGCAAAAGATTGTCTCACCTGGCATTGATCGATTCGTGGATAGCGGCCATGGTTATCGCTGCCTCATTGCTCCGTCTGCGTTTTTCGTCTCGCAGCTCACTCTTACCTGGCGCACGGACGAGGCCATGGAATCAACAGGAAAATTGTCGGAAGCGCCTATGATACGCTCGGGAATGACGAGATCCAGCATGGGGTCGGGCATATCCAGGATCGGTGTTCAGCAGCCACTGTTAAGTATTACGAACGGGATACCCGTTATGATGACACACGTTAACCCTACGCTATTGTGCTCGTACCTAATTTGAACGACTTGTTTGATCAAATATTCAGCGCGTAACTGCTGCCGCTTGCGCAGTCCATGTCTCTAATCGAACGTTTCTCGAAATTCGCTTTAAGCATGTATTCGAGCATGTCTCAAGTAAACTAACATAGACGTACGTGCAGTTAAAAAGGAGCAAGACACCACGTCTCGGTATACGGGTAGAACCGCGGTTATGCCCTTGAAGAAACAAGAATTGGCGAAAAGTGCGGAACGGCAAATTTTTAGAGATTACGAACAGCTAACTGGCGCAACAAGAGCGGATATTGTACAGTTTTCCAAACTGCGCCTCGCAATGCAGCTTAGATGGACGCAGTTAGCGCGCATTATGCATATCTTGCGCTAAGTTGTTATAGTTGTCTACGCGTGACTTTTCTGTGGACCTGTTAAATAAAAGCTGCTCCGCGTCCTATTGCATCTTGCATAGAACGTCAGTTCTATCCGCATTAAAACGCATGGCAGATGAACTTGTGGTTCTCTAACCCTTTACCGTATACACATGTACCTAAGCACGCGAGCCCCCCCCCCCTTTTTTTTTCTTTACGTTTTGTCGAACATTACAATAAGACTGCCGCGTGGGTTGTGGGGAGTGAGGTATCGAACCCGCAACGTCGTTCTCTGCAGCAGAATACCACTGCCGTTGAGCGACCGGTTAAAGCTTTACATCGATGACAAATTCCTTTGTCGGAATGCTACCCCAGCGCTGACGCTTTCCTTGTTCACCCGCTCTGTTAACTTTTAGTTAAGCCTTTATCTTTCTGTGATGCGTTTGTCTTGTCTGAAGGTGCGCACGCCATCTTACACGTGGCGTAGCAAGCGATACTTCTGGACCATATCCCACCTTTCACTAACATAATCTTTCAGGGAGCGGTTAATCTGAACCGAAATTTCATTCATCCAGTTGCATCGATCAGTGCATGTGGTAGAGTAGGGTGGGGGCATCCGCGGATCTGCGAATGTATTCGTTGAGCTAGTTTTTTTTTTTTTCTTGCCCGAACATTTGATTCATTGAATGTTGAGTTTTCGTTGCAGTACATCGCAATATTTTGCCACATCGCGTTGAAGTGAGCGATATTCTTTATTGATGCCGCCACTTCGTCCGGGCACGAGATGTCGCGCTTGGGCTAGCTCCAAACCTCCTCCATTTTTTTTTTTTTTTGCGACGGCAGTGAGGACAATAGCATTTGCTTTTCACATCCCTCTTGCAATGTGACGACGACGGAAGGCTTCCTAGTTGGGCGTGTGCACGTGGTATTTTTGGTGGAACGATAATGAAGTGTTGCTTTTTTTTTCTTTGTGTTGGATCAGCGAGTGAAACTCGACCGGCGCTTTCAGGTCCACCGGAAACATATTCACGCAATACTGCGTCCTGTCGCTCATCGTCTTCTCCACCATGGTCGTCGTCGGCATCGGAGTCCACATGGCGTTCCTGAAGAAGAGTGAGTGACTCGCGTTTTTCGTGTTTCACGTCAACCCACTAACTGAGCGAGTCCAGAAAGCTGGGGATGCGTGTGAAGGAAACTCGTGTTTATGCAAAGCGAAACGAATGTGCGGATTATGTCTATGTTTATTTGAAATGAAGATAAAATTAAGAAAGCGGGAAATAATACCGGACGAGTGTATGGACAACGTTGTTCAGGTGGGAATCGAACCCCCGTCTTCCGCCATCACGCGTGCAGCGATTTACTAATGAAGTGTGTGTGTGTGTGTGTGTGTGTGTGTGTGTGTGTGTGTGTGTGTGTGTGTGTGTGTGTGTGTGTGTGTGTGTGTGTGTGTGTGTGTGTGTGTGTGTGTGTGTGTGTGTGTGTGCGTGTGTGTGTGTGTGCGCGTGCGTGTGCGTGTGCGTGTGCGTGCGTGCGTGCGTGCGTGCGCGTGCGTGCGTTCGCGCATTAGACCCGATATTGATAGCCAGTGCCTCTCACGGCCATGGCGGCGATACATCCTTCTCGTTGTACCTTAGGATCAGGCTACGGCGTAATACACACTTGTGTGCTATCTCATCGCATCACGGGTGCCAAAGTCGAGCGACGCGCTCGTTATGCAATAAGCGAGAATAAGCTAAACCGAGTGCTCGATTGTTTGTTCGTTACAACTATATTTAAAGACATAGAGTGGTGCGCACGGACGCATGATGTAGGAAAATTATTAGCTACAATGTACCAAGGGCGCATAGGTTATGTAGTATTTCCCAGCTCGTTTCTGTTACTGTACACGACGGACCAAAAAGAGCTTTCGAGGCACTAGTAGGAAAGTGGAATTCCTAAGTGCTTCGGCACTTATATTAGATTTCATGGGTGTGGTGCGATGCTCCTACAGGTAAGCGTACAATGCACTGCTTCATTCTAGTGTGAATTGCGTTACCTACGACCAATAAAAGCGTTTTTTTTTCTCGCGTATTCCGTGTTTAGAACGTTTTGTTTTTTTTTTTTCGGTCATTGGTACAACTGACAAATATAGCGAATACAAAGCCGTGTAAAGTACCTTTTTCCTCGTGCTGTTAGCTTCGTTTACGTTTCTGAACAGTTCTATGGGAAAAGGAAGCACCACAGATGTGCAGAATGTCATCATCATCATCATCATCATCATCATCATCCTGGTTACGCCCACTGCAGGGCAAAGGGCTCTTCCATACTTCTCCAACTACCCCGGTCAGTGTAGAATGTAATAACATTTAAGTGACTGCGACAGTTGCCGATCCGCAGTCACAGACTTGTAAGTCGAGCACTGCGCAGCGAGCGATGGAACGAGAAATGATCGGCGTAACGTTAAGAGACAAAGAGACAATCGTACGGATTAGAGAGCGAGCTGTAGTAGCCGATGTCCAAGTTTACATTGCGTGGAAAAAACATTTCGTTGGACAGGCCGCGTAACGCGTAGGGCATATCACCACTGGTCTGTCACACTTAAAAATGAGCTCCAAGAGACAGGAAGCGCATTCCAGAACGGCTTGCACAAGAGGCATTCTTCCTGTAGTAAAAATAAAAAGGAGGCTGATGATGATGCTCATTCTTGGGATCATGTGTATAGGATTACGCCGGCAAGCCTCATCTCTTTACGAATGTTTATTAGTTACCCAGAGCACGTTTCGTAAATGCAGTCCGCTCACCGTAAGACACAGGTCGAGCGCAGTCGTTAAGCATACGGTGTAATTCTTATATTGCATTCTCTGTTTCTTTCTTTCTTTCTTCCTTCCTTCCTTTATTTTGTTCTTCCCTTCTTTCTTTCTTTCACTCTTAGAACATAAAATATACAAATGGAATATTTCGTTGTTTTTCGCACGTACAACTATGCATACGTGCAGCCACCACCAGACTAAAGCCGAGCAACGAAGTAGATGGTAGCTGGCCCATGCCGTCGTCCAATTCATCCACGCTGACGACGTTGTTGAAGGGAAGGACTTGAACAAGGAATCTGGGATTTATTTACAGTATCTACATAAGAACGTTACAGTTCATCAGTCTAGCATGACTGAAAGGGAATGCACACCAAGCAGCCGCGCCACGGCTTCGTATGAACACTCTGTCCTCCCTAGAACCCCAGGTGAGACAAAACGGCCGTTCAACTGTCGACCAATTCGGAGCGTCCAAAGTCGTCTTAGCCGACCCGCCTTTGAGGGGGAAGGTTTACACGCTCATTTCCACACAGGTTTCACTAACCACACCGAGGTGAGAGGGTTCTCGCAGACAGAGGTCTTGACCCGAGCAGGCGCCTCTTTGATCCCAGAGCTGACCCTACAGACAGTGGCCGCCGCGTCTCTCCATTGACTGACCACTTCTGGTACCCGCGAGACCGCACCGCAAAATACTTTCTTCCAGGAGTTCCACCGCTTCAAACAAACCGTGACGGTGACGGCGAATCCACTAACAATATTTGGTCCGCCGACTGCGTGTAGACATCCCGGCGCCGTTCGTTTGGGGGCGCGGCGTATTGTGGTGCTTGCAAAGCGAGTCGTCGCAGCATACATGGTGGCCCCGATGGGCTGTTGACTCGACGCATAGTTGTTTTCCCAAGGATAGTCATCCCAAAAGGCCTGGCAGGTTTCGACGGTCGCTTCTCCTCTAGTTCGCCAGCCCCCGCAGGCCGTTCGCAACAACATGTTTTACGGCGCAAATTATAATGGAAGGCGGCCACTGAGGCCAGGAACGTGCCTCAAGAGAAAACTTTACATCGCGACCAACTCCGCGAACAACTCACGGAACAACTCAGTTCGACGCTGGTGGTCCAGAAGCTGTAGGCGAGTGGGACCGAGGCGGAGCGTTAGAAAACTAGAGCTCACGCCGCCTCTTAGGCCTTCTGCTTTCCGCGGAAGGCACCGTGAACCGCTACCAGAGTTGTAACGACTCGCGTGCAATTAATTACTCGTGTTCAATTACGTCTGTTGGAAATGTTGCACTTTAACGATTACTCGGTTTCCTTTTAAATGCTCACTGTAATTCAGGTAATCTTTGCCCAATAACCCATTACATGTTACCCGTTACATTTTTGGCGAAACAAACTATAACAGGCGACACAGCTTTGAGCATGGAAATTTGGCGAGAACGCTAGTGTCCTAAGGGATGAAAACATGTGCACTTGTTACCTGCTTTCCACAAGAAGCGTCCTGCGGCTACGCCTCGATCACCTGAACGTGGTAGGCTTGCCGATTTCCACAACCCTCTTGGAAGCCCGACTTCCGAGCTTTTCTCTTGTAAAGTTCTTTCTCTCTCTCTCTCCCTCTTGAAAGCGATTTTAGGCGGCTAAGGTACCTCCACTTAACATGATTTTGCAACTATACCAATTCTGAGATATTCTAAGTCAAAATTACAGTAAAAATGCACTGTTTCTCCAGTTACTTCAACAAAACGGCTTGTTATGCATCGAAGCTCAAAAGTTACTGCGGACCCATATCTCGAACTTGGTGTCATCCAAAGTATTCCTTTAAAGTGACTATGATTTTTGAAGTCAGCTGCTGCAATTCACAAATTGCATAATGTGCCGTAAAGCAATTAGTTAAAAAGTTAACTGGCAGAAGGTTATTAGCGAAATAAATATTCATATTGATTTTTTTAGCAAAATATGTCCCCGCTTCAGAGTATTCTATCAGAAGAAGCAGAGTTTTGCTACACATGCCACAAGACGTTCTTTTAATTTTGTTACCAATAAAAAAGAACCTCGCAAGCACCTATTCTTGGGACTGTAACACACGCACTGTATTTCAGGGCTGAGTAATATGCAGCTTCATGTTTACGAGTTCAACGGAAGCGGAAGCTCATTTCAGCGGTTGCTGGCGATCAGCGAACGCAAGAGCGAAGCCGCCAAGAGAATTGCGCGCCGGCCGTGCTCACTTTGTCGAACATGGAAATAGCCATGTTCGGCAACGCTATTTCTTAGCGTACGTACACATGCGTGCGTTAGGCTCGCCAAATAAACGCTAACCTAATCTACGTAAACCGAGAGGAAATAATACCCTACGGAACATGCGCAGTGAGGGCAATGCCATTTCTTTACGTATACGCACTGCTTTTACGTTTGGTTGCGAACGCTGTTCTAAAACTCTCTATTTGTATCACAATAGTACGTGCTGTCACTATCGAGCGGAAGCTGCTTTTGAGATTGAATGTTACAGACTATGCTCGGTGACAGGCTACCAGTTCAGTGCAAGCTCTACCCGCAAAATCACAGCACACCTGCATCTCAGCTCTGACAGACTGTCTCAGCAGCTGGTGTTCGCTAATGGCTGAAATGCTGGTGCACTGATAATGTAATCGCTAGTTGTAGTTAGTCACTACAATCTCGCTGTTTATACATTTCCTTGAGTACTGATATCAGAATCTCCTATAAAACTTACAATACGTTCAGATTTCATCCTAAAGCCCACGACACAATGAACCGTGTACGACGAAATTAGCCATCTTGAACACACATAAAAAAAAGCTTCGCGTCAGGTTATTACCTCACGAAAATTCAATCAGCCTGGTAGCTGACTGAATCGCGAATGCCCCGGATGTACCTGCAAAAATTTTACCGTAGTGTCGATTCCTACAATGGGTGGGATCTGTATTATTGTTTACGTTAATTTTCTCGATGGTTACTCTTCCGCGGTAACGTTTTGCTCCTTTTATTTCATTCGGATCAAAAAGTCTTTTGATAAAATTATTTTTTGTTACGAACCCGTCTCCTCATTGCTCTGTGCGTTTTCTTGCGCAGACCCCATGGAACAACTTGAAGGTATGTGCCTAAAGTCATTCTTCAGTTCCGTCCTCTCGGCATTCGTGCCACTTTCAATAATGATGTGCAACTTTCTTTTTTCTTGGATTTTTCTTCAGAGCGCATCACGCCACAGAAATGTAAGTGTGGCAATGTTCTTTTTTTTCTTTGTGTCTGTGTGTGCTCGGTTTATTTGTTGTTCTTCTTTCTTTTCTTTTTTTAGCTCTTTTTGGTTTATTTGACGTCAGAAATCCTTATGAGCATTCCAGAATAAAAAATGGATACTTTCTTGCTCATCAAGATTCATAGTAACGTTGGAGGTCCCCGTATATAGTGGTATAACCAGCAAATATACCACCATTTCTTTTCGTTTCTTACTATTAGAACATAATAAAAAAAGACGTCTGGCAGAGAGCGCTGTTGTGCGTTTTTTTTTAGGTGTATCTTTTAAGAGACTAACTGCTCGTGTGAAAAAAACACCACATTCGGATAGCTGAATAAAATATTCACTAATTGACTTTTAAGCACTGAAATTCAGGATTATGTTCCAATTAACACGATGGAAGTCTAAAAGTCACAAGGACCCATCTGCGTTGCACAAATACTAAGATTAGCACAATCTTAGAAATGTCCGTTTCCGAAATCTGCGGACTAAGCAGCTTGGCAGGTTAGTGAAGGTATGATACATACACCAGGTCTTTTAGAAAGTGTTAACTCGAAAAGCGGTGTATCCGGCAGCCCATTTCAACCCCGTAATCTCCACACGCATTTCCACATGGCGCGAAGCTATAGAGCACATTTTTGACATCGCTGTATAGCTATGAAGAGCAAATAAGTAGCAAAATACAGGTATTGCTGCAGAATCCGTTTCGCAATGACTCTCGACGGCAATGCGTCAGCATTTAACCAATATACCGACACAACGTATCGCCACCGTCGAAGCGAGTAATGCATGAGGCGTGCGCTGCAGCGGTACTCCTCTTTCGCGCTTCCCTAACGACACTTGGCGCCATCTGGTGCCGCCGCCGCAAAGCCTGCGCGTCGCCTTCGAAACGCTTGGCGCGCCGGCGCATGCGAACGCCGAGAAACGAGTCACACGGCAACCGGACTCCCCTCATGCGCTTCCTTCCGGACACGTTGCGCCATCTAGTGGCACTACCGAGAAGTCTGCGGGTGGCCTCAGAGACTACACGCGTGGCGCCCCGGTGCCGGCGAACGCTGAGAATTGTTCCCTCGTTGGCTGCACACTCAGTGGAACACGCTCAGTGACCCAAGTTGTCGAGAGGTTCAGTGAAGAGCGGCGCACACTCTTAAGCGAAATTACAGCCTTTTTCCACACAACAATAATTGTCGTCTGTGTTGCCCGCATTTCGTTTCTTTAACGCGGCGAGCCCGGTACTACACAGTAACGAACGGCATGCGTGTTATCAGCATGACATAGCATTCCCGACAGGAAAGTAGCGGGCGCGGCGTTTTCACGAAAGGAAACGCAAGCAAAGCAGATGACGATTATTGTTGTGGGGCAGAGATACATCCCAAAGGGTGTACTTTTGCCTAAGAGTGCATACCTATAGTGGCGCAGCTCGGTGAAGCGTTGGCGTGAAAGGAGCTCACCGAAAGGCGCCACCTTTCGAGTGCGATTGTGGCGCAGCCTGCTAAAGCATCGGGTTCCTGTCTGTGAGGAACCCTTCACTCTTAGAAAGAATTTTACACCCTTTGGATCGTATCTTGACTCGCAAGAATAATCGCAATCTGTCTTGCCCGCATTTCCTTTCTTTGACGCTGCGAGCCCGGTACTTCCACGTCACTGACGGCGTGCGCGTTATCAGCTTGACATATTGACAAAAAAAGAAAAAGTAGCGAGTGCCGAGTTTTCAAGAAAGGAAGCGCAAGCGAGGCAGGTGACTACCGTTGTTGTGCGACAAGATAGCCCCAAAGGGTGTGAACTTTTTCTAAGGGTTCTTTGATTCCGCTCAGCATCGGATAAATTTAAGGCAAATTCCCAGTGGCACATACCTACAGTTACCCAAGTTTGCGTCAAAGATGTTCGTTGACGAGCGGCACGTGTGTACAGTGTTGCATACTCAGGGACCAAAGTTTGTCCCGTCGGTGGTTTCGAACCCTGTTACCTAAGGACAGCAGCCTGATTCGTTACCCGTTCGACTACGAGCTACCCAGTGACCCAGCTGGGGCGAAAACGGTTAGGTACAAGCATGCATAGAGACATGGATACACGGATGCATATGTAGATACATAGCCCCGAGAAAATGCGTGAAGTATCTTAAGAATGCTAGCGCATTAAAAGACTAAGAACTATTATTCAGTTACAATTTAATTACTGTATAGTTTAATTAATTTGTAATTTGTGCGTTAAACTACCCACAGCTGGAACTTCACTCCAGCCTATCAAATACGCAACTGCAGACTTTGCATTAGGTTTACAGCGCTTCTATCAGCATATTTAGGCATCAAACTCAGCGTAGCGTATCGGACACATTGAGCATTACGGGGCTAAAAATGGATTTCTGGGAAGTGCATGGTGCATATCTCGGTGGTAATTTCTTTAGTGACGTTGCTCTGAATTATTCGCGGTGGTTCAGAATCGTTCGTCGCCTTCAGTTGGCACTATCCACGGCATCGGATGCCTTGCCGGGAAAAGACTCTACAAAGCAAAAAAACAAACTGTGTAATTATAGTACGCGACATCCATAGCATAACCATGGGGCGATTGAATAGCACTCTGGCAACAATTTGATCCGCTGGAAGTGAGATACAGCCAACTTTTAATTTTTGAATATTTTCTCAGGCAACGAGGTTACCTTTGTGCGTAAGTATGTTATGTTTCCACTCTTTCCGCTTTTAAATTTTGCTTATCCCGCTCCCTGTGCAGCCAGTGTTGTCTGATTGGCTTTCGGTGCAATATAAAAGCAAAATCTTGAAAGTACCGCAGCCCAAATTTATCTTCGCCCTGCTCGGCATTGCACTTGGTTCTGCTTTTGGGTTTCTCGTTACGTTGTAGCAATAGAACACTCGTTGAATAAAGCCAAGCCAACTTTAACGTTATTTCCTTGAAACTAATGTTTCGTCACATGCGTATTCATTATAGTGATGTTGCAGTGAAGCGTCGTGGGAGTCGACGACGCGCCCGGTAGTATGGAAGGTATCGTTGAGGTGGGAATTTCGTAGTGACCGATGTCGCCATTCTTTCTGTTCGCATCAGCCGACAGGGAGTACCCTCCACTGCTGTGTTCCGTGAACGGCAAGGTCGAGTTGCAGTACCTGAAGCTCCTGTGCACACACTTCATCTTCCTCTCAGCCACCGTCGACACCACCAAGCTAGTGGCGCAGCCTATCGCAGGCAGTAAGCGTGTGCGTGAGTGAATGATGGACTGTAGGCGCTATGCGAGTAAGACAGGGTAGACGGGAGTAGGCGCATTTAGAGCTATACTCCCGTCCGTCCTGTCTTCCTCGCTATGTAGCTATACCGTATGTCCCAGCTGACGTTAGCCGAACAGTTCAACGAAAGAGAAAAGAGATTTAAGAAAAACGCAGCGCAAAATACAATAAGACCCACTGTGTTCAGTCATCCGACCTCTGACGACGGGACACCGTGGGTCTTAACATCGTATCTTGAACCACGTTTTCTAAATATTTTTTTTTCTCCTTAGCCAAGCTAACAGCTCGGCTAACGCTAGCTGGAACACCTTACGTTGTCGTGACCCACTAGCGTGTCCAACTTTACAGCCAGGTGCATGATCGCGTCGTGCGATCAAGTTCCTGGTAATATTCGCATCAACTAATGTCTAATGTCTCGTACCCGGCTATTTACTGTTTCGAGAAACGCTATATCGCATGTTATCAGCAATGGGCAAACAAAGAAAGTCTCAGCCTTTGAGGCTTCCTGCAACGACCTGCAGGGCCCAACGTACCAAGTAGGGGAAGTCGAACGATAGTATTTATGTATGGACCTCCTACTTTACCAACGCTTACAAAATAACTGTGCAAATGTTTTGTGAAAAACGTGGGGAAGGGCGCGTAAAATGGCGCGGCAAGTCCGTAAGGTTAGGACGCGCCAGAAGCTGGAAATTATTCCTCCATGCGTAAATTCGAGTGCTTCTTCGGGTGTCGCCCGCCAATTATGTTCAATGGCCGTGATAGCTTTACGCTTGTTTGTATCCGGCCAAACTTGCCATAAGACCTCCCCACAGAACTTTTGCCACAATGGGCACGTACGTGAACGCATAAGCAGTCATCTATTTTTTTTACCAACAAAATTGTCTTTTTTAAGACATTAGTAATGTATTTTTTTGCTATATTACCAGCCTTTTTATGAAATGCCATATATCAAACAATATCTCAAGAAATTGCCTTCGAAATGTATAAAACATGAAAAACACGCGTCATGTCATACTGTATAATATAATTTGTGAAATACAAGCTTTACTGAAACGTGCAGGAAATGCTTACGATGTTAAACAGATAACACTGAAAGAAAATAGCAGTAAAACCTTTTGACGTGTAAAAAAATGTCTCCATTTGGGTTGCCTACAGCGCAATAAAATTTAAATATTCTAGCTCGTTTACGACGTGAGCGACAGGAAAACGCTTTTTCTTTTTTTGTCTAGTGGAAGCTGCTCTTCTTTGGTAGGTTCCATAAACATTCGGCAAAACAAAGCACTCTGCTGCCCTCGCGGCAGTAAATCTTCACCATACGCTGTAGAGCCACTATAAGTAAGACCTATTATTGTGCCAACATCGCTACGAGATCTCACTCGGCTCAAGAAATGAGTCACTCTTCGACAGGCAGAAAAGTGATCTCCCCACCAGCAGCTGACGACATTACCGGGCTGGTTTTGCGGGTCTCCATCGTCCAAAACAGGCGCCCATGACCTGACGTCAACCTCAGGCTTATTGCTACTAGATGCGAACAATCATTGTAAGCCGCAACAACTGTGGTTCTTGCGAGAGCTCAGCGATCAGCTACCGGAGTGATTGATGTATTGGCCATAACCAAGGGAACGCTTCTGCACGCTTGCTAAAGATCACCTCCCGTATGGGGAAGCACATGAATATAAAAAAAGAAGGAACCACTCACAAAACTAAACTCCTTATACTGCAATGTAAGCGGAGCAGCAAATTTGTAGCGTCTCAGGAAACCTTGCAACCAGTCGCAACGCTCGCGAGTCGCTGACGACCCCTGTTCAATGACCTTGGTGAGGAAATTAACACAGTGCAAACAGGGAGACACGAACTGGAACGAACGAAGCAACAATACATGTGCTGTAGTCCACCATCGCGTCAATTTTGGCCTGTTGGTATGCCGTATTAAATGTTTTACTGTGCTGTGTGCTGGGTCTGTTGATTCTTTCATCCTAATCTGTGTGTGTTTGCGCGTTGTACAATGCTCAGCGATTCCAATGCAATAATCAGCCCGCAGGGCGTCCGACGCTTTATTTGTACCGCCAGTGGTTGCTGCAGACACCGAGCTGGTGCGATGTGGTTATTGGTGAAAGCGAGGGGTCATTGTGGCGTATTATGACTGCATTCGGTTCGCCGGCGATCAGCCAGCGCTCTATGGTGGCTGTTATGCGAGCCAATTATCGCGTTTAAATCGCTCAGCACGACGGTAACTGCCCCTTCGATGGGCCCCTAGCTGCCACCCAATTTTTCTTCCCAATATAACTGTAGTAGTTCTTGGACTGCTGAACGTTTAGGACTGTCACTAAGCGTAACGAGTGAACTTTGTCTTTAGGTGAGGAGGCCTTCGCAGAGTTCAAGAAGATGAAGAGAGAGTTTGGAAACATCACTAAGCTCGTGTCCTTCCCGGTACACGAGATCGACGCTATCGACATGGCGGACATCGACAAGGCGTTCGCGTCGATCCGTGGCGGTTTTCTGGACGGCATCGACATTCGCTACATACAGGGCACGGAACGGTCGATCCACAAACTCAAGGTATGCCAGTCGGGGTCGCCAGTTCCACGTAATAAAGGATATCGCGTAGGCTACGTTTGTGTATCACGCTGTGTCCTTCGATGTCGTGGCCACCCGCCGTGGTTGCTCAGTGGCTGTGGCGTTGGGCTGTTGAGCACGAGGTCGCGGGATCGAATCGCGGCCACGGCGGCCGCATTTCGATGCGGGCGAGATGCGAAAACACGCGTGTACTTAGATTTAGGTGCACGCCAAAGAACCCCGAGTGGTCGAAATTTCCGGAGCCCTCCACTACGGTGGTCCTCATAATCATAAAGTGTTCTTGGCACGTAAAACCCCATAATATAAATAAAAAGATATGTCGCGGCCGCACTGCCTCATGTCGAAGGGCGCGCTCATGCACTTGTTCTCATAGCTGCCATCAGGTGGCGCGAGGAGTTGAAAGTCCGCCTCTTGCTTTGATTTTTTTTACCCTAACTACTCCAAGCACGAGAAATGCCGGGAGTTGACTGACGCCATATCGACGTGCGTTCTTATTTATCCCTTTTTCTGGGCTCTGTACTTCACTCGCTAACAAAGTTATCGCTCAGCGCAAAGCGCGCCTGCATGATTTGGAATGTACTTGAACGTTATCGTTGTTTCTGCCTGTTGTGTATGTTCTCGCCGATGCTTGCGTAATCAGATTGTATGCGCGGCGCGAATAGAGTTGTGTTTTCTGGAAGGTATGCGAGCACCAGCGATTACGCTGGACCCTTTGTAATTATGGGGTTTTACGTGCCAAAACCACTTTCTGATTATGAGGCACGCCGTAGTGGAGGACTCCGGAAATTTCGACCACCTGGGGTTCTTTAACGTGCACCTAAATCTAAGTACACGGGTGTTTTCGCATTTCGCCCCCCTCGAAATGCGGCCGCCGTGGCCGGGATTCGATCCCGCGACCTCGTGCTCAGCAGCCCAACACCATAGCCACTGAGCAACCACGGCGGGTCTGGACCCTTTGACGAGTCGTGTATGAAAGCCGATACGCTTGCCGCGCAGATAAGATTTCGACGATCGCCGACCGTGCTCGCCGCTATCGCTGTGCTTCGAGCGCCACTCGCTTTTGTGGGCACAGGTTCGCCCAATAAGGGGCTGTTTCGTGATTCGCGGTTTTGATATGTTTTCTTCGCCGTCACTACAACGTGACGGTATGCGGTATTGTGTTAATATTCTACCCTCCCATCAGAAGAAAAGGGAGAAGTGTAGCTAGTTGGAATTTGGATGGCTTCAACGAGATTCGGATATTCAAGTACACGTCTATACCATAGCACGTGATGGAGCTGAACGTTAGAAGCGTCGCACATTAGGCTATTTGTGCTAGACTGGTGCAACAATGCGAAAGCAGAGGACAACATAACAGGCGTCGAAAATAAGCACTTGTCCTCGTAGTTGTCCTTGCCACTTGTTAGCTTGCCTTGCTTTTTGCTTTTGCGCTATTATTCTGGCAGGATGAAACAGTACGATCGGGAAAACTGTATTATCAAAAAGCATGAACAAAGCTGTTCACGTTATCTCTATATAATAGCTGCGGGTGGCGTATTGTCCTCACTAAAATTTTAGTGGCGAATATCGAAGCCTTTAGAAGGCGCTCAAAGAGCCTCTCTCTGGCATAGATCTCACTATATTGCACGGCCTTTCTTTCTTTCTTCCACCAGGAGCTGCGAAATCTGGCCGACCAGAAAAAGTACCTTATCCACGGGGTTTTCGAGAAGGTTAACATAAACGTGATGAGGTACGAAGCCATTTCTGTTCGGCAAGAAGGTATCGCTGTCCAATGAACGACCTGCCATAACAAAACACTACTATTGCAAACTTACCATCGCAAGTATCACGTCGCCACTCCGTGCGCCTTTAGCGCGAATCAATTTAAAAAAAAAAAAGCCTTTTGACTGGCGCCGTGTTTTGTGGTTTGATCGAGGCGTTATGTTAGATAGTACTGCGAAAGTAGCTACTGAAATGCCGCCGTGATATTTTTACTGGCCATAACGGATAAGAGCTCTTCATACTTCCCTTAAGTGTTCATTACGCACATTACAGAATATAAGGACGCCAAATAAACGGACACACACAAGAGAAGGTAATGGGACAGGGCGCCACTCGCAACTGCTTTATTCACAGAACGCAGGCACATATATACTGTCGGTCAACGCATGCGCACAAAGCAAACTTTTCATTCACGCATCTAATCGTGAATGAAAAGCGTGAATGAAAGTTTGCTCGGTGCGCATGTGTTGACCTATGTGCATGCGTTCTGTGAATAAAGCAGTTACGAGTGACGCCCTGTCCCATCATCTTCTCTTGTGTGGGTCCGTTTATTCGGCGTCTTTATATTTGATAATGAACAGCTACCAACCAGCCCAACAGGAAGTGCTTTTAAGTCCATGACGTAATTCACCCACGAAACAATTGCACTATATGTGACGCACCATACCCTTGATGCGCGATTTATTTTATATTCGATAAAAGAATTTGAAATTTGTGGTTTATTTCGCTTTTGTCGTTACATTTAAAAAGCTGCATTAGAAAACTTCATTGCAGTACTGTATTTCTCAGATTGGATACACCGCGAATTGGCAAAGCTGGGCATTTTGCTCCATCTTAGGCCGTTGGCGAAAAATTATACAGGTGGGTTTTATATGCCTGGTTTCTTTTTTTTCAGACGCAATGTCTTAAGAAAGCTTATAAATTTGGTCTTGATTGCTCAAGTGGGGATGAGTATTGAATAATGAGTTCTTGTCTTTGCTGAGGTAGAGAAGGACACTGCACTTGGAAGCACGTGAAAATAGCCTGTTCTTTGAGCTAGATTCGCTCACCCCCGCCTCTGCCGCGGGTCCTTTACAAGTGGCCAGTGCCCCTCGCCCTCGTCCTGTGGCCCGAAGTTGGGATTGTCTCCACGAGACCCTTCTTCTTAACGACTGAGAATGATGTTATTATGGACGATAACAGTCGGCCGCAATGCTTCGTGGTAGTGCTGTTTTACTGTTACACAGCGTGCTCCTTCAGAGGAAAATTCTCAAGCATTAGGGCGGAGTCATCATCTTCTCACTTTCAGGTCGATCCTTGCCACTGAGGTAATTAATTAATTAATTAATTATGTGCTTTTGCGTACCAAAACCACGATCTGATTACGAGGCACGCCGTAGTGGGGACTCCGAGAATTTCGACCACCCAGGGTTCTTTAAGGCGCACCTAAATCTAAGCACACGGGTGTTTTCGCATTTCGCCCCCATCGAAATGCGGCCGCCGTGACCGGTATTCGATCCCGCGACCTCGTGCTTAGCAGCCCAACCACATAGCCGCTAAGCAAACACGGCAGATTGCCGCTGAGGCATATCACATTTCTCCAGCGCATGATACGTTCGTCCGCTACATTTTTTTTTTCGATTGCTAAGAAACGCGCGTTTGGAGCGATTACAGTTGTCGTCTTCGTCGTCCTCGCCGGTCGTGTCGATAATTGGAGGCGTCCCGTCTTGAAGTCTGTGTATGCATGGTCCTCGTCGTCTTCGTCGCTGGAACCCGGGTCATCACAGTCGCCTCCCGGTGGAAGACATGTTTCCGCGCGAAGTCGATCCGTCGAAAGAATGTGCGTCCATTGCAGAAAAGCGAGCTCACTGCTTTTTAATTATTTCGATCCCTTCGCCAAGCCGTGCACCAGCGCTCGAAAGAGAAGCAAAGCAGGCGAGCACCGTTGACAGCGGTCCAATGAGTATTGCATAGTCGCAGAGGCCACAAAAGCGAGGATTCGAAGCACCACCAGTGTCACGACAACAGGCGCTGACGGTCTGCCTGCTCACGTCATTTCAATAGTGCTCCTGCACGAGGTTCCCATTCAATTCGGCTACTGATTGCGCGCTCCATTCTTGCATAACCACGGGACTGCGGAGAGAGAGAGAGAGAGAGAAACGTTTATTAAACGAAACAGTGTCCCGAGCGACGCCGGGTATCACACTACGGTGGGAGGACTCCTTAGACTGCGGAGAAAAAGAAAGCTCGAATGCCCGGTGTCGTGTATTCGTAACACAGAGAATTCGTCCAGCCATTGCACGGATAAATTTCTCATTCTGGAGGGTTTACAGGATCGGAATAAACGTCGAGGTGCACGAGAACAAGGAACAATTTTACTTTACGACCAGTCTCGCATGGTAGATCAGTCGAACACCGCGGAAAGAACATGTAATCAAACGTGCCCGACTACATCGTAGTTGTCTTGGAGCCCGCTAGCTTCTCATTCAGATTATTTATTTCGCGGAAGCGGCTATCAATTTTTTTTTTCCAGAAGCGCCGTTTATGGAGAACACAGAGGGACCCCCAAAATAGCCCGTTTTTTATGTCCGTGGTTGCGGAGTCGACGATTATTCGGTGTTGCAAATTCTCGACATGGGGCAGTAAGGGTTCAAAAGAAAAAGTAAAGGTTCAAGTCCTGTGTGCGTAGTTTGCTGAACGTGGACGGCAACAGTATAACGTCCCTTACGCTTGGACCCTGATAGGCTGAGGGAATTGACAGTCAGCTTTTCACAACCCACTTGATTAGTCACCCGAGACTCACTATATGTATAGTGCGCATACATACATAAATAGTTGTGTGCTGACAGCCATTCTTCTTTTAATGAACATCGCTTTTAATTGCAGCTTCCTATTAGCATCTTAACATGAGAATTACGGCTTCTTAGCAGACAGATTTCGCGATGAGCTTTAAAGTGAATGCGCTTGCACAAAGCGTGCGTTTACAATGTAGTACTCCTATGCGGACTGATGGGCAACTGTGTCTAGGAACCGTCTTCTGTTTGTGCCGCGACTAACGTGCTTACCATTCGACATCAAAAAGCAGTGAGGTGAGTGCAGAAAGATTCTACAGTAGTACTGGGTGTGCTTGCTCTAATAGCGCGTGCAAGACAACTACATACGAAACTAGTGCCAGGACAAAGGCTAACTCTAAAGTTTATTCTCGGCAAACAAAGAATCTTTTTTAGCCGCCGTCACAAAAAAAATGCAGCCACAAAAGCAGAAACAAATCGTGGCGTGTGCAACCTCAAAACATCATAATATCGTCTAACCTGCGCTATTTAAAGCAAAATATGCGTACTCACGAAGTCGCCCAAATCCGAGGTATTGTAAAGTAGTTGTGGGGCCGAGCGGATGCATGTCCAAATTACCCTTAAATTCCACTGGGAAAAAATTCGCCGTGGTATTGCCCTTGGCAACACCCACAATGTTGCCTTGGACTCCAGCACAGCTGGCCACCCTGCGGTAGATTGGTGGCTATGGCATTCCGATACTGGGCTCGAGGTCGCCTGTTCGATCCCAGCCGCGGCAGCCGCCATATCGATGGGGGCGAAATGCAATAACCGATGGCGCACTTCGGTTTAAATGGACGTTAAAGAACTACTGGTGGACAAAATCAGACGGTGGTTTTGGCGCGTAAAACACCAGGATACTTTTGTTTTATGGTTCGCTCATTGGCACGTAGCTCTATCCAAAAAAAAAAAATCAGTGTAAAATTCTGTAAGCACTAACAGGTGAGCACGTCTGAATGACCCTTCGCATTTTTTTTTTCATTCGCAAACAGGCATTTCCACCTGGCGTCCCTCCGAGTGTACACTACACTGTCGCAGGGTCCTTACAAGGCTGCACCCGTTCAGCCCTCGGTGAACGTTGTGAGTGCGCCCCTCGCCTCCCACTCCGTACAGGCATGCTGTATTTACGCATACATACATACAGTAAGCTTCGCGTTCTGTGTGACATCAGTTGATCCTTGACAGATCTCCCTTCAGTGCATGGAAATTCAAGCTGTGTAGTGAAGAAACGCTGCGTGATTAGTATGAGTGATACACTTCGTTCAAAGGATAAAATTGAGAAGAGCTTTGCCATAGGGTATGCATGCCCAGAAGTGTAGCCCGTTCATAAGACACACCGTCCTCATGATCGCACGAGACTGGGTCTTTCAAATTATTGCGTCGTAAGCTCTCTTTACCACTATCGTTTGCTATGAGGCCCCACCACTCTCGTGCATTCAGATTAGTTATTAGATCAAAATTGCTTTACATTCTTTCGGTCATCCAGCACATCCGGCCACTCGGGCGGTTCAGCCTACGGTTTTATACACTTCTCTGGAAGAAATTCAAATTCAAAATATCAACACTAAAATGGTAAGCAGAACAAGCCAGCGCTTTAGTTTAGAGGGATTCCCGTAAGAGTTCACAAGGTCGTTGTCGTCTTTGGGTCAGTCAACCTTCTCCTGGATTGACGGACAGTGTAGGTACCGTCAACAGCAAAATTTTACTGGTCACGGGGTCTGCCTAGAAGCCGAATTCTGACGAAGCTTGGTCACAGAACCTCGAAATAAACGTTCTAGCGTGCAGTAGCCTTCGCCACCTGCGCAGTGATTCATTAAATTAGAAGTTCCGTGTCTCAACAGCGCAGGAATTCACGTTTGCAGGGCGAGCCGTATCCCGTAAACTACTACTGTGGACTGTTCCAAGTCCATAAAGGTTGTCCACAGAAAATATATTGAAGTAAGAACATTCTTTTGTGGATTCTGTACTGCAGGATATCTGCTGATTTTATGCGCGAATAAATGTTTGTTTGTATGGAGTTGTGCGCTTTATGAATGAAAGACCGCGGAAAGCATTCACTACCAAAGACGCGTCGCTCCCCGTGTCTGGCCTTACACGTAGGGCGAACGCGTTTTAGGTAGTGTTTGAAACGTTGGCATGGTGGTCTTGTGCGAAGAATTGTAAAAGAAAAAAGCATAGTTTACTACAATTAACACATGCTGGGTCATGTGTTGAAGAGATCTATCGTAAAAACACACGGGTGTTTCTTGCAGGAGACCGCTGTCACCGCCTACGCAGCGGCAGTAATCGGTGCCAAGCTCGAGAGTTTCGGCAACCACTGCGTAGCGTTCACCCTGGCCCCGGTGGGGTTCCTGGGTGCTCGCCAACTCGAAGACCGCGCGTATGGTGTGAAGAAGTACGAGTACTGCACGGTGCGTACGTATACACTCTAAAAACAGTTGCACCCTTCGGGGTGTATATTTGCCACAGAACAGTAATCGTCATCTCTCTTGTCCGCATTTCCTTTCTCTAACGCGGTGAGCCAGGTACTTTCCAGAAACGAACTGCATGCGCGTTGTTAGCATGACGTAGCATTCCCGACAGGAAGGTAACGAGCGCAGCGTTTTCAAGAAAGGAAATGCGGGCAATACCGATGACGATTATTGTTGTGTGGCAAATATAAACTCCAAAGGGTGTAAACCGCTACCATTTTGTGCCCCAAATGTACGATCAAGCACTCGCCTAATCGGCATCTCCGAGCCAGTTCTTTCAGCCGTAATTTCCCGCAAGAATTACCGCGTGGAACTCTGGTGCTAGCGCAACGGAAGCCGCGAGCACGGCTGTTCAGCCAGCATGCAAATAATGGCTCGTGCCTGGACTCGCCTAAACTTCGCCCTTCTGGCTTCAAACGGCTTTGAGACTTTGCCACTTGATCGTTTTCAATAATACATTGCCTGATAATTGTAGGCATTCGCACTGATTGCAGTCATTCTTACTCCCGTGTGTGTTGGGAAAAACTTTGTTTCGGAATTTGGACAACAGATGCAGATAAAGCGTGGCCCACAAACCCACGAGAAAATCTGACGTCACAGGCAGGAAGATCTCCCAAATCCGTGCTCATGGCATCATCCCCAGGAGCTGAATAACATCAGCACCCGAATTTCCTCTAGGTTATTAGTAAAAAAAAAAAAAAACACTCTGTGCTGCCAACGCCTCATAGATAAATGCAAGCCTTCGCTCTTACTTTTAATCCCCTAACGTCACGTGCCAGAGAAGACAACCTTTAGAAAGAGCGCTTTGTGAAACAAAGGTGTCACATCACAAGCACAACCACATTACCGCGCTGTGGCCTCCGATATCTCAACGACGCGGCTTTGCGCGCCATTCCGATCTCAGAGGCCATGGTTAGTTTGTGCGGCCGTGCTTGTCGCGATGTGACACCTTTACACCTTTGTTTTACAAAGCGTGGTTCCAATAAGCTTGCTGCCCGGGAGCGTGACGTCCACTGCTCAAAATATTATTATTTTATTCATTCAATACTGCGCACTCAAGGTCTAACAGCAGGGTGGACAATACAAACAAAGCAGCAAAAACAAAAAGAAACAGCAAAAAAAAAACACTGATGCAGGCTCAAAAATATTAACTTACACTCTGATCACTTGCTTCGGTAAGGCAATTCCAATGATGTATGGTCCTTGGAAAATAAGAAAATTTAAACAGGTCATTGCAAGCAAGACCTGTTTGTACAACACAAAGAGCATAGCACATTGTCCTGTGGTGCAACACATGTGACTGGTATACAGTGCGAGAGTTGACCCCCTACCAGGCACGTACACAAGGGGGGGGGAGGCGCCCCCCCCCCCCCGAAATTATGCGGCATAACCCCCCCCCCCGCCCCCCCTATCCGCCCAAGGCACCATTCTTCACACATTCCTAAAGCTTTGACAAATCAATCTACTCGGCGGTCAACATTTTGCTGCCTTTTACAGCGAAAGCATTGTATGACAAACTTCCGTAGTTTCTTTCGGCGTCCGTTAACAGAAAAAATCATCATGTGGACCGATCCTGGTGGTAGTGCAGAAGGGTCCAAGATCAATGGCACATAACCCTCTGGACTCGGGAACCTACAACGCGCCCTTCGGAATCTTCGGGATGGGCCCACATATGGGAAGTGCTTAACGCCTGCTTCACCTCCACCGCGCGTCGGCCCGGCATTGCAGTTCCTTCAGGATGGACCCACGTGAGGGGAGCGCTTAACGCCTGCTTCACCTCAGCCGCGGGTGGGCCCGGTGTTGTAATATCTTCGGGATCGGCCTACGCATAAGGAGTTCTTAATGCCTGCTTCACCTCCACCGCGGGTCGGCCCGGCATCGCACTACCTTCGGGATGGATCCACGTATGCGGGGTGCTTAACGCCTGCTTCACCTCCGCCGCGAATCTGCCCGATATTACACTATATTCAGGCCGACCCGCAGCGGATGTGAAACGCTCTGCTTTTCGCTTGAGAGCTTTCACTGTCGTCAGCTTTCGCTGCCATTCCATCTTCACGGAGTGGAATGGTTGTCACTTTTTTCACTCCTTTTGGATGGCGCATGTTATCGGCATCTCCTGGGGTGTGGAGGCCAGTTTTGTCATCGATTCGGTACCCGTGCGATGAACTCAAGATGAATTCAGTTGTCACCATCTATTAGTGGTGCAGGTCGAGGCATCTCTCCTTTGTGCCTCTCTCACTTTCTGTCACCATCTATTGCAGCAGGCAGGGCGCAGCATATTGTTTTAAATATGAAACTTTTATTTATTTATAATGCGCAACACAATTTTTATGTCACCATCGATTCAACGTTCACGCTCATTCCTGTTGCTTCGTTAATTCAATCTTCTTTCTTTAGACTAATCCAGGGGTCAGCAAAGGGATTCGGTTCATAGTCGGCTGGTCTGTAAGCTCGTGGAACGAGTTGTGGCCGGAGAAAACGCTAGTTGCGTTTAACTTTTCCTTTTGGTTCATTATTTCCTCGAGCGACAGCTCGTCGCGACGCTAGCAGATTCTCGGAACCATATATCCGCGATATGGGTTAGATAAGGTGGAAAATCAGATATTGCGAAAAAGCGTCAATCTGAAATAACCCTGCAATAACCCTGCAATAACCAACCCTTAAACCCATGATAAGCAATATGACTGTCACCCGTTACCTCGTGTGGTTCTTCCCTTATTGTACAACATGTTTCGTGCAAAATGGCAACTGGAAACAAAGAGTCGCAAGGAGATGAGAAATTAAGCGATCTACTAAGCGAGAAAGCCAAGGCAACAGCCAAACAGGGAGGAAAGGCGAACATTGTTGGTGAAAATATTTATGGATCAACATCTTCTTATTTAAAAAGGAAGTAGAGAACTAGAGAATAATTCCGTGTGTTTTGAATTACGCTTCTAGAGTTATCAATCGAGCCACCTTACATAGCCACTTCCCTGCTCCGCTAAAGTGTTCTAATCTTCCGCGATGGGCGCAGTACGTCTAGAACCGCAGCGTCCTGCGCTCAAGGAGGTTGTACGGGACTGGTGACCACGAATCGTTACGCAACTTCCCAAATAACGACACGAATCGGTTTTGCTACTTGTTAGAGTAGTAAACGAGGGGTGCAAAAGAACTGTGACTGTTGCGCAAACATACATTTATCTAAAATTCTTCCAGTGCTAATTTTAAAAAAACTCTACTAAAAATCTTTAGTTTACACTTCCGCTTGTTAACTTGTTCTTGGCAAGCTTCTTCCCGCGCACCTTGCATGCGCCAGTCCATTTGATGTGGTTCTTTGTTTGCCAAGTAAAAAAGAAGGGTATCTCACAGGCGTACCTGTGAGATACACGGTATTTCAATTCTGTGTTTGTGGATTTACACGTCTTTGTGGCAAATAGTGGGCATTATTCACATTTGCACTAGTAAATGTACCCTCCGCCTTATTTGCATAGAAAAGTTACCGCGGGTTACCTCCCCCCCCCCGAGAAAGATCCTGCGTACGTGCCTGTCCCTTACATCTCCGTACTGTTTGCGATTAGTTAAGTAGGCTGAAATCCAATAAACAAGAATTTCTGGTATGCCTATTCTAAGTTTAAAAATGAGTTTACCGTGAGTAACATTGTCGAAAACATTACAGAATAGCGCCAATCGCTGTTTTTCAAAACCTTAATTATGTTGTATGGGCAATGAGCTAACGTTTTGTAATCGGCACCTCTTGTCATGGTGCTCTTATTGCATGTCCTGTGGCTTGCAACTATACTCCCTTCTTTAGCGCTTGTCAGATTCCAGAAATATTGTCTGTTACCGCCGTGGTAATTCCAATTTAAAAGATTGTTCTTTTCGCTGAGTTCAAAGCTGCGCAAACAATATCGACTTTTTTTTTCATTTTTCCGTTTCATTAACCGAGAATGCGTAACTTCATTCCATATAAACGGCGAGGGTCGCCGATTTCATACACATTACACATTGTTAAAAGTCGGATATATTTTTCTTAGCACACTCAAAATAACAAAAAAGCAGCAACCGTTTTTATGAGAAAGCTCAGTACAGCAACAGATTGCAAGATAAAATAAAGGTTCGGAAGGGATCGAACCCGTCTGGCAGAGCAACAACGTACTTAATAACATGAACAGCGCTGACCAAGGTGAAATTTGTTGAGAGACATTTCGGCTGCCCCACAGAACCAGTGTTCAGTATCACAAAAAAAAAACTTCTTTTAGTAAATTTCATTGTGGTCAGCGCTGAGTTTATAACTACACATTCTAGTGTAAACGTGTGGACAAACGCCAAAGACGTGGCAGGGATTTCCCCAGAGCCACGTATTCTCGATTCTTTCAGGATTACAACCAAGCGGATGCTAGGAGGGACAGCGTGGACCTGTCGCACAGCGTTAGCGACAACGCAGCCTTGGTCGTTTTCGATAAAGCCGAAGATTTCGCGAACAAGGTGGGTTGCTCGGCGTGTCCGGTGTTTCACCAGTTCGAGAAGCGGTCGTGCTCGTTGTGGAACTATTGTTTATCAGCCGTTCTAAACTGCGCCAGATCTAGCTCGCGAAACGGAACACTCTGTAGTAGTGGGCATCTTTTCGTTTAAATATTCTTAACGGTTCCCCGGCCGTTCGCACAAACGTGACAAGGTGATATGTAGTTCAACAAAGCCAGACTGGTGGGCTAGCTGGTATCGCATGTTAAAAATTATTTAGCGCGCAGAAGCGCACCAGTTCCTGGAAACAGTCTCCTGTTTTCCTGTTGTCTCCTGTTGTGCGTCTCTTTGGGGTAAAAACTATTAACGTGATATCCAGCTATGAAATCGTAATGCAAAAAAGGGTAAGGCGTGCAAACACGCACACAATAGAAAAGGGGATAACACGAACGGCGTTCGTGTTGTCCACTTTTCTTCTCTTGCGTCCGCGTCTGCATGTCTTACCCCTTCTTTGCATTATGATTTCTCACCAACTAGCTCAGCTTTCTGTCGTTGTAATGTAGCTTGGAAATATGCTATTCCCTGGGTGCTTGTTCTCCCCAGGCTGCTCGTAGTAATAAGTATATCTCGCCTTTTTTCTGGCCTCCCCCTTTGATTTTGCGTTTTCCGAGGAGACATAGAGGCACGTCGTGGTTGAAGTTGACAGAGTTACAGTGCGTAGGACGGCACAAACATGAGGAAACGGACGAAGAGCCGACTGTCAAATAATTACACGCACCGCAATACACGAACGTGCGAAATAGGAAACGGTCAGTCAACCAAGTGAAGTACGAAGCAAGAAAATGATGTAAAATAATTTATAAACAAAAAAAATTCACAGGCCAGCGCGGCACACGCGGTACAGTCGCCATGTAAGCTGGAGAAGCGGCTCCATAGGAGCTCCGTTTTAGGCACCAAGCACTGCAGGGTCTCCGCGGCGAAGTCGCGTCGTTTTCACGAGACCCATTCGAACTCTGTCCGTCCGGCGTCGACGGCGAGCTGCAGCTTGTGCTGCTCTCTGCACGGCGGTCCGCTGAGGCCCGACGTAGCCGTACACGATTCGTACAGGTCGGCCTCCGCACAGTAGTCTGCTGAGGCCGACGTCGCCTGATCGCGCGTAGCTCTGCGATTCGTTTTTTTTTTTCGGCAGAGGTTCGTACCTTGCGAGGAGCTGCCGTGACATGTGCCGAAGAGCAAACATAGGCATCGAGGCCATGTGGCGCACATGTCGCATCCCTTGTCCCATGGCACGATGTGATGTTGTTGACGATGAGGACGATGACGGTTTGTTGGCATCCCCTTCGTAACGGGGTGGTGACATCTTTTTTTTTTTCTTCTTCCGCAAGCCTTCTCTATCTACCCTGTACAACTACATATGTGGCTGCCACATGGCGTGGCACCTGGTGTATTAATATGCAACTGAAATATGAAGTGCGCGCTCCATATTGTGCATACTTCATATTGTGTATTCGAGTGTGCAGAGGGTTCAGCGAGAAATCCTCGCGAATTAGGCACTACTCTGGCGAGAATGCCGCTCCCCTCCCTCGTAAAGCAGACGCGCTCACGCTGCAGGAAAAGCTGCAAGGAAAATTTCCAGTTTATAAAAGAAGCGCTCGCAGCAACGGGATTGACGTAAAGGTGATAACATCTAGGAACACGGGATATCGGCCTCGCCTAAGCAATGCCATAGCTAGAGTGGAAAGCTGCTAGACACCTCACAACCCTGTGTATGGGTCCACGGCACCTTGCCTAGGTGGCTGAATTATGGGTACATAACCTCAAAAAAAAAGCAAGTTTACCAGAGCGAACTCTGGCGATGCGATCTCTCAGATGCCAAGGTAATCATGGGTAGTACATGAATTTGTCTAATCTCCGTGCTTCTGGTTTAAGATGTTCTTGTGTCATTATTTATTACTATTCATCGATCTAAAATTTCAAGCAATTATTTTTTTAACACCAGCATGGCAATACAAACTGCTGCATGCATAATCTTTGCAAAACGTTGCCTGTAAAGGTAAATATTTTTTGCCGAGAATAATCACTTTGCAAAAACACAAAGCTGCGTGAAGTTGGGAGGTCACGATCAAAGTAAATCCATATACTAGCCTTTACTGCCGGGCATCTCTAACCTCCATAATTGCAGGTACCGTAGATACTACCGTCGGAGTTCCTCCTGGCACTTCTTTTTTTTTAGGAAGTTTTCTTCCCTAAAAGCCGGCAGTAGGTCACATGCTCCTTCGAAAAAAGGCGCTGCGTAACGCTCGCAATAACTGTTTCACTATATCTCTTGGTGCCACCTTCCTGCGCATGTCCGCGCCAATCCAGGTTCAGCAAGGACTCTACCACAACGCTCGATTTTCCTAGCAATTTTATTAACTGCATTCGAGGACACTCGTCGACTCCAGCTATCATGTAGGGCAGCAGTGAAACACGGCATGTGCTGAAGCCGCGCATGCGCAGGAGCTGTGGCGCACTAAACTGCGGTGGAGTTCCGAACAACCTATAGACATCAGCCAATACGTCGCAGACTAACACTCCGCGACGCGTGTTTGTGGCGTGCGCCTCTCGAGGAAAATGTCATTCCGCACAACCTGTATCCATCTCGTCTCGAAGTCGATCGGCGCCAACGTTGAACGGACTTCCAAGTGTTTCTCGCCTTGCTCCAGTAAAATTCCCTTGCGTAATTCGACGCGATGTCGCGGCCCTTAGAGTATACCACATTAGACGAGTGCCATTCGGGTGGAGCAGCTGTCGGCTGCTTTTGCGAGGCTGTAAGGTCAGCCTGCAGAAAGCAACGGTAGGTACGCCTTCCCCTCTTCCTAATCATCTTGTTTTCTGTGAGTCTGCGCATGAGATCGAAAAGCGAGGCAGAATGGTGGGAAGGGGGAGAGCAGGGTGGCGGCGACGTTTCTTCAGACAATGGTTCTGAGTTGTGTCGTGTTTCATCTACAGGTGGTTTCCCAACCGGTGCGGTTACGCGCAGTCTGGAACTTCCTCCTCCTATTTGTTCTGGCCTGAATGTGCCAGAATATCACTTGTGGGAGGCCACCAATCACTTAGTGATCGATACTTGGTTTTCTTTTTTTTTTTTTTTTTTTTTTTGGCGTCGCCTTTTCAGGTCGAGAAGATCGGCGCCCTTCCCAATGCTTGCGTCCTGCTGGACGACGTCTACTACGACAGCCACAATTGCAGCTGCGACGACAAGAACTTCAAGCTGCTACGCGCCGCGCGCCGCGTACTGTGGCAGACCCTGAGGCGATGAGCCGGCAGTGCTGGACTCAGCCTCCTCGTGCGGCGAGAGCCGACACTTGGGGACACCTCAACGATTCCCACGACGCCTTCAAACTTATGGGCTACTGATAACCTCATCCGCTATTCACTCGCTCGCTTATCCCTGTAAAGGTTCTTAATAATTGCACGCATGCGTAAGAAATACAAGATTGGGATTATTCAGCAATGCCTATAAGCTTACATGAGTCATGGCCTACCATGTTATACCTGTATTTTCCCTCGCACAATTTACTTCTGAGTGTAGGTGCCTAAGCATTCAAGACATCTGTGGAAAGTTCGCAAATGTTTTCGCCTGTAGTGAATACAAGGGCAACATTTCCTTTTTATTGCTATTAGTTTATTCATGCACGTGCTGGGGAACGCCTTCGTCGATACTTGGGGAACTTCCAGGTTCGAAACAATATATGCACATTGCGGAGCCTATTGACCATCACTCATGGATGAATAAGAATGTTATGGGGAGGGGGGTCAAAGTTTTCGCATTCACTGCCCTAACAATGTGGCTATGGCGCTAATCAAGAGCCTGAAACTGTCAACACTTCGAAGGCCATCATGCGAATAGCGTTGCTTTTATTGTCTCACTCACTCGCGTTTGTTTCTCGTGGAGCCAGAAAATCACCACACATAATCGTTCGCCTTACTAGTCATGTTGCAAAGAGCGAGTAAGGCGAACGGCTTCATCATACTTCTTCACAGGCGAACACCCATAAAATCCATATACATGCCGGTCGGGGTTATCACAAACCCCGTTGGCGGCGGCACTGCGTATTAGCACTCTAGCAGATCTTTTGATGTACTTATGTAAATAAAGATTAGATTTTTATGTACTGATGTACTTCGTAGTAGCAAACCAGTGAAGTAAAATTCCATAACAAAGACATTAATATAACTCTCCAAACTAAAATTTGGCGGAACCAATCTTACGATTACTGTCGACTGTAATGCGTTAAGCATCGAATCAATATACCGTCGCAACTTATTGCCACCGTCGAAACGAGCTAGGCATGAGGCGCGCAATACAGCAGGATTCCTATTTCACGTTTTTCTCCTCCTAAGGACGCTGAGCGCCATCTGGTGACGCCGCCGTAAACCATGTTCGTGGCCTCCGAACTGCCTGGCGCACGGTTGCGCAGCAGCCTCGTCGCAAGCTCACTCCCCGTGAAGCCATCCTCTTCGCTATGGAAGCTAAGCTTTCCCTGCCTACCCTCCCGGGACCTTGCTGGGTTGGCCGCGTAGTCGAGTTCTCGCAGAGTAACTTCCTCCACCCGCTTGACAAAAACAACGAAAAGAGAAAAGCTTCTCGGGTTGGCCTAGCGGTTGATGGCTAGTCGAGCTCTCGCCGAGTAACTTCCTCCACCCGCTTGACAAAAAGAACGAAAAAAGAAAGGAAGCTGGCCCGATGACGGGATTCGAAACTCCGGCTCCCCACCACGGCCTCCCAATGCTTTAACTTAATGCTTATGGCATCGTATACTTCTATCGTGCCAACGCCAACTAGAGCTTCCAGATGATCGCCGCGTGTTGATTGTGATGATGATGATGATTTCCATGCCATGGCGCACACCCACAAAGAGGGGACTGGCCAAGAAGCGGGCGTTACACATCATGCCGCGTGTTGACGACTATGAGTTCCACGATATGGCGCACACCCACAAGATGGGATCGGCGAAGAATCGTGTTGTTGTTGTTGTTGTTGTTGTTGTTGTTGTTGTTGTTGTTGTTGTTGTTGTTGTTGTTGTTGTCCTGAGTGGCCGTGGCTCATACCCACAGTGGGGGATTGGCCATGAATCGGGTGGTTCAATTAGATGCATAAGAATAATAATAATAACAAGGGAGCTAACAATTTGAGCGTTGGGGCTTAAAAGCAAACGTTTATGTCTGGAGAAAAAAGGAAATAATCAGAAGAGAACCGGGTATAGAATAATAATAATAATAATAATAATAGATAAGAAAAAATAAAGCTATGGTTGGGAGGGAGAACGATCAGTCTAACATGGAAATCGATTGGTTTCAATGAGGTAATTTTGGATTGTCAAGCAAACATTTCTGTGGCTGAACCCAATAATGGAGGCTCCAAAAGATGGGATCACAGGCACTGATAAAGTTAGACCAATAGAGCGAAGCGGGATTTTGAGTAGTCGTTTTCTTGTAATAGAAAAAATGTCTGCAAGACAACAAGAAATGGTCTATTGTCTCCGCTTCGCCACAGAATGAGCATAATGGTGAGGGGACCAGACCAGACCCTGTGGAGGTAGAAGTTCAATGTAGGTATACGGCAGCGCAGCCTCGTGATGGACACTTCAATTTTCCGTGTTCGGCAAAAATCTCTGTGCCAAGGGTGTAGGAGATGTCCGTAATCCACAGAGTTGGTAATTGCGGAGCCTGATCATCATCATCATCATCATCATCATCATCATCATCATCATCATCCTGGTTACGCCCACTGCAGGGAAAAGGCCTCTCCCATACTTCTCCAACTACCCCGGTAATGTACTAATTGTGGCCATGTCGTCCCTGCAAACTTCTTAATCTAGTAAGCTGATCGGTCTATAATTTTTCAAGTCTTTGGCGTCCCCTTTCTTATGCATTAGGATTATTTTAGCGTTCTTTCAAGATTCCGGTACGCTTGAAGTCATGAGGCATTGCGTATACAAGGTGGCCAGTTTTTCTAGAACAATCTGCCCACCATCCTTCAGCAAATCTGCTGCTACCTGATCCTCCCCAGCTGCCTTCCCCCTTTGCATAGCTCCCAAGGCTTTCTTTACTATTTCCGGGGTTACTTGGCATGCTGTGCGTAATAACAGCTCCGCGGTCGTCACTCTCGCTACTTGGATCAACGACCGGAACTGCTAAATTTTTCACGAGACTATTTCGATTCCATTACCTCGCTTGTAAATGCGTAGGTACAGTTACCAACCGTCCACCCTATTTTTTCAAACTTTGTAGTCTTCTCCCTACTCCCCCACCTCATCCTTCCTTACGGTTTTCAACTAAAGCCGTACTGGATTCGTTTATATCTTCACATCTAGTTCAAGTGGTGTTACACCTTTCAATTTATTTCAGTGCAACGTGATTGGCTCCACGTAGTATGTGTGTTTGATTTAGCTGACAGCTTTGTACAGGCGGGGTTCGCGGCACTTTTTTTACACTTGTGGGAAAGGTGTTGCAAGGTGGGTTGACAAATTCACCACGGACGCGAAGCCATGGTGGACTACCTGGAAAACAATCTTCACTCTATAATGCCCAAGCAAGTTGACGCGAGTACTGTGGTCGTGGTAGCTTAAATGGGGGGGGGGGGGGGGGGGGATGGACATAGGATAGCACGCGTACATAAGGGACATGTGAGTTTGGCTAACATGTGCAGCAGGTTGCCATTTCGTCCACCTGTATTTCTCTGTTCCTTATCATGCTTACGTTTTAATTAAAGATGACAGCTCACTTCCTGTAATTCTTCTATGGTTTCATTGTCTCTTGACATCGTGTGATGGTAACCAAGTTGCATTCGCGTTTGACGTAAAAATTTCTCCAGAATTTCTCGCGACGCACATCAAGCGTTCTACCGTGTTCGCGTAATGACGAGAGTAAGAACCAGCTGACGGCTTGTTCGCACCGTGAACGCAAGAATTGCGAACACCATTGCTGGAATCTCTATTGCTTTGATGGAGACCAAAGCGAACGCCCTATAAAACAGACGAAATATATGAAGCCGCTCGAATATTGAAGTCCCAAGCACTAGTAAAGCACGTTTAAACCGTAATACGTCATCGCTACATTGAAGCCTGTGCCAATGCGTGGCTTGCTCCCTTACACTTTAAATATACTTGGCGACCGTGCCACTAGACCCGCTTTGACGTGCAACGTTAGCATCTTCGGAGCACATTCAGTCGACTGGACGCTCGACCGTTTACACAGAAAAAAAAAACGAATGAACTGGCTCATACCCACTTGCAGTTGAATTTTTCACGATACACTAAAAAAGCGCTACAGAAAAAAAAATTGAAAACTGCAACGGTAAATGAAGAACGGATAAACTTAGAACAGATACAATGCCATGATGTAGCTCCAATCATGACGCGCTTCCAGGCATTCACAATGCACGAAAAGTGCAGTGCACGAGCACCGCATCGAAAACACCCGCCATGCATCATCTACTGGTCGCTCACAATGATAATTAAGCGTGTCGGTTGTCTTGCGAATCGAAAGCACGGCTGCTTTATCGCACGCATGTCCGCGGTCCATGCTTTGGAAAGACAGAAAAGACACCGCGATACCAAGCGATAGTAACAAATGGTACCGTTATAACATATATTTCGTCGCATTTTACCCAAAAGGGCAGTGCAAAAACAATAAGTTCAACGCTGCGATAATAAATTACGAAAAGAAAACAATACAAAAGAAAATCGTTTGCCTCCCTGGGGGACGGGGCACCCGAGACGCGCGATTCCCGGGAGAACTTTTGTCTCACTCTCTCGTCCAATCGTCTCGCGCCGGGGTCACGCCGCCGAGCACGCGACCGCGAAGCACGCGCCATCGCTTGACCAGCGGTGGCTACCGGTGGCTATTGGCGCGTCGTCTTCGCGCACGCCTCGACGCAGTCGGCCAGCGACGCGAACCGGTTGTCGCCGGCCAGGCACCTGTGGCCGGCGTCCAGGACGGCCGACGCGCGCAGACACCGCATCCGACCCCCGGCCGACGAGAAGTGCGCGAAGAACGGGAACCGCAGCTGGCTGCGGCCGCAGGCCGTGGGTCGCGGCGCCCGGCACGGAGGGAACCCGGGGCGGGAACCGCCCGCGCAGCGGCTCGCGCACTCAGCGGCCGTCGAGAAGACGGCGCTGTCGTTGGAGGGACAGGCGCCCGCGGGGAAGCTCCACAGGTGGCAGCGGCCGCCCTCGAAGTACCACGACGTCTCGCTCACGTCTTGCCTGCGCCCGACCGAGAAGACGTGGAAAACGATCTGCTATACGGTCGAGAGCAAATGGAGGCCGCCGCGCTATATCGTAAGCGTGGATCGTCACGGAATTGATGTCCGATGGCTCAAGCTCGGTGAACCCAATCCATCTAGAGACTAGCGCACGATGGTATACGTTGCTGCGCCCGGTTGGTGCAGCGGCAGCCCACGAAGTACCTACCACGAGGTATCGCTCACGTCTTGCCTGCCCCCGAGCAAGACGTGGCAACGATGTGCTATACGGTCGAGAGCAAACAGAGGCCGCCCCACTATATCATAAGCGTCGATCGTCACGGAATTGCTGTCCAGTGGGTCGAGTTCGGTGAACCGAATCCGTCTATAGAGCGCACGATGGTATACGTTGCTGCGACTTGCCGGTCAGTCAAAGTGTGCCGTCAGAAACGTGCTTTGCTGATTTACCAACCTGCGACATGCGACGCCGGCGACGCAACTGTAGTTGTTAGTCACGGCGCGGAAGGCGACTGTGGGGAAGGGGGGGGGGGGGAACTCTATAAATTCAGGTACGAGCTTTTTTTTTTTTGCGAAGACGACGCCAGGTAACTACAATTCATTTATTTCTACACGCCTATCAGTACGGCGGTTTCAGAAGTCACGAAAGCGCATTGCGGCTTTCGACGCTACATCTGTAGCCGATCGTTTGGTTACTTCGAATCAGTTACAGCAGGCCCTCCCGCTGTGAACTTAGCTTACCCCCTTTTGACGAAAACACCTCGCAAGTAGCACTCGGTCGTTTCGGCAAACACCTCAGACTTTAAGTCGTATCGTCTAACGCGTCCTAGCGTCGTAGGTATACCTGTCGCAGCCGGAGAACAGCGGCGTGTCGAAGCAGGCGTCCTTGGGCCGGTAGCCAAAGACGCAGCTGTGCTCGCAGTTGGCGCGAGAGGCGAACCTGTTGGACCCGCGAGCACACAGTTGCAACATGGGGTCGAGCGCGGTGGCCAGGCAGGCGTTCACCGACGCCCGGTAGTGGAATTCGCGACGGGCTACCGGACAGTACGTGTACACAACGGCCTGGCAGTCGGGCTTGTTCTGCGACGCGACAAACGAAAAAGAAACCATGTCCCGCCATGCAGGGTATATAGACAGACATCTTGCGACTGTAGGTTTAGCGTCGCGAAATGTTCGGTGCCGACCTAGGAGGTCCCTGATTTTTTTTTAATACTTCCTCGGCGCGGACACAAGGGGGTCAGCGCAGACGAAGTGCGCAGTAATGAAAGCCGTGGCACGACCGCTGTCGGGCGACCAGACAGAGGCTTAGCGGGCCAACAGGATGCATGGAGGGATGAATGGATGGATGTTATGAGCGCCCCCTTTGGAACGGGGCGGTGGGTTGCGCCACCAAGCTCTTTCTATTATACTGCCTAATGTCCTACCTGGGTAACAAGTAACAGGTGCGACTAACAACCGCCGCCTAGCGGGTGGAGGATATAGTATTTAGTAGTACATGTGCGGTTCCGCGTCACCTAATTCGCCGTTTTATTTTCTTTAGGTACATGAGTCCAACAGCTCGCTTCACTGGGCACGTACGTGCTAGAACGTACGAGCACATGTGCTCCTAGGAATGCGCATGCCCAGAGACAGAGCTCGAGTGGTCCCGTCAGGCTTAAGGAGAGGGAGAACAACTTTTTTTAAAGAACAAACTTGTCCAGTGTGGTAGCTTCGACGGGGTGGCCGGACGCGGGACCTACGGCAGGGGGCCTAACGGCCTGGCGCGAAGCGCCGCAAGAGAAGAGCCGGACTGGTCGAGTCGGGGACCAGACAAAGAATGCGGTTATTCCGGTGAGCAGAAAGAAAAACTGAAGGACGCTTAAGCTTCGCCTTCAAGAGTGGAACGCGATAGCGTTATCGCACACCGTTCGCACCGCCCACTCATTCGCTCGGCATGCTCTTGACGAGACGAAGGGGAGAAGCGCGCGAGTAGTGCGCCATCTGTCGGGGCAGCGCCGTACATTGCGAGGAGGGGGTCTTCTGTGTTTGCCGCAAGATGGCTCTGCGTGTGCGACAAGCGCAGAAGAAATGTAGCGGAAACGTACTTCGCTACTCGTTTAACTGCGACTTCTTTAATTTACATGCTCGTTATTACCGATATACACCGCAGTATAACTTCCTATGGCACGTTTCTAAGGCAACACTGCACTCACTAGAGGCGCTTTTGTCCCGCTTTGAAACATCGAACTCATGGCTGAGTGGTAGCGTCTCCGTTTCACACTCCGGAGACCCTGGTTCCATTCCGACCCAGCCCATCTTGCAAGTTGTTTTTATTTATGAATTGTCTTCCGAGATCTTTCGCTCACGGCCAACGCCGCCGACGACACCGGCTTTTCTGCGACACGAGTTTCTTAACGCTGTCGCGTTTAAATACATCAGGGCACACTTACAGCGTTACGCGCGGAGTGGCACTAGCGATCATAACCATTGAAAACCAGAACTGGATACCGAAACAGGATATCACATCCAGGTTTTCTGTTTCTTCATTCAGCCAGGTTGAGCCTTCTTATGACCTCGACCAAGGCTTTTATTATTTTCCGCGAGTATATACGGTCTTGTGGATTCGAAAAGCAGGATGGGTGGTTTCCGCCAGAATCGTCCAGCATTTCACCCACTACCCATCTTTTCAAGCACTAGCATCACATTTTACTGAATAAATTTCCAGAACATCTCAACAAGTTTGATGACACGAGTAGATATGGTTTTGTGGATTGAAAAACACGATGGATGGTTTCCACAAATCGTCGAGCATTTCATACTACCCATCTCTGCAAGCACTAGCATCAACTTTTACTGAAAAAATTTCCGGAACATCTTAACAAGTTTGATGGCGCACTAAATGGTGTAATTCACACACATCCTATCAAGTGTATATGTCTTGCATTCGCGTGCGCTAGAATTTGTAAATTGCAAAATGTGCCATAAGGTAATTAGTTAAAAAACATAATTAGACAATTTTTATTAGTCGATTATGCATTTCAATTTTTTTTCTTTTCTAATAGATCCTTTTCTAATAGACCAGCTCACTGACTAGAATTGTGCTATCCGCCACACGAAATCTCTAAAATTTTTCGAAAGTGTTCGCTGAAACTATCTATCCTCTACTATCTACACATTACTCCCGTGGTGGTTCAACAATCGCAGAGCCAGAGTTAAGTCTAGAAATCTCGCTCACCGTCCTCCGGTACGACCGCCCCGGTGTTTCCTCGGCCGTGCGCCCCACGTCGCCACCGTCGCCCAAATCGTAGGCGCTGGCGTCCGGAATTCTCGAGCGGGTGACGCCTGGTGGGCCCGCGCCTTCGCCAGCTGCAGTGTAGGCATCTGTGTTCGATTGCTCCGAGTCGCTAGCGATCGCAGTGGGGACTGCGTCGTCGTCCCGTGGCTCACCCGGCCGCATGAGGTCACCGTGTGCCGAATCCGGCAACAGGCTGACTGGAAGTCCGGGCTCCGTAGCTGAAAGCTTCCGGTTAACAAGTTTCGCCTGTGGTTGAACAATAGCGCCTTGTGAGTTACGAACCCACCGTGTTTTCAGCGCGAAATATTCGGCAACCGAACGTAGCCTCGTCCTCGAAGGCCGCCGAGAAAGTACGCGACTATAGGCTCGTTGCGGAAGTGCAATGCACTGTCGAAAAAAATTACGGCAGAATTCACCTCACGATGGCTGTCGAAGGTAAAGCGATTAGCAATCAAGCTATGTAGGAACACACCGTGTTGCTGAAGTAAAGTTTATCACAAATCTGTGGTGGTCATTCCCAGACTTCCGTTCCTTCGGCTATATGCGACGCCCACTTTGGCATGGCACTCGCCTACCAAGGTCGCCCATGAGCATGACAGAATGGCGAAGGAGGAATGGCGTCGATGGAATGACCAAGGTAGTACGACGACGGCGGCATGATGACATGGAGCTGGCGATCGTATGATGACGACAGCGTGACAACGACGTCACGAGGACGATGGGATAGCGATGAGTGTATAACGACAACCAAATGACGAAGCTGGAATGACAACGATGACACGTCCACGACGGTATGACAACGCGTGCTTGACAGCGACTGTGTGACGATGGCAAAGTGACGGCGACGGCATGACAATGGCGGCATACTTCCGACTGAATGACGAAAGCATTATTACGTTTCAATGACGGAGAAAGAACGACGTCGATGGAACAACAGATTCAGTGTGACAATGTAATGATGTTCCCGAATTAATGAAGATTGTAAAACGACATCGTGAAGACCGCATGAAGACAATGTTATGTCGATGGCCGTGTGGTGATGATGTCATGACGACGACAGCTAGACGAGAGTGAGATGACAAAGTTGAAATAGCGCGATGGAACGACCACGACTGCATCACGACGGCATTATGACAACAAATGCGTGACAATGGTATTATGACGGTGCAATGACGACGATGGCATGACAACAATATGAGGACAATGGGATGACAAGTGTAGAACGACGATGGCGTGACGAGAGTCGGATGACAAAATTGGAGTGACGGCGATAGAACGACGAAGGCAGCACCATGACGATTGTATGACAATGAACGGGTGAAGTCTGTGTGACAATGAAGGCGACAACGGCTTGACGAAGACCGAACAGCAGCGATGGCATGACAACGGCGGCGTAATCACTATTGAATGAGAACACTATGATTACGCTACAATAATGGAGAAGGAATGGCGTCAGTGAAACGACGCCGGCATGACGACAATGTAATAACGAGGACTGATTGACGACGGCGGGATGACGAGAGTGGTAGGACGAAGTCTGAATGTCGACGATAGAATGATCACGATGGCATCACGACGACGGTATGACAATGAATGCATGACAACGGTATGACGACAATGGCGTGAAGATGAAGGCGTGAAAAGAGAGAGGGTTGAAAATGTTGGAATGAGAGGATGCAACGGCCACTACAGTATCACGACCACAAGCCGGCATCTAGTGACCCAAGTTATTAGACAACTTAGTCCACGTGGTCGGCGTGCAAGGCGTAACGACGGCACGATGACATTAAAATGGCAATCTGGAATGACGACGATGGTACGACCACGGCGGCCGGACGACCATGAACAGACACTAGTTCAGACTAGTAGACAACTTGGGCTAGCGAGTCGGCGTAAGACTATGTATGTATGTATGTATGTATGTATGTATGTATGTATGTATGTATGTATGTATGTATGTATGTATGTATGTATGTATGTATGTATGTATGTATGTATGTGTTTATGTATGTATGTATGTATGTATGTATGTATGTATGTATGTATGTATGTATGTAGATAGATAGATAGATAGATAGATAGATAGATAGATAGATAGATAGATAGATAGATAGATAGATAGATAGATAGATAGATAGATAGATAGATAGATAGATAGATAGATAGATAGATAGATAGATAGATAGATAGATAGATAGATGGCCAGCCAGTCAGGCATACAGACAGACAGCAAAGAATGATAATCGCTATAAAATCCCACACAAGCGCACGGAGATTCCTTACAAATATCTGTGCTCTCCTAAATACCAATAATAGATTATTGGATAATACGGCAGATAGAGGGGCGCGTGTGTGCTTCTAAATAGTTCGGTGAATAATTTGGTGAAGGTCACCTACTCGAATGCCTTTTTTTTTTTTAAATTTGATGTGGGTTTCAATTATGCGGCTTACAGCACCCCCGCCGCCTGCGTGTTGGGCGTTTTGGTAAACCACCCCCATGACTCGGCGACCAACAGCGGCACGTACCTGTCGCGTTTCGTCGGGCGACTCCGTGTCCAGGGAAGCGAGGACGATGCGGTTGATCTTCGCGTTTGTGGCCACCACGGCGCACACGAGCAGAGCCGCCAGTGCCGTCAGTCCCACCAGCCGGAGGTTCGAGGGCGCGGCAGCCCAACTCTGCGTCCTGCCCTCCGCAGAGAACGTTTGCGTGTCGGAGGACGGGGTCGAATCTGGACGGGGATGCGCACGGTTCGGATTGTAGCGATTGTTAAACCGAGTCACGGGCAACTTCGTGGCAGTTCGCTTCCCCGTTCACTTCACATTGATTTTTTTTTTCCAGAACAGTAGGGTACTGGAAGTACACCTACGCAGACAGCTGTCGTGGCAGCTTCACGATGGGCCAGGCTCCATTTTATGGCAGGAACAATCGCAATGTGATGACGTACAGTGGCGGTACTTATAATAAAGTGAATAAGTGTAGCAAAGAGAAAACAAACAGATGCCTCCTATCTAAACAGAAATGTAATGAGAGTTACAACCAATTGAATTTTATCCATTTGCGCTTATCATCATTAGAGATAACAAGTACCCTGTTATTTAATGTACGAGGTGATCATTTTCAAGTTTTTCAGGAAGTTTTAAAAATTGCCTGTTGCAAGTAACGTTATTCTAGTCCTTTAAGTGAATTAATCAGAGAGGTGGACATTACTTGCAGGAGAAATGGAAACACATATTCAATTATTTAAAAAATCACGATTTACCCTAATTACTTTAGAATGCATATTGCAATTTACGTATTGAAACCGGCGAGTTTGCAAGGCGTATCCGCTGTCATTAAACTCGTCGTAAAGTTCACTGTTGGGGCGCTATAACGTAATGCTATTCCAAACTTTTATATTCCAATTCTTCAATCAGCCCTCCACGATTGGTCAAAGAATGTTCGGGACACCCCTCCCCCCCCTTTCACCTGTTTGTCACGCGACGTCATGAAAACCGCGATAGCTCTCCATATTAAACCAAGTGTACACACTGATTATGCATGCATAGACCGAATAAAAAAATATTTTTGATTCGGCGTGTTTTTTGCATTAGCTCTCCGCTATTTCTCAAAAGTTGTCAGGCTGCGCACACTTCGCCTGTCTGTCACGTGACGTCGCAAAACCACGAAAACTCACCGCGTCAAAGTGAAGCGTGCGCGTTAATGATGCATTAACATGCCGAACAAAACATAATTTTCTTTTCTGAACAGCTGTAGACTGCCCCGTTCCGAAAGGTATAGAAGATCGCCCACCGATCGCTCAGCCACTGGCTATTCGCACCTACGACAGAGCATGCATTTATTTGCATATAATAAACCTATTGCATGGCAGTATAACGTTATTAAGCCCTTTCGGCACGTATACGACATCATCCTGTAGCTCTTCTTTGCTGAGGATGCGTTTTAACGTCATTATTAACCTTCTGTTGCTCGCCGCCGCGATTTTCGTCCAACCACCGCAAGCTAAGTAAGGGGAAGTGGACTAATCGCACACGCCGGCACCACCCTCCTAATCCGCTTACCTATCTTCAATGCGTTGGCTTGACCCTATCGGAACCCTCTCTACTTGAGCTTGCTGCTCGTCTCTTTTCAGCCAATCATACAAGAAAAAATCGCTCAATGAAAGCACTTTTATTCGTTTGGAAAGCTAACAGAAGTCATCTGCTGTAAACGAGGAAAGCGTTTGATTGGGCTGTTCAGACAACGCTGCAAGTCACCACCCGATATCTGCGTCGGTGGTTACACAAGTTTCACGTTAGAACATTGGAATCGAAACAGATTGGAACAGTTTTACGTTATAGGGCCCTTGTTCCAATTACCTTTTTTAGCATAAATATGTTTTACTCATTGAAGCACACAAGTATAGCAGGAATGCCCATGTGTTTCGTCCCACACTTCGCAAAATAATGTCATTTACCGCACCTGCGACGTCACACGTGCGAAATTGCAAGCGAAATCGCCTCACGTGCTGTTGGGTAGTACAGCGCAGCGATTCCTCTTGCTCTACTCGATTCCTTTCTCTATCGTCCGCCACTCAGGACCGGCTGATCCTGGTGACAAGTGAAGCGTCGCTAAGACCGCAGTGCAAGCGGCTAGCGGAGAAGAATTTGACTATTTTTCGTTGCATTCTTTCTGCTCCTGCCCCGGCGAAACCTGTCGATTAACTGCAGAGAACAACAGATCGGGCGCCTAGACTCTTAGGCAAAGTTACACTCTTTGGGGTGTATCTCTGCCACACAACGATAATCGTCATCTGCCTTGCTTGCGTTTCCGTTCTTGAAAACGTCGCGCCCGCTACTTTCCTGTCGGGAATCCTATGTCACGCTGATAACGCGCATGCCGTTCGTTACTGGAAAGTACCTGGCTCGCGGCGTTAAAGTAAGGAAATGCTGACAAGACGGACGACGATTATCGTTGCGTGGCAAAAGGGTGCGCTTTTGCTTAAGAGCCTACTCACCGGAGTCGCCGTCGCGCTTCGAGTAGTGGCGGCAGGGGGACGCCGAGCTGCCCGAGGACGCAGTGCCGTCCTCTTCCTCGGCGGCACCGTCGCTCGACAGCCACGTTTCCCACACGGGAGCAACGTGAGGTGCTCGACCGTGGCCGGCGAACACTTCGGAGTCCCACGAAGGCACCTCGATTTGCTCGTGGAACGGCGCAGCGACGACTTCCCGCGCCGCTGCTGCGTCGGGCCATCGGTGCTCACTGCGCCAGCGAGCTCGAGCGTCCTCCGACGCGCTCGTCGCGACGAACGGTTCGGTCTCCCTGTAGAATCGCGGATCCATGAACTCGCACCCAGGTCCAAGTGCGCGCTACGGTTCCAGCTACCAGAAATGGGCGTCGCGATGCCAACTGTGCTTTATGCAAAAGGGAGGGGGGGGGGGGGGGCGACCGCCTCTTCGCGAAGAATGAGAGCCCGCGATTTCGAACCCTTCTCGCAGAAGACAGAAATGGGTGCGTGAACGTGCCACGCGACAGGTAACGCTTCTTTTTCTTCACTGATGATGATGATCCTGATGATCCTGATGATGAAGCCTCAAGCAATGGCACAACCCCGCTGTGGGGGATAGGCCATGAACTGGCTGGTAATATCATTGAGC
The DNA here is from genome assembly GCF_050947875.1 of Dermacentor variabilis. NCBI lineage: Eukaryota > Metazoa > Arthropoda > Arachnida > Ixodida > Ixodidae > Dermacentor > Dermacentor variabilis. The sequence continues at coordinate 62,632,903 of NC_134577.1, read as the reverse complement.
AATGAAATACATTAGTTAATAAATAAATAAGTAATAGAAACGAAAACAAGTGATTAATCGAAGATGAGAAATAAACCGATAACAAACGAAATAAAGCAGTGGTAATAAGGTAGTCAGCCTTGCTTAGATAGGAATAGTATATAGTAAAGGATAGTCGTAGAAATGAGCAAGTTAAATTTTGAATAATTATGTTAATAATATCGTAACGGTGAACTTGTGTTTTCACTTTGACTTTTCTAAATTTATAATTTATTGATGGAAAGAGCCAACTATTAATACGCCAATTTTTTTGTGTCACAGAGGAAATTATAAATGGCTCGGCAAACGTTCCTGTGGCTGTATGCTGATACCGTTGCTCCAAGTAAGAATATAACAGTACTGTATAAAGACAGTCCTAGATTTCGAAGCGAAATTTTTAAACATCATTTTCTGTGAGTGGAAAACCACCCACACGATAATAAAAGAAAGTGATCGATGGATTCCGGCGCATTGCAGAGGATGCACAAAGGGGATACCGCCAGACCACATCTGTTCAAGCAAAGATTAAGCGGTGCGATACGGCAACCCAGCCTTGTAAATGATGCTTCACTGCGTCTTCCTAATGTTCCTTAAACTTCGTAAAGTAGCGACACTCGCCTCTTCCGCCTTCATTCCTCCTCGTTTCTCCTCTCTTTCACGCTCCCTCCTCGACCGTGGCGCCACCTACACTGCTCGAGCGTAGCAACGGCGCCAACATGCGCTCCTCGCCACTCCGTAGACGCTTCTCGAGCAAAAATGGCGCTGAAGCAAGGCGCGAGGGCCCACGTGATGCTATTAGGCCAATAGCGACGCGGCGGCGGCCAGAGCGCGCGAGAAGGAGGCGGCATTCTTCAAAGCGTGGTGCCACTTTACGAAGTTTAATGGGCTTTACGTCTTCCGATACGCAAGCGCCGTCTAACGTATCGGAGCTTTTTTCACGGTTCTCAGTATGAGAGACTGACGAAGAAAAAAAAATTATCGCATGAGCCCGACAAGATGGAAGCGGCCATCGCGTTTGGTTCTGTGAACATACATTCGAACGTAGAGCAACTCCTTGCATCGCTTATGCTTTCGTATTATTCTTTGCCAGCAATTTGCGAATTGCCTCTAGCATGACTTTGTGCGCGCGTTTCTTTGTGGCCGCATTGTTATTGTTGTAAGACGCTCGCGATTTTGTTCCCGATACTGCACCGCGGACGTTGTTCACTATTGGATCTCTTGAATTTGTCCGGACTGCGCAGGCATGCGCGAGAAACTGCGCACGTCAACACTCATTGGCGGTATAAGCTACGTTTCAAGGAGTCCTCGGCAGTCCTGGACGAAGCGGGCTGTTAGCAAATAGTTTTAGCCTCTTTCTCTCACTTTGCGAGCACTGGCTGATCGCTGCTGTATTTTCGACTATACAGCAAATTGGCTGACGGGTACTTGCCATTGGATGTGCAGTATTGCAGTATTTTGAGGCTGGGTAATATTCCCCAGACGTGTTTACGTGGTTGCTACGTCGGGCTGTCACCTCGCCGCTTCGTCTTCGCTGCGCCGGTAATTCTGCCAAGGCAGGCTTCTTTGCCAATCCCCCGTATAGTGGGTACGCGCCATGGTACAGGAAGCAAGTAAGCAAGTAAGCAAGGTGCTACTCACCTTATATACTGTGCTGCGACGTTTTGGGTATGTTCCTCTGGCCGTGTCTCCCATGTTTCCCAGGCGAGACGTTACCGCTTCAGTTTGAGTTTATTTAGACAACGAAAACATAGTTGAAAAGGTAATTGACGAAAATGGAAATAATGCCTAACAAAGCATCAAAAACCCTTCCCACTTCTGTTGCCTCTGATGCCTCTGTTGACATTGTATAGTTTATTTCTAAAGCATCGGGAGACGTTACCACTTCAGATTGAGTTTATTTAGACAACGAAAACATAGTTGAAAAGGTAATTGACAAAAATGCGAATAATGCCTCACAAAGCATCAAAAATCTTTCCCACCTCTGTTGCCTCCGATGCCCCTGTTGACATTGTATAATTTATTTCTAAAGCATCGGGTGATTTTATTTGAGAACGAAGCCTAAACGTAACTGTTGAAGAAAGCACTCTTTTTATAGGCAACTTATAAGTCTAGGATTAGGTCGCGGATTCAGTCTAGATAACTGGATGGAAAAGAAAGATAGGGTCAGATTGCAAAATGATGCCTGAGCACTTAATTTCATTTGTTCGTTATTTTATCGCGGATGAATGAAAATAAAAGCGGAGGCGCGAAGCGAACACTCATCAGTACGAACTTGTCACGGGGCTACGACTGTGGCTTCTTTTCTTTGAATGACATGACTGCCACCTTGCTGGGATCTGCTCTGATAGGGCATGAAATACAGGTGTCCAAGGGTCGTCCGATGCAATACTATGCAGAGAGGGAGGCCGAATTTGCTTCAGCAAGGCATGAAGATCGGTTCGAGATGGCGCGCTGTAAGCCTGCTAATTTCCAATGGGAGTTGAGGAAGTGGGATAAGACAGGAACTCACAGCTGTGGAAGCCTCACAAATTCAGAAATTCTAAAACAATCCTGAAAACATCATCTAAAAAGCCGCAGTGTCTCATATTTTGGGCGAGGCGACTGACCCCCTCAAATGAGTGCCACGACGACCATACGAGACATGTAAGGATGCGGCGAGCCGCAACAAATAGAAATTCATTCTCTCTCCCTGAAACAAACGCATTATTTAGTGGATGAATGGATAAACTTTATTTTCGTCAGAACGCATGTGCGGATGATTCCGTGCTAGATGGCCATCAGCTCATGGCTGACGGCGACCTGGGTGGCCCACTCCACGGCCCTGGTCTGGACGACCGGGCCTGAGCTGGCCAACACGGCCTCCCACTGCTCGAGAGAAGGATCACGCATAATATCCGCCGGTGGTGGCGCTATGCTACAACTCCATAATATGTGGTCATGGGTGGCCAGTTCCTGGCACCATTTGCATTCCAGCTGAAAGACCGGGTAGATGTTGTTTAACGCGTGTAGGTTATAGAGAAGATCTCGTCTGCAATCTTCGCCAGACGCTTTCCTGCGCCTTCGCCAATTGCTTGTCCGGCAGCGGGTAAATTCTCCGCTCAAGTTTGTAATGGTTAGTAATGTCGTTAAAGGACACCAGCCCATCTCTCGTCAACCTCCCTGGAACGTCCGGCTCACCTGCTCGGCTGACGAAACCTCGAGCATTCATGTGAGCCGCCTCGTTCCCAGGGTTCGCAGAGTCTGCTGGTACCCATACAATTTCCACCTCCGTAGTCCCTCGCTCCGTGGCCCGATTTAGCAATCATGCCGCTGTGACAGAGATTCTGCCCCTCGCCCAATTTCGGGTGGCTGCTTTAGAGTCGCTGAAAATCAGGTCAGCTTTAGTATTACCTGTAGCTAGCGCTATCGCCGCCTCCTCTGAAGTTTGCGAGGAGCGGGTTTTGACGGATCCAGAGGTGACTGAGCGTCCCCGCCCGTCCACCACCACAACTGCAAATGCTTCCTTGTTCTTATACTCGGCGACATCTACGTAGACTGCCCCATTGTACTTCCCGTACTTAGCATGTAAAGCTCGGGCTCTTGCCTTCCTGCGGTTCTCGTGGTGTATCGGATGCATATTTTTGGGCAGAGGTTTCATGTACAAGCGCTTGTGCATTTCTCGCTTCACCTGAATTTTCATGTCCCCGGCTGGAGGATCAACTCCAATGCCGATCCTCTCCCAATATATCCCTCGCTACTCTGGTTTTGGAAAGCCTACTGAGTTGCATCACCAAGTGTGCCTCCCGCAGTTCTTCCAGGGTGTTGTGCACCCCTAACCCCAGCGGCCTTTCGGTGGACGTATTGTTAGGCAACCCAAGGGCCGCCTTATATGCCTGCCTAATCATAGCCTCCAGCTTGCCTTTCTCCGTCGCGTCCATCTTCATATAAGGCGTTGCGTACACTATTCTACTGAGCACAAACGCCTGCACCAGCTTACAAAGTCCTTTTCCTTGACCCCTCGCTTACAAATGGCGATTCACCTGATTAGCCTCACGGTAGCATTGACCGTATTTCTAAGCCTTTCGAAGGCCTCCCGATTCTTCCTGTTAGTCTGCAGATAGAGACCCAGGATCCTGATCGTTTGCACCTCAGCGAGCGGTGCACCCCCCTCTTCACCTTCAGCGGTGATGGCGGCACATAGTGCCTCGCATGTATCCCTCTTGGTTTATCCCTAAGCGCAAAAAGCTCGGACTTGGGCTGAGAGCACGAGAGTCCTGCCTCTCTCCCGCTAGCTCCTCCACAATATCCACTGCCTGTTGTAGAGTTTCCTCCAATTGTGCGTCGCTTCCTCTTGTTACCCATAGAGTAATGTCGTCGGCATAAAATGTATGTTTAAGTCCCGATATCCTTGCCAGCCTCGGCGGTATCTTGATCAAGGCGAGATTAAACAAGAACGGCGATAAAACCGACCCTTGTGGTCTCCCCCTGCCCCCCAACGTGAAGGAATCCCATTTAAGTTCTCCGACTACAGTCTCAGCAGTTCTATCCTCCAGAAATGATCTGATGTATCGGAAGGTTCTACCCCCCGGTCCTATGTCCGATAGGCTCCTTAATATTGCCTCATGGGTGACATTGTCAAAGCCCTTTGTGAGGTCGAGCCCCAAGATATGGTTGATCCTGGTGCCCATGCCGTACCCAGGATCAACCACGTTCTTTTTGAGCTGTGTCATGACGTCCTGCATTGATAAATTAGCTCTGAAGCCAATCGTCGTTTTAGATATCAACTCCTTGTCATCCGCATAACCCTGAGGCCGGTTGAGGACCACATGCTCCATCAATTTGGCCAAGCAGGACGTCAGCGAGATGGGAAGAAGATTTTCAATACAGATCTTCTTCCCTTGTTTAGGAATAAATGTAATCCTAGCATTGGGGGGGGGGGGGGGAGAGGAGGAGGGGCTTCCACTCTGCCGGGATCTCCCCGGCCACCCAATATTTGTTCAAGTCCGTGAGCGCCCCCACTGACTTTAAATCCAGGTTGCTCAGCATTTCATTAGTAACCCCGTCCGGACCCGCTGCCGACGTAGTACGAAGCTGCCCCATTGCAAACTCTACCTCCGCCACCGTAAAGGCCGCATTTAATTCGGGGTTTTCCTCTCCCGAGTAATCCAACAAGCAACCGCCCGCCTCGCCGTTTATGTAACGACTTCGGAGTTCTTGAATGAACTCCCCAGTCGTGCCTTGATACTGATGAACTAACCTAGCGATTTGACCCTTCTGCGACGATTTGGTTGCCGCCGGATCTAAAAGGTGTCTCAACAACTGCCATATTTTTTTATCCGATTTGCCCATTCATCTTGTCACAAATCTGCCCCCATTGTTCGCACTGCAAGTCCAACGTGTAGGTTTCAATTTCTCGTTCTAGCTTGGCCACCTTTCTACGGAGGGCCGCATTATGCTTGTGTTTCTTCCACCTACGAAGGAGACTCGCATGCGCTTCCTACATGTGTAACAGTCTAGAGTCCGCCGTAAAACCCTCCTCCGCCGTCGGAACCTCTTATGTGGTACCCTTCACGTCCTGCTTGAGCGCCGCAACCCAGGCTCACAAATCCTCGATTTCCCCGCTCACTGTGCCTTTCCTGACTTTCCGGAATCTGTCCCAATCCGTCACTCTAGTTCCTTTCACCCTGTCTTTGTGCTTAGCACCACTAAATACCGTGGAAAGGATATAGTGATCACTGCCCAGTGGCTGTCCCGCGTTTACCCACTTTGCATCCCTAATATTAACCTTTCAGAAATGTGAGGCCCGGAGAGGGGTCTATGCTCACGCTGTTGCCTATCCTCATATGATCTAGCGGGTTGTTCAAGATTGTCCACTGCAGGTCCTGAGCTACCCGCCAAAGCCTATTTCCCTGTGGAGTGGCTCGGATGCAGCCCCACTCCGGATGAGGCGCGTTGAAATCTCCAACCACGATGAGTTGAGCCCTAGCCGCTAGCCGTTGCGTCTTTATCAAGAGGTGTGGCAAGCCCACCCCATTATCTTTTGGAGAACAATATACATTAAGAACAAAGAGACTTATCGTCCTTTCTTTTGGGCAGAACCTCTAGCAGGACGTAGTCCTCCCTGCTGCTGACTATGGTATGCTGAATCCCAGCGGATAGAGCGGGAAACTGGCTTTTGCCGGAGCACGTCATTAGCCTTGGTGACGTAAAGTTATTTCCTCCCTGGACGGGCTTCTGATTTGGCGCACACTGTGGGATGCTGTGGGCACCAGAATTCAGAGACGGAGGCATTCCTACTGCTGACGCCCGTTCACTGACAGATGCGGTTGTAGCACTGCTGCTTTCAATTTTTCGTTCAGCGCACACCCCTTTGCCGTAAAGGAGTCTGCACGTCTTTATAGCGTGTGTTACAGGGACATTTAGGTGAGGGGACTTCAATCACATTTGTTCTTTGTTCTTGGCCCGCGGATCCGCTGCTCGACCTACTCATCACAGAAAGAACGGCGACGAAGTTGTTGTTGTTGTTGTTGTTGTTGTTGTTGTTGTTGTTGTTGTTGTTGTTGTTGTTGTTGTTGTTGTTGTTGTTGTTGTTGTTGTTGTTGTTGTTGTTGTTGTTGTTGTTGTTGTTGTTGTTGTTGTTGTTGTTGTTGTTGTTGTTGTTGTTGTTGTTGTTGTGCGTGAGGTCGCAGGATTAACAACAAGAACGTCGGCGAAGTTGTTGTCAAGCGCGTACCCAGGATTTTTTTTCTGGTGGGGCGCCAACTCAAGGTAACTTTTCTATGCAAATGAGGGGGGTAGGAGGTACCTTTAGTATTACAAAGGTAAATAATGACCACCATTCACTATAAACACGAGTAAACCCGCACAAGAGAATTGAAATAAGGTGTACCTCGCAGATACGCCTGTGAGATACACCTCTCCTTTACTTGACAAACAAGGAACCACTTCAACCGGACTAGCGCATGACAAAAGTGAAGGAAGAACACTGCCAAGAACAAGTATACAAACGAAAGTGTAGAATAAAGATTTCTAGTAGCGTTTTCTTTAATTAGCTGTGGAAGAATTGTAGAGAAACATATATATATATATATATATATATATATATATATATATATATATATATATATATATATATATATATATATATATATATATATTCGCGGAACAATCACAGTTCTTTCGGATCCCTCGTTTTCCAGCTATACCAATTTTAAGGGCCAAAACCGACTCGTGTTGTTATTCGGGAAGTTGCGTAACGATGCGTGGCCGCCAGTCCCGTACATCCATGTAGAGCGCTCGACGCTGCGGTTCTAGACGTACTGTGCCCACTGCGGAAGGTTAGAAAAACACCCACATTAGCACAGCAGAGAAGTGGCTACATCAGACGGTTCGACTGAGAACGGTAGAAGCATCATTCAAAACACACAGAAATATTCTCCGATTCTGGCCTCGTTTTCTCTTTCTTTTTAAATAAAAAGATGTTGGTCGATAAATATTTTCACAAACAACGGTTAAATTGGTTAATTCTCACTTTTCCTTCCGTTTTGGCTGTTGCCTTGGCTCTTTCCCTTAGTAGATCGATTAATTTCTCAACTCCTTGCGACTCTTGTTTCCAGTTGCCGATTTCACACACAAAGTGCTGTACAATTAGGCAAAAGCCAGACGAGGTAACTGCTGACAGTCATATTGCTTCTAGGTTTAACGGTTATTGCAGGGTCTCATGATAGACGCTGTTTCGCATTTTTTTATTTCCCACCTTATCTAACCCTTATCGCGGGTACATAGTTCCGAGGATCTGCCAGCGTCGCGGTGAGCCGTCATTCAAATAAAAGTGAAGCAAAAGAAAAAGTTAAACGCAACTGGCGTTTTCTCCGGCCGCAACTCGTTCCACAGGGGCGCAGACCAACTGACTCCGAACCGAACCCCTTTCCGGGTCCCTGGATCAGTCTACACAAAGAAGATTGAACTAACGAAGCAACAGCCATGCGCGTGATCGTTGAATAGATGGTGACAACTGAACTCATCTGGAGTTAATCGCGCGGGCACCGACTCGGTGAGAAAACTGACCTTCACACCCCAGGGGATGCCGATAACTACCGCCATCCAAAAAGAGTGAAAAAAATTAACAACCATTCCACTCTGTGAAGATGGAATGGCAGCGAGAGCTGACGACAGTCAAAGCTCTCAAACGAAAAGCAAAGTGCTTCACCTCCGCCGCGGATCGGCCTGAAGGTAATGCAATGCCGAGGCTACCCGCGGCAAAGGTGAAGCAGGTGTTAAGCACTCTCCATACGAGGGCCGATCCCGACGGTAGTGCAATGCCGGGCCGACCCGCGGCGGAGGTGAAGCAGGCGTTGAGCGCTCCGCGTACGTGGGCCGATCCCGATTATTTCGAAGGGCGCGTTGCAGGTTCCCGAGCCCGCAGGAGTATGTGCCATTGAGCTTGGACGTTTTCTGCACTATCACCAGGATCGGCACACATGATTTTTTCTGTTGGCGGACGCCAAAAAAGCTACGGATGGCTAGTCATATGTAGCTTTCGCTGTAAAAGGCCGCAAAATGTTGGCCGCCAAATAGACTGATTTGTCGGCGCTTTAGGAATGTGTGTGAGGAGTGGTGGTGTGGGCGGGAGGGGGGGAGGGGTATGTCGCTTAACTTGGGGGGCGCCCCCCCCCCTGGGTACGTGCCTGGTTGTTGTACGAGAGGTCGCGGGATTAGCAACAAAAACGGTGAGGAAGTTGTGGTTGTACGTGAGGTCGGCGGGATTAACAACGGCGACGAAGTTGTTGTTGTTGTTGTTGTTGTTGTTGTTGTTGTTGTTGTTGTTGTTGTTGTTGTTGTTGTTGTTGTTGTTGTTGTTGTTGTTGTTGTTGTTGTTGTTGTTGTTGTTGTTGTTGTTGTACGTGAAGTGGCGGGATCACTAATGTTTTGCTCAGTTTAACTGTAGACCAGAATCTTCAGCGTGCGTAGGGGACATCCATCTTTTGCTGAAGGTTGCTGGAACAGGCCAACGAACGGCCACGACATCTCTCAGCCTGTTCTGATCGTATGCTCGCAGCCTGTGCTCGCTCGTCAGCTGTGACGTCATCAATCCCGCAGGCCATGCGCGAGCCGCGCCAAGAGATGGCGGCTATGGGGTCGAGATTATGCGCGCTCGGCTCCAAACGCGGATGCGTGAGCAAGCAAAAAAAAAAGAAGTAAATTCTGGTGACGCTGCAAACTAATCCCGCGCGCTCAAGAACAACAATGAGGCCAAGGTACTTCAAGAAAAAACTGAACAAATTATCGTTTATTTCCTAAAACGCGAGAAATCGGTCGGTCGCGGCGTGGGCCCGGCGACTTCCTTTACTTGGTGACGCAGTCGACGGGTACGTCGACGGTCTTGGTGATGGTCGGGATGTCGGTCAGCGACAATGGCAGCTCGCGCTTGCTCTGGATGTCCTTGAGCATCTTCTTCAGCTTGGGGTTCTCCTTGTCCAGGCAGACGAACTCGAGCTCCTGTGGCTCAGTCTTGCTGGGCTTGCACCCGCGCTTGCAGGCGGTCACCTTCTTCAGACTCATGCAGACCTTGCCCTCCTCGTAGATGATCTTGCGACGCTCCGTGATGCACTCCGGAGTTGTCACCTGGGCGACCACTTCGTCTGCGCGCATCGAAGAAAGTGGGGAAAGAAAAAAAAGGAAAAATACGCACAACATTAGAGCGGCAAGTTAAGGGACCAGGCGCTGGAAATATGCAATGGCGCAAATGAAATAAATCCTCGCGAGGTATTACTTTCCCAATACTCAAGCAGATGTCTTAAGGTATTGTCTTTCAGTAACGCTTCTCTTCTCGTAATAGCATTGCTTTACCGTGGCCTTTATTTTTGCGTAGTTGCATGGTGATCCCGTACCACTTGTTTTCTTTCTACTCAATATGAGAGTTCCTATTAAAGTGACCTCACTTGGAGCCTCTTTGCGGACAAAGTATGTAAGATGTATAGCTTTACGGCATACGTCACTGCAATATTCTATTTACGTGTGATTCTTTGCGGTGTTTACAGTCGGTGACATCCTAAGAATTACAAACTTGTTCTTCCAACAAAAACGCAGTACACCTGGCCTTCACCTCTGAAAGAGAGCCGAACATGCTTTATTTATTATTATTATTACGGGGTTTTACGTGCCAAAACCACTTTCTGATTATGAGGCACGGCGTAGTGGGGGACTCCGGAAATTTCGACCACCTGCAGGCAGTTCTTTAACGTGCACCTAAATCTAAGTACACGGGTGCTTCCGCATTTGACCCCCATTGAAGTGCGGCCACCGTGGCCGGGATTCGATCCCGCGACCTTGTGATTAGCAGCCCAACACCAAGCCGAACATACTGGAGCCCACTCACCGTTTAAGGACTTCGCTCTGCTGTTAAAATGCTAGGCTAATGGGAAAGTAAAAGCCAGTTGTTTCAACCTAAATTATTAGCTGTGCCGGAGCAATGGAATCAAGGTCGCCCATTGCCATGGACGTTCAGATTTCATCCGGAGACCAGTGACACACAGACCGATTCGTGCGGTGAAAACATTTTAAACACGCGAAACCGCTTGACGTCAAGCAAATTAGCGAACGTAATTGGCTGGCGCATCTGTGGAAATTGGCGTTCGAGTTTAACAGCGTACGCATAACCTTGTAACTCCTACGTTGTATTGAAACCCGTTTTCCTAATTGGCAGGTACGATTCTCCGCATTGCACATTTGCCCTGCTACGGGCGGCACCGATCATGCTTTCAATGAAGAGGAACTGCTTGTTGCACATGCCGGGGCTTGACTCTCGGGCATGGTTTCGTCCCGAGGGCCTACCTTCTCTGTGCCGTAACACGAGCAAGCTGCGCTCTTACGCCTCCACTGCACAAATGAACCTTGCGGAAATGACGCAGTTTGTCATTAGTTTCGCAAACTGCCTGACGGAAAATAGCCTTGCAATAATGAAATGGTTCTATAACACTGAAGTCCTGGTTGAAACGCAGCAGGTTCTCGCAACGGTTTCGTTGGAACATTTAACAAAGGTGCTTTTCTTCAACTTCCCCGCCTTACTGCGATAACTGTTTCCTGCCCCGAGTTGTGCACAGCGACTTTGCGCTCATGCGTCAAGCCCGACTAGTGCTTGTTTTCAATGCGCTAAATGCAACGTGCTTGTTTTCACTGCCTCAATTGCAAGGCGCGCAAACGACCTTTCGAGTCTTTCGTTGTAGTCGAATGGCACTGGCTTCTAGAGTTTGTCAGTCTGCGACTCCCTGAGGCTTGTCTTTGAGTTGTATGCGCATTACCGCCGCAATTCTCAAGCTCGGCCGTCTACTGGTGCCTCGCAAGCGTACTCCAACGTGGCCGACATGCACGTCGGTGTCTGCACACATACCCTCGTCCACCCTGTGTCCGCGGATCTTGGTGATCTTGCTGATGATCTTGCCGATCTTGCTGGTCCTCACGTTCTTGGTGGTGTTGTACTTGGTGTGGTTGTAGCTGCTGTGGTTGTAGCTGGTGCTGCCGTACCTGGTAGTGCCGAACTTGAGAGTAACGCCGTACGGGCAGAACACGTGACCCTTGAGCACCGTCTCGGGCTCCAGGGAGTAGGCGTTCAGGAAGTCTTCGACGTCGGTGACGACGCACTTCTCGGGGGTGACGTACTCGTACTGGTACTCCTTGTTGTTGTCGCCGCAGAGACCGGCGAAGGTGCCCCTGTACTCGGGTGACCTCACCTGTGGCGGAGAGGCAAAGTGGCACCCGCCCCGCCGAAAGCGTGAGACAAAGCAGCAAAGAGAAGTACGCCGAAATATCCGGCGTACGCGGTAATCTAAAGAGAGAAAAGGTGGACGTGAGCCACTTTTGCACATATACAGAGACACATTGCAGACATTTAGTGAATGTACAGTTTAATTGAACTTTACGCTGGTGTTATTTTTTGTTTAATTGGCAATACGACTGTTGTCGTCACGCTCGTGTGTGCTGAGCCCGAGCGCTGTTGCTGGCTAAAGGGAACAGGCCCGCACACAGGTGCCACCGTTGCTCATCAGGTGTAGCATCGCACGGATGGGACGGAAGACGTGGGTTCGGTGCCCGCCGGCAGCAGCTTGTTCCTTCGTTCACTTTCGTGTTCCTTTTCTTTTTCCTTTATTACTTATACAATGTATTATAAATCAGAGTCAATTTTCCCCTATTTATCCTTGGCTTCGTTGTCTATTGGCGTCATTAATGTGGTTGTGATTAACAAAGATCGAGCCCCTTGGTTCCCCGTGTTCTCGGTCACTGAAGTCACTCGTCCTCCGAGCGATAGTATCCTAGCGACTAGACTCGATTTTTATCACTTCTAGGCGGCTCCATAGGCTCTGCGTAGTCTTCTTTCATTTTTTTTTCTTTTTTTCTCGGCACCTCAATTAGGCACATCGAATAATATCAACGAATATTCAAATAAAGAGCAAAACTGCTATATTTACACGAGCCAGGCTCAAACGTGGCTGTGCCGAGTGTGCTAATGACCAAGCGTTCGTGCGATGTCCGAGCGCTTGCGTAAAAGGCCCTGCAGCAGTGACCCTGGAGCGGAGCACAGCTTCGTATGCTTTAGTAAAACCTGACTGACTCTACGGGTGAGTTCACTTAAGCCCAAGTAAAATCGCCCAATATTAATTTTTTTTTCATCGCTACACTCACCGTGACGAGTACGCTGCTTCCGTTGTAAGCCAGCAGGAAGTCAGAGTCGCGGACCTTGAGCCACAAGGTCGGGGCCACCTCGGGGTGGACGGTGACGTAGAGCAGCACCTGCGAGCTGTAGTTGTGGTAGTACTGCAGAACGTGCGACTTCAGCGGGTCCACGGTGAGCAGGGTGCCGTTGACCTCGACCTCGTACGTGCTCTGGTCCTTGGGCGGCGTCAGCTTCACCAGTGTCTGGTTCTTCAGCACGACTTGCAGGGCCTGCGCGACGGTGGTGTCATTCGTGAGAGCTCTGCAGTCGGGCGCTGATGAGGCAGTGCTACGCAATGCCCACCTTTTGTGTCGTTTGCTCGCGTGATCGTGTTTCGGCTGTTCTGTAAGCACTGCATTTTCTTATGCGTGCGCCTTAGGAGTTCGAGAGAAAGTACGCGTTACTTAGCAAAAAAAGAACACTTCGTCGTACCGCCCGATGGGTGGGCTGAGCTCTACGTGGATACTTCGTAAGTGTAAAAGAAGCACTGCTTTTTCGTGGTACACCGTTCGTGTTTAACCTTTGTCGGTTTCTATTGACTAGTCATATAATTCGCGAAGGACATGTGCAAGGTAACGAGAATAATTGGCTTTTTTTGAATTTTGGCACATTGTCTTCGTATGATTTGACATTTATGGAGACTTTTCTGTATATTAAAGGTCCTTCAGAAGCGATAAGCAACGTTTTTATGGCAATCCGACTTTGTCGCTTGCGACACTTAAGCATCCCTTGTCGAGGATTTCCTGAATTCATTAAATGTACACCAAGGAGAAAAAGATTATTTGAGCTGAATCAGTAATTTACCCTTCTGTAGAGGCAATAACGCCACTTTTGCCATGATAAGAGAATAGGTAAGCCAGAGAAGATGCATGAGGCAAAGGCTAGTCAAGACACTACTGGATGGAATACATCGTCTCGTAAAATACACCGAGATTGAACACAGTAAAGTTAAAGAACACTTAGTCGCCCACAGTGGCTCAAATATGCGAAGGTGCTTTGAAATCCATGGCGTCACAATGCCGTAGCCGTGCTTGAGTTTCGAAGTGAAATTCACACACGAAACTTTTTGCCTTCATGTTCTCTTGTATAACACTCGATGTATTACCGCGAATTTAACCGAAATACCGGTCTGAAAGAACGAAAGAACGCTTTATCGGTATAACCGGGTCATCAGCCTGGTTACGCCCACTGCAGGGCGAAGGCCTCTCCCATGCTTCTCCAACTACCCCGGTCATGTACTAATTGTGGCCATGTCGTCCCTGCAAACTTCTTAATCTCATCCGCCCACCTAACTTTCTGCCACCCCCTGCTACGCTTCCCTCCCCTTGGAATCCAGTCCATAACCCTTAATGACCATCGGTTATCTTCCCTCCTCATTACATGTCCTGCCCATGCCCCATTTCTTTTTCTTGATTTCAACTAAGAAGTCATTAACTCGCGTTTGTTCCCTCACCCAATCAGCTCTTTTCTTCTCCCTTAACGTTACACCCATCATTCTTCTTTCCATAGCGTCTGTCTCTAGTGTCCCTTCAAGCGCCGCCACTACTGGCTCGCTTGCTCACAGTTCCTCACCATAGCATCCTCGCTCTTCTGTTCCAGGAGGACCAGGAACTCAGGGTCGTCGACCGCGTGGCGAACCAGCACGTGAGAAACCTGCTTCTTCAGGGTCTCCAGGGGATAGGTGACGTTGTCGAAGGTCTTCAGGTAGTATGGGCTGACCACACAAGTCGCTAGACGAAAAGAAAAAAAAAACAAGGCATGTTGCATTTCAATGCTCGCTTTGACTATTTTCGGTTACAGCTGTTCGTACACTTAGGGAGCTAAGAGGTACAAATCGATAGGCTTAACACCTTAGGACACTACGTGGAAGCGATCCACGGATATGACTAGCAGGTGTCTGCAATCGCATTTCGTTTGTTCGTTGAAACAGTTCCCTGAAATCCGAATGCCTCGCCCAGCACTAGCCGGCGAAGCACTGCCGGTGTGACTTGTTTACAAGCACACTCTGTAAGGTAAGATGCATTTTCGTTACAAGTGCACTTTGCTACGCCCATCTGCTTCAAGTGATGGTATGACCCCCCCCCCCACACGTGTTTGTGCTATAGCAAATGATCATGCGTGACAAGGATCAGTGCGCTGCCACGAAGGCGTTGTTGATGGTCTTTCGAGGCACTCACGGAAGGGGTATCCCTTCCTGACGGCGGACACCAACTGCGAGGTGAAGTCGTAGGCGACGGTGGGCCTGAGGGGCCTGAGCCAAGGCAGGCGCTTGAATGTGACCTTCTCGAAGTGGGGGGTGTGCACGGTCACGTTGGCCGTGGTCACTCCAGTGTAGAGGTCCTCGAGCACGGCTTCCACGAGGAACTGGCCCTCGGTCACGACGGGGCTCTCCACGTACTCGGTCGTGGACTTGTCGTACAACAGAACCTTGGCCGTCTGGAACAGCTTGTGGGTGGCGTTCAGCAGCAGACTCGGGTACTGCGATGGCAAGCGACCAGAGCGACCAAGGCATGTCAAGGCGTGTCAAGGCTCTAGGCACCCAATAGGACGACAAAGTTGTGCTCGTCAAGACTCAACAAAGCACCTCTTTTGTTTTTTAGCTTGCCTTGGCCGATCCAAAAAATGTAGCCCTTCAAGCATGAACCGCAAGTCCCATTTGGTTCCACTATAGCGTTCAAGCAGCTGTGATAGTGATCTCGGTCTTGAAATACTTGCTCCCGTGTAACTTGCAGTCCTGCTATTTTTGTGCTGGTAATATCACGACTTTTAGTTTGTGTATGCTTATTTTTTCAGTATATTTTTTAGTTCCGCGCAAATTTGGCTTTCTAAGAACGCATGATTTCTTAAAGCGTTACTTAAGTGAAACGCTTAAACTGTGCGAAAATTAAAACGAGGTTGTCTTTTCTCACTCAGTCACCTTACTTTCCGCACAGTTCTTTGGCAGACTGAGCCTGCTATTAGCCGCTGTCGTAATGAGAGAGAGATGTCGTCGCAAGACATCGCACTGTGGTAAACAATCACTGAATACCGGTTATGCGCGGAAGAAGTCTACCGTAACAGAAAGTTATTAGGCAAGAGAATGCTGATTGATTGATTGATTGATTGATTGATTGATTGATTGATTGATTGATTGATTGATTGATTGATTGATTGATTGATTGATTGATTGATTGATTGATTGATTGATTGATTGATTGATTTGGGGAGTGAGAGAGAAAAGAAGCCAGAGCAGCGAGTGAATAAGGCACTGGCCGCAGTTGCACGGACGAGCCAATAACGCATCGCACCTCCTAGCGTGCCGCTTTAACACGATCCGCCAGCGTCAATTGAAACGAACTTGTCCGAAGCTACCCCTGCCTTGCGATCTACGCTGGCAGGCGGCGACGCGTGAAGGTCAACGTTTCCTTTATTTTTTTCCGTAGCGCGCCTTCCTCGCTTGCACAAACGCAACGCGGCAGAATTGTGATGACGACGCGCTACTTAAAAAAAAAATTCGCGCAAACGCGGCCGGTGAGTGAAACGGACCGGTGCTCACCTGGGTTGGCAGGGTGACCTTAAGGACGAACTTGTCCAGGCGGTGCTCGTGCCAGTGGACCTTCTTGCACGCGTAGCTGACGAGTTCCTTGCCGGCCTCGGCGTCCTCCTGGCACTTGGCGTAGTACCACGGCAGCTCGCTCACGGGCACGCTGTACGCGCCGACGTTCTCCATCTTGGTTGCGTATTTTTTGTACGGCAGATTGTCGTACCCTTCGTGCTGCCTCCAGAGGCTGCTCTGAATCGTCTGGGGACGCATGGTCTTCAACTTCTTCACGGCGCTATTCTGTGTCGAAAAAGAATTGTAGCGGCCATTTTTGTTACACCCGCGCTTCCAGTTCTCGGTTGGAAAGCACTCAAAGGCGTATCTTTCGCCAACGATGTGTGTCTCGGGAGTTGACGGGCCCTTCGCAAAACCTGGCGATATATTTTTTTGCATTATTCGTTTCGCCCGATATTACATTTACGATAAAGCAGTTCTTATTTGTGCTGATACTGTATGTGGTCGTCCTGTTAGCTACTGTAGATGACTGTTATTCTACATGACTTCACACTTGTACCCAGCCATTTGTGAGCCATGGCTGAAGTAAATAAGCACTTTTTATTTGATACGTCTTGTTAATACGCGATCAGTTTGTTTTTTTTCATTTAGCTCTCATCAATTGCGGGCGCACGGCTGGGAATCGAACTCCGCGACCTCGTGCTCAAGTAGCAGAACGCCGCATACAGTGGGCTACAGTGGTGCGTGGGGCACATTTCACGCGACCCCTAAAGCGTAAATTGAAAAAAAAGCCAATTTTTTCTTCGTTGGTGCTTCCCTTCTACCAAAGTCTACGCTCTTGCTACCTGAATGTTAATTATTCATGACACCTAATTCGTCAATATTACCCATAAGAGTGAGTGAACGTCCCAACCGTACCCGCACGACATGGCTGACCAACGCGCCCACACTTAATACAACTGAATGTTTGGCGCTTTTTATGAACATATTATATTCTGACATTGTTACCTGTTCGCCACGGGTATTGACCTGAACGGAACGCGCTTTGGTCACTCTCGGTGTACTTGCCGTGTCACGTGCTGAGAATGACAAAGACAAGCTGGGACGATCTTCGAAAAATGGCCGGGACTATCGCGCAGCCTGGTTCCAGTCACGTGTCATGTCGGTGGCCCACTTTCTTTTACCACCCAACGCCGGGATTCAAAAAGAAATGAAGAAAAGCAGGAGTCTGCTTAAGCATGCTGTACTTACAACAACCGTAAGCGGAGAGTACTCGAGTTGCTCGACGCTTGGGGAGGCTTCGAACTGCAAGATGATAAGAAACATAGTTGACGGCACTATTCATTTCGTGTCGTCTATAAATGTAGGCAAACTTAAGAGCTAAAACCGCCAAAATTGAGGCATAATTCTGAGATTGTTCTGACGTTGGCCTATAGTCAGTCTGTCCTAGAAGATAACTTGAGAGTAATACATCCCCGACGATGTAAATTTAGAATCGGGTCGGATTCTTTATATGTCTCTCGCGTTTTGTCATTGCTTTTAAGTGCTATACATATTGTAATACCTATGAGGCGACGCCCCCCTGGTAGATACTAATATCTGTTTAGGAAAACGGCAACACCTTCTGAAAAATGTCTAGTGCCTATGATAGGTCGTTGTGACAGAAATAAACAAAGAAACTGCAATTACCATTGCGAATTCTCTTGGCCTGCTTTTTTTTTTCGGGGCGTTTCAAGGCTTTTGGGAAGAGTTGCACAACTGAATAAACGAGTTGAAGCTGTAAACACTCGGGCGTGAAATTTGACGTGTAGTTTTTTTACGGGTGTTTAAATATACGAAACTTTCTAATAACCAATCTATGTGATTCAGTCTTTGAATCGAATCAGTCACTCTTTTTCCTGGAATCGAATCAGTCACGAACAATTCTCGAATGTTAGATTTATGATTTTGTTTGTAGTCAACGCATCATAACGTGCAATGTAACAACATAATGTTACTAACGGTACGAATACAAGGACGTGAACGTCGTTTTAGGTCAATTGTGAAAGCGGCTGTTCATCACTCGAAAGCTATTAGAAAAACATTCTATTCCATAGAGTCGCTCCTGGCACTATTCGATTCATACTCGATTACGTCTCAAAAAGTTACTACGCGCACTCTCCTGGTAGTTCCGATCCAATAAAAGCTACGTGTTCGTTTTCGATCGTCACGTTTCGTGACGCCTGAAGCCGCCGAGTGAGCCGGCGCAGCATAATACGACTTGCAGGGCTCCTTCCCAGCTAAATCACTTGAGCCGCAGCATCATCGTGGGTACCGAGTGAGACAACCCTTTATCGGAGGGTCGTCAACTTGCTGCCGTACCTCCACGCTGTACTTGAGGGGTCCGTAGTACGAGAAGACCTCGGCGGTGCTGGTAGCGTACAGGTAATGGGCATCCTTCTTCGTAGCGTAAGTCTTGAATGGGCTGGGCTTGGGCGACTTCACAAGGGCCGAGTTCACCACAGCCTACGAGGGAAGAAGACGTAGATGCAGAATACACATTGTTATAACTTTGCTTCGTTCAATTTCTGGGTAAATAAAAATTCCTAACACTTTACCGGTTTTTTTTTTTTTGCTATAGACACGATTCGATGTCTAATGTAACGTCACTGAAGACCTGCAACATGTACTTTGTGTCTGCTGCCGCTATGCGTCAGAGAGTCTTTAGAGGCGGCACTACACCTGCGACAGGACAGGAGCTTGCAACTGCGCCACATTCGTGGCCCACGGCAGAGCGCCACCCGCGCGTTGCGTGTCACAAAAGCACTGCTGACGTTCTTGCGGGTCACGAGCCTCGACGGAACCTTGTAAATATCTCTACAGTGTATATATCTGCGTGTGACTGTACGCGCCTGTTAAGTGTTTATCACTGTATATATCATAAGCATCACCCAGCGCCTGGAGCAGCATGTCAGGCGAACAGCCAGGCTAACGTCTCCAGCATATCATTTAAGCTTGCCATCTCTTTCTCTCTTTCTACCACTCTATGGTGGCTGAATTTCCATTAGAACCTACAAACTAGGGTTTGTCAGCTTAGTCGACTGTTGTGACGAGTCGTTGTTAACTGTTGTTACGAGGACCCCAAAACAAGTTACCCAACGTTTAGAAAGAAAGTTTCCCGCAGGACTTATTGCATTGTTAGTGTGTAAACATCTTTGACTCTCGTTTGCACTCCGTATAGTACTTTGCTACTTGCATCTATGTTTCCGCTCACTTCGTATCAGCAGCTACCCTGGCCCTTTATTTATGTCGTTATTATTTGCAGTGCACTCACGTTTCTTCTTCCGTCACTGTTCAGTTTAGTAAGCCGACGAGGTCACAGTGGGCCGCTGCACACTGAGAAATACACTATGCAGCAGTGATGCAGTATAGTGCACTTCAAAATAGTTTAGGCTAGCGTGTGGATTCTCAAAGCAGCTTGTGATCAAAAAGCTGTGCACAGGAGCCAGCCCGCAGAGTCGTGCGTGTTAACGCTATGTTAAAGAAAGCATTTGTCGCACATAGCGACTGCCTTTGCTAGTGAACAGACCCGCGAACCGAACTCCTGGACCCGACGGTGGATCGACCTGTTGCCTAGTCATTTACCACTTGTTCCCCTCGCTTTCTGCAGGGCCTCTTATTCTTTCGATTTGGGCAAACAGCGAGCGATTGATTCGCGACGAAGGCGGCCGTACCTCGTACTCGCTGTCGACCTTGTTGGCGTACAGCTGGTACAGCTTGAGGGTCTTGTCGAAGCTGGTTCCGTACACGAAGTGACCGTACACGGCCTTGGGCACCAGGGGTCCGAGGGCAGAGACGACGAACTCGAGTCCGTAAGCGTACGTGGTGTTGGTCACGTTCTGGAGCAGGGGCTTCACGTTGTCGGCCTTGGGGTACGAGGCGACCTTCGAGGCCTCCACGACCTTGTGCAGGACCTCGTAGTGGTCCAGCTCGGACGGCAGGAATCCGGTGGCCTTCTCGAAGAGCTCCTCGTAGACGGGGGTCTTCAGGTCTTCGGGGTAGGTGTGGCGAACGGTGGGGTAGTGCGACTGGGTGCGGTACAGGGGCTTGACTTCCTTGACGTAGTCGGCGGGGTCGGTGCCGTTCAGCGTGTTGCTCAGGCGAAGGACGACCTTGTACTGCGAGTGTGCGTGTGGAAAAAGAATGGTTTTAGCGGGTGTCCAGCACTCTCCTGTTAAAAAAAAGTGCTTGTTTTTTTGTCAGCGCTTGGGACACGAGCGATACCCGCGTAATCTAGTGCCACGCGCTATGACGCCTACAAAATGAATAAATCTTAAGTGCGTTAATCCGTGCGCTTACACCGTAGAAAACACTCCCGATTATGCATTGTAAGAATACCGCAACGATAGAAGAAGGGAAACCATATTAGCAATCGTATAACGCTAACAGACAACGAAGCCTTTGGCTTTGTGTAATCGTTATTAAAAGAAAGCACGTTATTCTGCGTTGCAAATCGATATCAAGTTCCTCGCATCGCTATTGTAGGGAAAAAATGGCATCTTGTCAGTTTCTCGATAAACGAAAATATTTTTTTCCGTACCATAGTTCTGCTCACCCACTGCCGACCACGCAATTAGGTTTTCAATATTCTTTTACATCGCTTTCTTACCGCTGCTCTTGTCCAAGAAAACTATATTTAACTATTTTAGCGTCATGTTTTTTTACCTCTGCGTTATAACTCCTCAAGTAATTGTTTTTCGTAATCGCTGCAGTTGTTTTTTTCTCACCCTAATGCTACTACGCCCTATTCTCTGCATGCCTCCTTTAGTCTGGAACAAAAAGTAAAACGCTGCAGAACCGCGCCTAACGTGAACCGAATGGCTTCATTACCACTCACGATGAACTAAAAGCGTAGTCGCAAGGAAGCTCCCCCACCTACACGTATATGTGGGGTTTTAATTAAACGAAAAACTAGCATGCCCGAGTTGCAACCACATTCTCCTGAGAAACGCTGCCGCAAAGCGAACTGTTTCATTCTCAAAACAGGCCGCTTGAGAAAAGCGACTAGAACCAACACACGCACCACAATGGTGTTTAGCTTCTTTTTCTTTTCGGGTCCTCACCTCATCAACGGGTGTCTGGGGGTTGCGGACGAGGCGAGCCTCCCACTTCCTGGAGACAGCCCACGGGTTGAGGACGACCTCGAGCAGGGACTTCACGAGCTCCTTGCGCTTGGCGAGCAGAAGCAGCGGGGTCTTCTTGGGCTCGGCAGTGAGACCGGTAACCTCGAGGCCGACACCGACGTACTTGTGGCCCAGGACCTTCTTGTACTCGAACGGCTTGGACTGGGTGGCCAGCACGGTCATGGTGGCGAGCACCGATCGCTGGGGGGCGGTGAAGAAGAACGCCGGGGTCGTGTAGGTCATGGTCTTGGTCTCGTGGGTGAACACCTTGGTGAAGCGCGGCCTGAAGGTGAAGGCCAGGGTGTGGTTTACGCTGGAGAACTGCAGGGCGACGTCGTGCGGGTGCGTGAGGCGGGTCTTCTCGATGACGCGGACAGCGGCCACCAGCTTGGTGAATGGAGTCACGGTCAGGGTTGACGTCACGGCGGTGGTGTACACGCTGCGGACAGCAGGAGGCGGCAATTACGCAAGCGGAGACAAAGTTGGCGTGGCACAGAAAGGAAATTGAACAAGACCTAGATCGAATGAAACGCAGCGCACATGCTCGGAAAGGGCTAAAGCTTGTATTTGTCGCAATTTTCCTGGCATGTTTGCAGTCAGCAGGAGCAGACGGCATCCTTAGGCAGTTTTTACAACGTTTCCTCTTCAGAGACTACGTCAACCTGTACAGTTCAACAAGCGCTTGATCGACTATCCTTCCTGCTGGCCAATCAAGCACAGCGTTACTCGTTTGGAGTGTAATATGTGGACGCGGCACCAAGCAAATAAGAGTTGCTCTGGTCTCATCCTCCTTCACCAGCACAGTGTGAATGATCATGGCCAAGTGGCTTATGTCTGCCTTTCTGACTTTAGCTTGTGTACCCATCTCATTGCTTGAACAAGCCCACATCTGTTTTTTACCTTCGCCTCTCGAGTATTTCTACCAACTAAAGGAAATGTTAGCGCGTGACTCATACAAGGCGCCAACGCCTGCCAAGTTCGTTGTCTTGTCATTTTCTTGGTAGCTGCTTCACAGCAACTTATTTTCTACCTTGAACAGCTACTTCGAATACCTTAAGTCGCCTTCGTCAAAATTTAGTGGCGCCTGCACTTGTGACCATAGGAGTTATTGGGCTGTCTCTGGTGGCTTTTCGAACACTTCTAGGCAAACCTAAATATTAAAAATAAAAGCTTTTTTTTTTCACTTCTCAAACACTTTTGGCTACCGTAAAGCAATACAAGCCCCGCTATACGTTTCAGAGCTAGCCACTGCCAAAGTAGATGTGGCCTTCATGTAAATGACAAACAGGATAAAGTGCGCAAATATTTATAGCAAGCTCTTTTTCCGCCATCTTATAGAAATGGCTTCCTGGGAGGCTTCATTTAACAAGGAGCCTTGATTGGATACCCACCACGGCTACTCGTTCTGCGGAATACATACCTAATGAGGGGGTGGCGAGGTTAGTCAAGTTGCTAAAATGCAGCTTTTTTCCCCGCTATCGTCACCGTTCAGGTACATTTTGTTATGTCTGGTCCGCCAATATGGTTAAATAAAGCAATTTCAATGTCAATCTCAAAATATGTCCTGGCGCTTTTCTTGACACCGTATTGCGGGCTACTGAGGAGCGACGGACGAGGACCCTTTCCCGTTTCTGAGTTACAGGGCACTCACGTGGGCTGCACCAGAGCAGACACGGCGAAGACGGAAGGCACCAGACTCTTGGGGTTCGGCTGGTAGCGGACCTTCAAGTCCTTGTAGGACAGGGACACCACCGTCGGGTAGCGGGTGGTCATGGCGACCGGGTAGCCCACCACGGTGGGGACAACCTTGCGGTAGGTGTAGGGCACGCGCAGTTGCACGTAGCGGAAGTTGACCGGGTGCACCCACTTGTCCTTGACGTACTCGGCGCCTGCGCAGTGCGCGTGGTCAGTCACCGAGCGAGCTCAGTTCTTCGGTTGGTACCGAACAGAGCAATTCTTCGCGGAAAGTGTTTCGAAATCAAATATTGTTTTCCACACGGCCAATCACGGTTGGTCCACCAGAATGCTTATGTCACGCACAGTTTAGCATTGAGCGTTGCTTTATATTTTCCACTGCTTTTTCTTCTGTGTTTGTATTTTATGGAGAGGCAGTTCTAAAGCATTGTCCTTAACAACGGAAATTGCTCTGACGGCCATGGCTTCTTCAGGCTGAAGTGGTAGCAAGTGATTTGCAGGTGGCTTTAAGTTTACATATTTTAGGGAAATGGGTTTTACGGATCGCTCGCGACTCCACGAGGTTGCGTCACCGATTTCGTTCTTGCTCGTGGCGAGCCGCAGAGGACTGTACAAAAGTTCTTACGACCAAACGTCGAGATCATAACTTGCTTGCGAGTAAACTTCGCGAGCCTTCTTACCCTTCGTGAGAAGCTCCTTGACGAAGTACTTGTCGAGGGGCAGGAACAGGTCGGTTCCCAGGAACTTGGTGTCCAACACAAGCTTGGGCTCCTCGACAACGCTCTTCGTGTCGAAGTTGAACTGCGGGAAAAGCCGACGGCGCCCAGAGTAAATCTTGAGCCGATGCTTACGTAACACTTCTAGACCTATTCGATCCCCCCCCCCTTCTACACATCTCATTAAGACACTTCTATAGTTTCGCTGCAAGCAAAGAGAAAATGTTGTGCTACTGCGGGTTCGTAATAATAGACGTATCCGTGAACATGACGTCTGCACTGAGTGTCAGCTTGCTGAGGAGTTCATTCGCACTTGTACTGCTCGACCATCAGCTTCCACTTACTAGTTTACGGCTTCGCTCTCGTCTTGGCACCAATTTCTCTCGGTCAAAGTGGCATTCATTCAGCAGGTGAAGTCAATACTAGTTTCTATTGGTCTAATAGGTAACCACCTTGCCTTCCCTTCCTACCTTTTTATTTCTCTCTCTCTCTCTTTCATTCGGCGGTGCATGTTCCCCAATCCCTCTATTATCTGTGCCACCCTGTTTCGACTATCCTTTTCATCAGCTTGAATGAATGAATGAACGGATTTATTTCGCATAAAAATAATTCTATGGTTGGGTTCTGGGTAAAATGTTGCGCGCGGTCAACTTGACCAGTCCCAAGAAACCCATGAAAGGCAACAGAAGGCAGCGGGCGCCCACGTGTGAGTACACCGGTGGGTAGGCGTAAATTTGCTAAAATTTATGCATACAAACGGTAATTAATAAATTTCAATAATCAGAGAAAGAAAGCAGTCCTGTGAACAAGGAAATGTTAAATTTATAGATGGGCATTATAGATTATTTAAAGCATTGTTATAATAGAAGCACTAAAGAAATACACCGTGACATAGCAATATATTAAGCACAGCACAAAGCGAACGAAAGAGTAATATACAGCATAGGACATGCATAAATGCAATAAAGAATAACAAGAATTAGTTTAACAGGAAGTCGTTTTGCAAGCTCCATAAGAACACATCTATCTTTTGTAAGGCCAGGTAGTTGAGTAAAATCGTAAGTGTATGCCGAAGCATTTGTTGACCATAATTCGTTCTTGAGCGCGAATTACTTCGTGTTGTCAATTGCTGTATTGCAGAACGGCGTTGCCTTTCGGCGTGACAGGGCTTGACGAGTCATTTCATTTTTGTTGTTCTTGTCTTTACAGAGCCGAATCGAGACGTTTACTCAGATTCCAGATGTACTGCACTTCTTTATGTTTTCTTTCTTTCTCCACGCTTCATATCCTACTGAATCGAGGTACGTTCTTTGTTCCGCTCCATTCTTATCACATTGTTAGTCTTCGCCGGCTTGGCGACATGCAACTACAGTTGGCCGACCATGTCAGCCCACGATACATTTCGTTCATTCGTGATAGTGTGAGGTTGAACGCTAAGATTTTCTTTGATTTTACTACTGCGTGATCGTTTGCACCCATTTCCAGCCTCGATAATTCTCAAAACCACTCGCTTCATCCGGCCAAATCGCTTTTCGCGTAGCTTGTGTCGCCAGCTCGGTATGCGCATTCACTACTTACGTGCTGGTCGAGAACGTCGAGAAGCACAGTCAGGGGCGTGTAGGTGTCGCCAAGGTTCATGCGGACACCACGGCGGACCCTATTGAAGGCGCTGGCAAGCAGAGACAGTGGACCGTCCTCGCTGAGCAGCAGCTTGTGCACGTTCTGGAGACCCTTGCTCACAACCATGACCTGTTGAACGAGGCAAGAAAGGCGGAGATTATCGCAACGCGAGTTTTCTTCGCGTTGAAGACTAATGGGCCATAACCAATGGGTAAATACTCGGATGTGTGTAGTGAACGTCCTTCAGCAGGTAGCTGCTGAGAGCTGACGACATCCGTGATTTTAACCACTAATTTCGATGTGTTCGCCATGGAATCCAAGTTGAGAGTCAATGCACCTATGCCGGCAACTTGACAAAAGATGCAGCTAACCGTGAGTGCGCGTGGTGCGCGTTTTGATGTACTTAAAGAGACTGTTCTTTGAACGCTTCCAAATCATATGGATGCCTACAGGGGAGCGCCAAAATACTTCCCCGTCGTCGGCTTCGGCGGCAATTTTTCATCCTTTGGTTCAATTAGCCTTTTTTTTTTTCGTTTTTGAGTAGCTGTCTTCTACTGTTCCTGTCTTTCATCTTCTTAATTGACTACGTGTGTTTTGTCTCCCTTAGAACCTGCTAACCGAAAACGTTTGTCAATCAACAACTGTGGCCTTGTCTTCTATGGACACTTTCAGATCGACAAAGGCCACGGGCAATGCACTTTATCATTGATGTCCCCCCGCGAAGCACTTGGAACAGGGCTGTAGTGTGTGCAGTGCGATAAATCTCCGCGTTGGTGTAAAAGCTTGGCGCACGTACGTCCAAAAGAGAGGAGGTGTACGGGCCCTTGGTGAAGTCAAGAGCGTAGAAGAAGCTACGGGGCACGAAGGAGACGTTGCTCTTGACGACTCCGACGTAGCCTTGAAGACCGACGCCGGTTTCGACTGCAAAACGTTAAAAAGAAGCGCACATTCAAATTCGGCAACTTGCAAACAATGTGCGCGTGGTACTACGCAAAGTGACGTCACGAGACGAGTTATCGGGCGCCTCGACCTAAGGGTGAACGAAATAAAAGCGGGATCGTCGAAGCACTTCGCTGTCCGAGGCAGTGAGTATTTCCAAGCTTTCATTTTCTGTTATTTCTATTTCATAAAAAAATTAGCTTCTTAATGCTAATTACTTAATGCTAATGGCTTCTTATGATATCACTAATAAAAATCGGGCCCCTCGGTTAGCTCCCTTTCTCCTCGTTTATTACGTAACGAGGGTCTCGAATCTGGCAACATTGTTGCCTCCATGTAGCATGTGTGGATTTATTGACCAGTTGCCTTCACCCAAAAAGATCACGTTCTCATAACGCCTGCGGCAAAAAGGACGTTTAACGTCCGCTGCCAAGGTCTGTGAGTGGTGGCGCTGGCTAACACTCCCAGGGTTCTACTAGGACACATAAATACCCAAGAAAGTGGATGGGAAAGGGCGCCGCGGTAGCTCAATTGGTAGAGCATCGCACGCGAAATGCGAGGTTGTGGATTCGTTTCCCACCTGCGACAAGTTGTTCTTTCATCCACTTTAATTTCCATTAATTTATCGTTTCTTTATTTTCATTTAATAAGCACAAGTAATTTCCCTTATGTTGTCCTTGGTGTCAGTGTTTGTTTACTTCTTATTATATGACTAATAAAAATCGGGCCCTTCGGTTAACCCCCTTTCTTCTCGTTTATAAAAAAAATTAGATCACACGAACTTAAACTACGCATAGAGCATGAAACCAACTTTCATGAAACAAGGTAATGGGCAGAAACTCGGGCAAGTACCTTACTCCCCAGCAAATGCGGCAAGCAGATTTCGGCAATGAGCTCCTCGAAAAAGGAATACTTATACTTCTGCTCTGTGCGGTAGATACGCGTGATTACTCAAAATCGCAAAATAAACTTCCTGTTTTATAGATGTGCTCGTACTTGCTCACATCGCGTACAAAATACTGTTTTATAAATTTGCACGTAAGTAGTCCAGCATGCACACTAGCGAAGATATTACGCTGCAGGTATTTGTCGGAAGACACTGACTCTACGTAATTGATCGTTGCGTTCTGCTGTCGCCTTGCCTCCGTGATCTTCAGCTTGAGATCCGACACCCCAGTTTAATTTCGACAGATCAATATAGTCAACAAAAAAGCCATTGGTTTAACGTGTTACAAATATTTGGCGTTGCGGTTTGTTTTTTTTTTTACATGTCTACGCAGAACATTGAATAAATGCCGGCAGAGCATTTCCACAGATCATTTGTCATCAAAGAAATTATCGGCAAACTTTATGGTACCACGTACTGCCTTTGCAGGCTCAGTTGGCACTTTCGGAAGCCATTGTGAAGAGCCCGCGAAATCAGAATTTTGAATCCTATTATAGAGAAAATAAACTTGCCGGAGTAGTCGGTGGCGAAGTGGAGCGTGGAGTACTGGCTTCCATACTTGTAGTGAGCAAGAGCGGGAAGAAGCTTCTTGAGGTGGTGCACACTGCAAGAAGTGTCACACAGCGTGAGATGAAACTCATCGCGTAAAAGCAAACTTAACGCTGTTTCGCACCCACCAGTCGTGCCCCAAAATAATCGCGTGGCAGACGCGACGTCGGGTCCCGTTCGAAACCGCGGCGCTCTCTATGAACAACGGCGCCCTATATATCAACCATGCCTTCTTTAACAGTCTCTTCGGGTATCGCATAGCCGCTTTCGTAGCGTTCGAAATACCCCGAATCTCTTTCTTCTTTGCGTTTAGGTTGTTCTTAACCCCGGAGAATATTTCTGATTTAAGCGCTCCAGTGGGATCCTCCCGACCTTGGGTGTTGCGAATTACATCGGGATAGCACATTTTTTTCTTTGGATTCTGTCGCACCTTTTGATATTGCGCCGTTACTGTGAACCTCTAGAATTTGTGCAAAAGGAAGTCTGGATTGGAAACTTCGCTCTACCGGTAACGTTTATCAGATACAACCAGCCGTCCTTTAGAAATCGTATGCAGAGGAACTAGTCAGCGAAATCGTTTAGTACCTATACCTTTTGATGCGGTTAAACGTTGCCTAGCCTAAATGGGACAGGTTGGTTTGTTCCACGCTGGGGAGGGCATAAAGAAGATCACGTTAAACGCGAAGTCGCGCATTCTTACGGCGGGAGGCCAGTGTAGAAAGCTGAATTCGTGTTTCTTTCTTTCTTTTTTTTTAGAACCAACGTCTTTCTTCATATCTCAAGTTCCCCGTTCTCGACGAGTTCGGTGTTTTTGAGCGCAGTTCGTTCGCGCGCGCGCACGCTGTGTACTCACGTCGGCTGGTAGCACGGCAGCGTGTGGTTGGAGAAGGCAAGGAGGGTGTGGTAGGTGTAGGAGGCGACCTGCAGGCTCTTCTCGCGAGGCAGCTCGAGCACCACGCGGGCCAGCACGGGCTCCGGGGGCGTCGTGAGCAGCAGCAGCGACAGCGCCACCGCACGAAGCTCGTAGTCCTCGTCCTTGTCGAAGTAGACGGTCTGGAGCAGGGGCTGCACCTGTGGGCAAGAGGAAAGGCGGGTCGTCGTCGGCGAGCGTTGAAGACACGTCCGCAGCCTCTTCCGAAAACGACGCCCGTTCTTATAGGCGCCCTAACACTTCGTGCACCGCACGAACGAAAGGGTGTTCCGGTGTTGTCCAGGCGTACCGTTTTTTGTATTCGCTCCTTTTACAGCGAATTCGTGACGACTAGCCCACTTGTCTACTCTCTTGGTGTTCTGGTGACCTGAGTATCTATCTGAAGGGTGACCTCCAATTCCGAGAATTTTGTCCTGCCCCTTTTATAGAGTACTTGTCATCTTTTCGGGCACGAGCATAGCGTTTTATTCGGTGAACTTACTCATCAGATTTCTTGCAAGCGCTAATATGGACTATTCTTTTTTTTTTCATCTAAAGCGATATTTCACCTCGCGCACCTAAGCCACAGCACGATATATGCGACTCAGCGTGGCAAGCACAACAACCGTATTGTTGAATGACCCTTCGCCGCGGATGACCGAAATGCGATGTAGTTGCGGTACAGGCAGGCTACGACGGTGCCTGGTGGCTTGTTCCTTTCTTTTATAAGGACCAGTTCAGTGTGCTCGGCCAATCCGCGCGCGCCGAACGCAGTATCGTACGAATAATCGATGTAATGCTTGTGAGCGAAGCTTGCAAAACGCAAAAAAAAAACATAAGAAAGAAGCCCCACAGCAACAAAACGCCACATAGCTGTTCTGCTTCTTCTTCCTTTTCTGACCCTGTTGTGTTTGTCTTTTGTGCTGATGCAAGGTAATTAAAGAGCAAGTTTGCTTCCTCCGTTATTTCCCGTGACTTGTTCGTACCATACTTTCTTTTTGTCTCGGCGTACGAGCGAGCTATCTAAAGCAGCACGAAATCGTTTTTAGCTAGCCCGGGAACTTACTCTCCGAGAACAGCGTGGGGGAAAATGGGACAAGTGAGAATCAAGGACAGCAAGGAGACTGCTACAGTATGTCCTGTCTTTAGACCCTGTTTTTGTTTCTCTCTCTCTCTTTGCTCCAGTTCGTCACGTGCTCCAAGTGTGTATAGCGCGACAAAGGGCAGCGGGAAGCACTCACGGCGGCGGCCTGGGCGACGGTGCTGTGCTTGAGCGAGTGGAGAGTGACCAGACGCAGGTACTGGCAGGCCTCGGACTCGTCCTCGGTGCCGAGGGTCAGCTTGCAGAGCGGGTGCTTGCCCAGCACGAACGGAACGACGGCCTTGAGCGCGAGCGGGTGCTCCAGCTTGGCGAGCGTGTGCAGCAGAACGGCGACCACGTGGAACTCCTTGGACTGCTCCAGCTTGCTGACGACGGCCTGCAGAAAAAAACACACGGGACGTGGCAGTGTGAAGGGTGTGTCGTGAGCGACCACGGCAGTGGTGCAAAGCCCGCTGAGGGTTCCAGCGGCGTACCTATGCTGTGCATAGCCGCGTTGTGAACTAAACCCCTTTATTTTCGGTTGCGCTCTCTGGGAAAGTTAAGAGTGAGCAGACGAAAATAGCGAGAGGAAAAGGCTGTGCGTATATAGGGGTAGCAGGCACTGTTTATGGTACAAGTGGTAGAGATTGTATGAAGGGAGCTGCAACACGTAAGTATTTTTGTGGTCAGCAGCAAAGAGAAGCATTGAAAGGGTTACTTTATTTCCCTTCGAATGAAGGGCTTTGGTGATCGAACCAGTTCTCTTGGGAACCGACATTAACCAAAAGGCCAAAGACGATGTACAAGTGAAAGTGCGATCCTGCAGACGTGAACAAGAACCTATCAAAGTGCAGCTATGTTTCATCAAAATTTCTGTGCGAAACACTATATCCAAGCCCTTTCCTCAGTACTGTTTCTTCTTAGGGTACAGCGAAAAAAAAACGGGTTCTTACGGCGTAGCTCCAAGGTGATATGAAAAAATTAGTCACAGTAGCTGGCAACTTTATGTTGTTTTACGTGTCAAACATTTTACGCGTTAGGGCCATTTAAACCAAATATCAGAGAACTGAGAGATAGACGCTTGTTTTTTTTTTTTTTAACCCTAAGCAGGAAAGGGCACCAGGATAATTTACAAAAGATGGCGTCGGTGCGTAAGCGCTTTTTACTCGAAAAGTCAACTTATCGCTTTTTTAATCGATCGTAGGGGACGCCTTTACACACTGGTTCACAACGCCGCTCCTCCGCAAAGAGCAGCAGCCGGCCAAAAATGCCAGTCAACTGTATTCTAGCCAAAGCGCTGGCCAATGCAGTGCACTCACCACAGATACGAAAAAGCTCTGTAAATCAACACCCTGCCGAACGTGAGCTAGACTCGGCCGTAACTCAAAAGGCGAAGAGACGTCCTTACCTGGACGTACTTCTCGTAGTCTTGCAGAGAGCAGGACACACTGGTGTCGTACTGGGGCAGTTCCTTGTACTCGGAGGTCACCTCGTCGTCGAACTCCTCCGAGGAGCCGTGGTGCTTGGAGCGGATCTTCATCACGTTCCTCATCATGGCCTTCTGCTTGAGGTTCGTCGGCAGTGGCAGGTCGTCGTGCGTGCAGTGCTTCCTCACGGCCTTGGCGAGGGCCAGGCAGGAGGTCGAGAAAAGCAGGCGTTCCTCGGTGAACTTGCCGCCAACACACAGGTCCTGCGAAAATACACGTGCGCCATGATGCGTGTGAACTTCGAAGATACGTCAGACCAGAGAGGGAGACAAAACGTTGCAGCGGATCCCTCTCGCACCTTGTGCCTGCGCCTCCCGCCGTATCACAGCTGATCTGTGTGTGTGTGTGTGTGTGTGTGTGTGTGTGTGTGTGTGTGTGTGTGTGTGTGTGTGTGTGTGTGTGTGTGTGTGTGTGTGTGTGTGTGTGTGTGTGTGTGTGTGTGTGTGTGTGTGTGTGTGTGTGTGTGTGTGTGTGTGTGTGTGTGTGTGTGTGTGTGTGTGTGTGTGTGTGTGTGTGTGTGTGTGTGTGTGTGTGTGTGTGTGTGTGTGTGTGTGTGTGTGTGTGTGTGTGTGTGTGTGTGTGTGTGTGTGTGTGTGTGTGTGTGTGTGTGTGTGTGTGTTTGCTCCAGAGAAGCACTTTGTGAAGGTAGAGGCGGGGTGGGGGGGGGGCGTCACAAGCAAAGGGCATCCAATTTATTACTGGCTCGAGAGTTCTTAGAGTGCACCAAATTTTTCCCCTGCAGGTCTTTTTTTGCATTTCGCTCTCTGCACTGCACAGGGGAGGGGGGGGAGAGAGAGATGCGAAGTGGAGGTCTCTGATTACCTCTCAGGAAAACAATGGCAGATTCAATGGGTGCGAAAGAAAGGACACGCGCAGTGACTCGATCTTTCGTATTGCAGATGTTCTTGCTTACATAATGAACCTTTATGCGCGAACACTGTGTTACCTTCGTACTGGAAATTTTCGCTGAATACTCGAAGTGAGATAGTATCAAACTTTTTATTGCACCCAAAACCCACGGCGAATTCCAGGCTAATAACTCATCCGGCGTAAAACTATTCCTCAGATTATGCGGTCCACGCCTTACTTTGCTCTGAAGGAAATTTTCCGCTCGTCCCATAGCCACGGTGCGATGTCATCTAGTCTTGTTCAGGCACGTACAATATCAATAATACTAAGCCCAGTTTTTCTATCTCGTGTTTTAACAAGTGTGCTTGAGCAGACTTTACAGGCTAGTGTGCGGATAGAATATGGTCAGCTTTTAAAACTCCAGTTCAGTTCTATAAACTGTCCTTGCGGGGAAAACGCAGAAGGTTGTGTACAATATTTTCTTCTCTTGTTCTAGAACTGGAGGCTCTTCGTTTCGAAATTAACGTACAAGATAATACCACTCAACTCTTGGGGACTTTTTCGCTTTCACAATTAGCACGCAAGGAAGGTTCTTGGACTGAATAAGCAACGTTATACGTATAGAGTCTGCGATTGTGTTCATCAGTATGCGATATCGTCTTCTAAGTGTCCAGAAAAGTAGCCCTTATACCTTCTTTTTTTTAAAACTCAAGAACGCTTCAAAACAATCTGGTAAGCGAAGCTAACTCACGAGAAGCTCGTCAAGGACTTCGGTAGAGGGCTTGGCCAGGGAGGTCTGCAGGGTGGTCAGAACGTGCACGGATTCCACGAGGGTCAGCTTCTCCTCCTTGAGCAGCGTGAGGACAGTCTTGGCAGTAGCGTCGGTGCCACCAAGGCTCAGAGCGTCGAGAAGGAGCTTCCTGTAGACAAAAACGAAAGAATTAGCGGGGCGACTTATTGGACTAGCTTATGGATTATACATCGCAGATCTGCATACGTTATTATGCGCTATGGAGCAGCGTTCCTTGTTCATGAATGTTGCTTACCTTACGATATAGTAAGCGCCACCTCTAGCTTTTCTGGATGCACGGTGTTAACCGGTAAACCTCATGTTCAGTTTCGACGGATCTTGAATTTTCATTTGCCACTCTACGGGCATATAAAGAAATTCGATTTGTGCGGGCGGTCATCGAAGGTGTACGCCTACAATTTCCACTCCTAGATTTCAAGGATGATCGGGTCCTCGCCTTCGTTCGCGGCAGACTTCCGAAGAAAATGTTTTATTAGTACTGCTATTAGGTATGTCTCTACCATAAAGCCATGTCTGTTCTTTCTCCTGGCCGGCATATTTTTTTTACATTTTCTAAGACAATTACGCAGTTTTATCGAAGTAGAATCAAAGAGGTCACGTGACTCTGTCAAATCTGCGAGCAGAACGTGGTCGCTTTAGAACAAAACCACCGTATGCAATACGTTTAAAAGGAGACACTCGCAGTATGCTTAACATGACGCGAGCAATGCTAGTTTCTCTCGTCCCAATGATTCAACCACCTGCCAGGATACAAATCTGGCTAGACACTTGTACCGGTGTCACACGACCACTTTCAGTCGCGATCATGCCCGATCCGGATCGAAATACTAGATTGCAATTGGCTCCCTCGCGTACTTTGCGCAAAGGAACCGATCGCAACCAAGAAATTCGATCCGGATCAAGCTCGATCGCGATCAGAAGTGCGCCCTGTGACACCCGTATTACACACTGCGTTAGCTGTGTGCAAGTGTCTAGCAATAACAGACCGGCAGCTTACCTTTCGATGTACTCCTTCTCGCTGACTTCGTTAATCTTCTCGAGCGTGACAACGGTCTTCAGGAGAAACTCGAGGTCTTCCTGGGGCAGGGCGTTGACCACGGTCAGCAGCTGCACAATCAGATCGGCGTAGTCGTCCTTGACCTCGAGGTCGTCGAGAGCGACCAGCTCGGCCAGCCTGGCGACGAGGGCGCGGGCGGCCACCATGGCCTCCTTGCGGTCGATCGGTCCCCACAGGCTGAGGTGCTCCAGCTCGAGGGCGGGTCCATGGACCACGTAGTGCTGCTCGGGGTAGGCGTAGGTCAGGTTGCTGTAGGTCTTGGCGCGCGCCTTGGTGTCGTCGAAGGCGCTGAGGAGAGACTTCTTGTACAGGAGCTCGAGGGCCAGCCTGTTCGCGCGCGAAAAGAGTGGGACGGAAAGCGCACGTTCATTAGCGCGCCTTTGTCGGCGACGTCGAACACGCGGCGATGCGGTCGAGCGAATACGCCTCATTTTGTGTGAGAATCGTGCACGTTTAGCAACATTGGTGAGAACTCCGGCCAATATCAATGTTGGGCCTTTATATTCATAGTTGGAAAAAAGGCCGAATCGTTTCCTTCCCAACACGCTCTGCTATCTGTCGATGCAAGCTTCAAGTCCTTGTATGTTTGCCTGTGATGCAGCAGGCCGTTTAATTTCTGCGTTCATGTCATCGCGCGTTCGACACCTGCCTTCATTTCATTAGTTGTTGTTTTTTTTTTTGCTCCCAGTGCTGCTAGCTTGCACTGTTTCAGTTAAACATTAAGCCAGTGTCCTCGTATTGTTTGAGAGTAAATTTTCGTCTGCTCGTGCACGCTGCTTGAAACAACTTTTCTTTTCCTTATTTTGCTTCGCATGACTGTGGCCACTGAGTCGCTGGTTTAGAAAAATTGCTCGTTCAAGCTGCACATCTCTCACGGATGGAGTGACTATCACGCGCGCATTATTTGTGAGGTACAAAAATGCCGCTGGCCAATGCTCTTGCACTCACACGGAGGTGGCAACCAGCTGCTGCTTTCCGGTGACGAGAACCTTCTTGTCGACGGCCTTGACAGTCTCCAGGAGACCGTACTCTCCCAGAACGCTGACGTTGTACTTAACGGTCAGGAAGGAGTCACCAAGGTCGTTCTTCTACAGGACATAAAAGTGAGAGAGGGTGTTGTGAGCTCTCAGACTGAGTTGCAATCGGCCATAACTGCTATGGTGTACTGCAAACAAAGAGAAGTATTCGCACGATAAATGCGATTTTTCTAGCGCAACTGCAGCATGATTTTGTCATGAAGGGACTCTCCTGAAAAAGAAAAATCTACTTTGATCGTGCTCTTATGTGTGTGTTTTTCGCGAGTTTCTCTCGTTTATTTATTGTGGAAAAACGAAAAGTAAGCGTCCCTATAAAGAAATTACGTGAAGTGGACAAAACAGAATTCAGCGAACTTCCATACGACACTTCATTACTCGGAAACAACGAACTTTTAAATCTTTCACGAAGGGGTTCCTCCAGTGCTTTTCATGCGTCAAATTTCATTTCGCTGTCTCGCGTTAGGTTCCCGATTCTTTGAGCACGCGTTTCGGTGTGTGGCTGCGGTGCTCGGCGAATGCTCGACATACGGCAAACCTCTGTGTCGTTTCCTGGGCCCTCGACAAGATTGTGACAGCGTCAGCAATAGTGCAATGCGCCAAGGCCGCTCATATATGTCCCTAATTGCTGTTGTATTTGTACCGTCATCACGCATCACGAGCCACGGAGCAATCGAAGGTTTACCTGTCTTGTACGCTAGGCGCTACATTGTCGCATTGAGCAGTAGCTACTGGCCTGCAATATTTCGTGGTTCAAACTCTCACTTTTGACTAACTGAAAGTCATGCTTTTTTTTGTGTCACTGCGGTTAATCGAGTAAAAATTAGGGCCTGCTGGTAGCGCCAAATGTAGACTCAACTCCCAGTGCTAAGAGACAGCTATAGGTAGCCAGCCGAGCCATTGGGTTCAAGCCTTGTCGCCATCGCGCTTCACTCGGTGTCGTGATCTGTCGCGATCCCTTCCTGTAGCAACGTTGAAGCTCACCTGGTAGTACTCCTTGACGCATCCGGAACCGAAGGGGTCGTTGTACTTGGTGAATTCAGGCTCGACGCTCTCGAAGACAGTCGCCGGCTTGTGGGCCTGGCACGTCTGCGGGCATCCCTGGTACTCGTAGTCGGCGTAGTGGAACACGGCCGTGCGACCCAGGCACTTGTGGTAGTTCTTGGTCTTGGTCAGGTTCAGCACGGAGAAGTCATGCACGTCGGACAGCACGTGGTAGGTCGTCTCGCAGTGACCCACAAGGTCGTGCTGCGAATGGAAAGGCGAGTGACACTCACGCAACTGTCGGGTACAGTTTTGCGGTTTTCTCATATTGACGTACATTGATCCTCCCCTTTTCTCAGCATTGTTTACGAAAAGCGATTCGTAAGAGAAACTCGGCAATGACCCTCATTAGCGAAGGGCAGCTTTAGGGTACCCTGAATTAGCACGTTGAATCGCCGGCATCAAATAATAGGCAGCTGCGTCACTTCTGCTTTGACGACATGGCCAGCAACACTGTACTAACAGTAACGTGCGTGAGGCAACGCTTGCATCAGCTCCATCTGGCACCAGTCTAATCTGACTTTTGCATCCAGAAGCGCCTTCCATTGAACCCTTTAATGTTGCAACAGATGTGGCATCAAATATAGCACTGTGATGGTGAATAAATGTTTATTCTAGTCGTTAAGGAACATGCTTTCTTCTCGAGCACGGGCTGAGCTACGCTGGATGACGAAATCTTGCAGCCAAAAGGCCCACGTGACTCACCTCGAAGACCTTGTACACGACCACTTCGTCATCGGGACTGACGGGCGTCACCTTGCTGAAGGGAACAGCGTGGGTAAGCGGCTCGCTGAAGGTCAGCACAGAGGCGAGTCCACGGTACAGGTTCACCACGGTCTCGGGAAGATCCTCGGGAGCCTCAATGGTGGTCACCTGTAGGAGTTGTTCAAATTGTTGCTTTGTATATTCGCCTTCAATCCGAAAAGGTTCCTGTGCAACCGCTGGCAGCCTTCTCTGCTTACACGGTGGGCACTGTACCACTTACAAAAAAAAAAAGCAACGTATCGTGTTCACAATGCCTCCTTGAATCGTACCTCGTTAATCTAACGTTATTCATTAGACTTCATGCAGGATACGAGCGCAACCCTTCAGGAGACGCACATGCGATATAACTTAAGGAATCGTATTTAACACAATTTAGCTTAGCTCTGAACTCTTAGCTCATCCATTGCAAAGCTTTCTACACGAGCACATTGTGTTTGTTTGCCGATGGCGAGTTTTATGTACAGGCTCTCCGGCTAAATTTCAACCTACGTTCTTTGAAAACTGTTATATCGCGTTCAAGGCCAAATTGAAACGCCGTGTAGGTCGAAAATGCTGTATCCGTTAACCTAGGTGTAATAATCGAATACTTCCACAGAATAGTGCTTGCGTATGCACCCGTCATAGGACAACATTCTCGTACTCACTTTCTTGCCTTTGGTTTAAAACCTGAACACTTCATTAATTATCAAGAAGGGTGCAGGATTGGGCTTGTTGATAAAACATGCTTTAAAGTCTGAATAACAGCGCAAGGACAGCAGAGGGGACAGAACAGAGAACAGAGCATAGCACTCTGGTCTCTCTTCTGTCCCCTCCGCTGTCCTTGCGCTGTTATTCAAACTTTAAATCGATAATTATCGCCGCTCGTGTCCCACTGCTTGCCACACGCTCATCGAGCGAACTCGTCGAGCATAGGCCTCGCTTACCTTGAGCTGCTCGACCGTGAAGACGACCGGCTTCTCGAAGAAGTACAGGTACTGTTCCAGGGGTGTGTGGTACAGGCCCGGCACAGCCTCGGTGTGATCGTGCACTTCCTTGTCGAACACCGAAGTGGTGACGTTCAGGAGCTGCACACGCGGGCGAGATGCTAGTCAGGGATGTCGTTCAGCTAGATGCGCCATACGAAGTGTATGTGGCCAACGTCGTGCTCTGACAAAAGTGCGAAGCTTACAACGGGTCACTCTCCGAAGACATAGATATCAAGGTGCGTCTCGCACATCAAAGTAATCGTCAATTAATTATGGTCTGACTCAATTTAAGTGTAGCAGCTGTGGGGTTCTCTCAGCTTCTTCGCCGCCTCAAATCTCAGGCTTTGGAAGATGGACGTCTCAAAGCCGAAAGTGAAATGAGGATGGAAAAACGCATTCGTCTCCCGGTTACAGAAGCGTGACTAAGCGTGAATACAAAAATCATGATTAAGCAACAGGTAAAAGTCAGTGACAAGATTTTGACAAATTGCGCTTTCGTTGCGTTTGTTTAATGGTCATTAGAGGGTTTTTCTCAAAGTAGTAGCAAGTTTGTTTGTTTCTTCTGCGGCCTTCGTTTTCTTACTGTCGTTATTTCTTCCGTTGCAACTTCCGCAAAGACGCGGCGCGTTCTTGTTCTACCGGACAGTTCTTTTTTAACGTACATTCTCTCAACGTTTTCACACACTCCTCAGCTTTCTTTCTTTTTCTCAATCTGCCTTATTTTTTTAGGAAATGCATAGCAGAATATTTCCTAGCTACTTCTTCCCAAATAGATCCCATTCGTAGCCTTCTTTTACCATTGTGAAAGCATTGCGTTCTTATGGTAAAATGCATCGCATAAACTTGTTGCAGTTAGGCAAATTACATTCGGCGTGTGCGATAAACAACAGGGCCCTACGAATGTGCACTTCCAAGAAAGATGCAAGAAATTTAAACATAGACGTCTTACGTTTTCTTTATTTGAAGACAGCGTCGTGTATGCTGATCTGATCTGTGCAGGCACGCTTTACGAAAATTAATTTATTCTTGATCTTGCTTCAAAAAAACAATATTATTAGAAAAAAACTTGCCGATTTGTACTTTGAACTTGCAAGACTCATAAAAATTTACCTTCGCGCTCCTGGCCATAGCCGGCTAATTAATTAACTTTCTCAGATTACATTTCGGCTTTTGCGAGAAGCGCGGTCTAAAGGCACTTATTTAGGCGCCCAAAAGAAGTGTTCTTTCAAATGTTGCGCCCGACAGTCGTGCGTGTATTCGGTATCAACCAATGCTAACCCCGACGTACAGCGAAGCTGAACATTAATACTGAAAGAGAGCGAGACAGACAGCAAAGAGAGGAAAAGCAGGGAGGTCAACCAGACGAGCGCCCGGTTCGCTACCCTACACTGGGGGCAGGGAAAGGGGGAACGCCGTACGTAGTACGGACGGTGGAACGTTCAGCTCCGTAGCTTCGACTTCGTGTCGAGTGACTGCACGAACTTTTTTTTTTAGAAGATGACTTTGATCGTAGCTCGATGTCGTGTCGAGTGACTGCACGATCTTTTCCTAGAAGATGAGTTTGATCGAAAGGTGTTTTGTTTCACTTATCAGCTCGCCTTGTTCGCACGAGTGAGCGAGTTCGCGCGCATCGCCCTCACCTGCACGAACAGCCTGGCCGTCTTGGCGACGGGGTCGGCAGCAGTGACGCTGACCTTCAGGTATGCATAGACTTCCTCGCCAGTAGCGTGCGTCGCCTTCTGCGGCACACTCAGGGCGACGGTCGTGCGGTACTTGTACAGGTACTCCTGCCTGGGCTCGAACACTGCAACGAGAAGGTCGCGGGTCCCGTCTCAGCGAAACACTCTTCCTCCGCGAGTATGTTTAGATAATGCTGTACTCGTGTCCCTTTCCGCGCTGTACTTAAATAAACCGCTTTGAACGAGAACATCAGGAAATTATGTGCTGCGTTGTCTGCGGTACCAGTGAGCACGTACAGACTCCGGTGGTTCGGCTTTCGTACGGTCGGGTCCACTGTCAACAATGCTCGCCGACGATTACGATTCTCCCTGATGCGAAACTTGAGCGCCGCTCCTATGCGTGTTTTTATTTCGCGACATATTGGCTGGCGCGGACAACGTGTGTCGTGCGGCACGTTGCAAACGGAGCCAAGTGGGGCGCGACTGCCTCGCTAATATGGAGACCGCGAGCCAGCGCGTGGGTGACACGTGAGCGCGATTCATAGCAGCCGCCGCCGACAGACGTTCCAGACGACGCGCGCCACTCTGGCGCCATCTCGTAGCCATCGTCGCCGCAGAAAGAGAAAGAGAGAGCTGTTGTGAAGAGGAAGAGGCGCCGCAGAGCCCGTCTTGCGCGGCCGTGCGCTTTTCTTGCGCTTTCGCCCCATCCTCCTCCTCCGCTTTCCGCCTCGGGGTTCCGCGGCAGCCTCCTCCTCGCGCTCTCTTCGTTATCGGCGTCTTTCATCTGCCGCTGCGCTCCGCGTTCGCTTTCTTCCTTCGCTGCGTTCTAAGAAGCACACACTGAGTATTCTGTCATCGATTCTGCCGGAGATAAGGTACAAAGGCCCTCAGGCTTATTGTGTATTAACCAGCGCCTGTCGTATTGAATGTATCAGTCATT
Source organism: Dermacentor variabilis (assembly GCF_050947875.1). Lineage (NCBI taxonomy): Eukaryota > Metazoa > Arthropoda > Arachnida > Ixodida > Ixodidae > Dermacentor > Dermacentor variabilis. The sequence continues at coordinate 62,592,413 of NC_134577.1, read as the reverse complement.
TATTTCCAATTATTTTCAATTGTTCCCGTCATAGTCACTTTATAAGTGGTAAAGTGTTTCCTTTAACAGTGGACCATACTGCAATTGTGCCTGGTAATTACTTTTTTTATTGGCCGCTTGCTCCTAGAGGTGAACATGATTTTATTGGCTGCATTGTTGCACTATTACCTCAGTTAATGTCGATCGATTTGCAACTCATCTTACTTAGGAAAAAAGAAACGCTTCCTCATAGCCTCTCTTAATTTTCATGGAAGTTAACTTGCACACTTATCGTTTGGTAAATTGCAGAAATGAGTCGTTTTAACTTTACCGCTTGCGATCATAGACAAAGAGAAAAAATACTCACCGAGCTTCGGCACGGAGTAGGGGACATCCAAGGCAGCTGCAACAAGAGACAACGTACAACATTACAATCAATGTTGAAATCTCTGCTAGTATCAAATGTACAAACCTATAAAATACGCCAGGGCAGTCGCAACTTCGCATTTATGAAATGCTACCCCTCTTCACATATATTTTTTTCTTCGTCATTCACAATAATTCCTCACTACAGAATAACCAACAACGTATACGTGCTTGTCAGAGCTTGCAAACTACAGACCTATCCTCCATCCACTTCATATCCTCTGCTTCCGAATCATTTTTATGCACGTATCCCGCCTTTCACTTTTACCGTGAGCAGCTGAGGAACTCCAGAAATATAAAAGGAAGCACTAAACCTTAATCGCGCAGTTTTCGAGTTTAACTAAACGCATTTCATGTATTTTCACGTAGACAGCAAACATACGCAATTCTTTAAATAACCTCCGTCTATGCGCCGAGCTGTGTTACTTTGAGAAGCAAAGGCCTCAAAATATGCATCCCATGAATTCTTCTCTTCCAGCACCGTGATCAGTCTGTTTAAGTCTACAAGATCGAAGATCTCTCCTTCTCAGTGACCAACAGTTACTCCGGACTCTTTATCATTTAACTCCATCAAATGGGTGCAAATCTCCTAATCTCTTCGTTCGATGTCTGCAAACTTTGCCTGCATTTTCTTCTCTTGGCACCCAATTCGTTAATCTAACAGACCACTGGATACCTGTCCTTCAGGTTACAAAACTTGTATAACTACACCCTTTAATGTCGTCAGCTACCCCACGCCTGCTGCCTGACTCGTAAGCCACCGTTTTGTCTATACGTAACACCGATCATGGAACCAACTTTATGGGAATACGCGTGTTAGGTGATAGGTTACTTCATTAATGCACTGAAAAAATGTGCGTGTCGAATGTGACAAGCTGTTGTAGGCTCCCGAGCTGACGCAAACTAAAGAAAACAGTGAAAAACATGCTTCATTTTCGACGGCACGATATGAACTTCACGTGGCTAGAACTCGCTGCTGGCTTTCCAGCCTCTTCACATTGTATCCGCTGACGCCTACCGCAGCTGACTTGGCGTTTTTCGCCGCACCGTCTTAAAGAGGTGACAGGTTCTTTGCTCTTGTCGTGCCACGCGAGCACTTCACTCCTTGTGAACGTTTTAATCCGCATTGCGGAAATAGGTTTGGCGGCTAGAAACACTCCGTCATCATTTTATCGGCACGCTAAAATGTTGATTGAGTCACTGCTTTCGAAACCTGAGAAGCCTAACTGAAATTTCAGTGTATGGACACGATGTTTGTCGCCTAAGGGATATGATTATATTTACTGACCCGGTCTGGCAAGCAATCAGCAATCTAAATAGGTAAGCTTTCCCACCATACCTACGAGGTTATGCGCTTAGTTCTGACAGCGATACTGCTCTATTTCTGCACAGTTGCATTATGAGCCAACATGTTTTCTTTTCTCTCAAATTATTACTCAACAGATATTTTAGAAGAGCATCATACTTGGGCCTCAACAAAGGCATCGCGATTTTTGCACGGTAATTGAATTGAGCATTCGGTACCGATTGCAAATCTGCAACTGCCTTTGTTATGTAGTCTGGGCCTGCTCGCGACCCCCTCTTTCCGCTAAACTGAGTCGCTTCTCTGAAAGTCTCTAGCTTCTCGATGTGCCTAGCCTACGTCTTTCCTTCCTTTTTTTCTCTCGGCTAATCGCCTTTGCGTTATCCTTCGGCACTGACTCTACGCTTCCATACTCGCAACGAGATCCGGGCAGGACATGGTGCCCGTTGGGGCACTTCGAGCCTCAACATCGGCCCGGCGACTAAGCTGCCATCCACACTCGGCCGAGTCAAAACGCAATCCCGGTTCCGTCGGTAAGTCCTGGACGACGTTTCGCGCGTGCCTCGCACTCCCGATCCCCGGTCAGCACTCACCGACAGCTGCGACGAGCAAACCGAGGGCAGCGAGGACCCTCATGGTGGCGAGTCCGGTGGCGCACAAACTTCCCGTGCTCGGTGTGTGGGCCTGCCGAAGAGCGGAGCCCGACTGTCCTGCCGTGGCGGCGGGTCCCCGGCCCTTATATTGGGCGCGGCCCCGGGAGTGCCCAGCCAGCGCTGGCTAAGCATCGCGCGTCGCTGGGCCTTGCAGAAACGCTAGGTGCGGAGGATGGACGGTGGGTGAGTGAAAAAGAAAACAGATCGCACCGACCTCGGGGGCAAGTCGCGGTGCGAAAAGAGAGAGAGAGAGAGACAGAGAGTGCGGCTCGGGGGCAGCGGCAGCAGCAGCACAGGCCAGCAGTCTTGGCCAGTGGATAATCATCGCCAACGCGAGCGACCGCTTGAGAAGTTGCCTTACTGCTGCGGGCCGGGACGATAAGAAGGTTTGCGGCAGGCGCGCACTATGCGCGTTGGGTTGCGGACGAAGCTCGGGCAGCCTGTACCTGAAAACAAGCGGACCGAGCCGCGGTCCTCGCTCGTGTCCGCAAGTCTCGAAGAAGGCGTCTGTCTCATTAGCACATTTTTTTTCTCTTCGAGCCAAGTCGGTCGCCGATGAACCGTATTGTCTTTGGCGTTCAACTGCCATCGTCGTAGATGACATCAAGGTGTTTGACGTGGCCCATATGCAGGGCCATTTGTGCAAAAGGAAAGCACTGCGTGTTCCAGTTTGGCGACTCCGCGGAAGGACAGTATTGAGTAGTCCGGGTTTAAGGCTTCGCTTAGGCCTTGCTACTTTCTAGAGTGTAACTGGAAACTCTGACGAAAGTAAACGCTTTACCTAGCCGACATTCTACTGGAACGAGCTCCTCTCCACGAGAAGTCTATGTAACGTTGAAAAAAGAGAAGTTGTGACGTTGACAAGTACCGTTGAAATACTTTGGCATGGCCACTAGGAAGCATATTTGTTAGCAGAAATTAAGGTGCTGGAGTGCAAGTATTCTTGTTCCTGTGGAAATAGGCTGGCTTTTCCAACAATCAGTCTTTAACTACCAAGCAAGGTGTGTCCTGGCCAATGTCTCAGCTAAATAAACGGAACTCACTCAGACTCAGTCAAAATATATTTTTTGCTTAGGACTTATTCGGACTAATACTCAACCAGATTTCACTCAGTCGGGCCCCCTCACTCGGACTCAGACTCTACTCAGCTAAGCTCACTCAGACTCACACTCACGGGTCGGTCTGAGTCTGAGTGTGTCTGCTCATGAGTGAGTCTGAATCACACATACGATTCCATATTTTTTAGAGCTCGCGAGACTAGGTGTGAAACTGAATCTAAATGAACACGATGAGTCTGGGTGCGTGTATAATTTACTAACGGCGTCCGTTCGATCTAGGTATAAGCTTGAGTGAGGAAATGTGAACAAAGGGCTTGTATCATTTGTGTCAAAGTTTGAAGACATAAGCTTTAAGGCGGTCGGTTCTTTAGCCGAGTTTCTTGCGAAATGTATCCGAGTTACTGAACTGATTTATATTCCGTGCGCTTTCTACGCCTACAATGTGCAAGTCTTTCTGAGCACGCTTCTCCTGCACGCGCCACTCGCGCGCTTTCACTTGCGCATGCTCTGCGCCGATGAGCTCTTTGTTTGAGAAGGTAGAAAAGGAAAATAAGGCAAGCCGAAGGAAAGCTCCCACGGCCGACGCGAGCACCAACCGTCTCTTCCCTCTTACACACCCACCCAAACGAATCAATACCCAAACATCCCCCAAAATGCAACGGTAATTCAGAGAATTGTCTACCAATGAGTGATAATCCTTCGGTTCGGCTGTTACTTCGATTTTGCTTACTTATGTTGATAGCTCCTGCATGTCTACCCATCGCTTTTTTTCCGGAGCCAAGAAATGCTTACGCATTAGTAGGCAATTCTCCGAATTTATGTTGTATTTTTATTTTTTATCAAGCGTCACTCTATAGCGTGGTTTCCGATCTGCTTCTGAACGCCTCCTTTCCTCTTCTTCCTGTTGATTATCTCTTAGTTCCCGTCGCTTTTATCGTTGTTCCTTCTGCCGACTACGATACTCCCGATGTCGTTCAGCGTTCTTACGCCGCTTCTCCGGTTCGCCTAGCTTGCGTTTCTTCGGTGCCATTGCAAGAAGTGGTCTCTACTTATCCTACCCCTTCAAGGAGATCGTGTATAGTGAGCCTATAACCGCTACCACAACGCATTTTGCGTCAAACCACGTCTACCTCAGTTATTCTTATCATTTTATACCTTTTATTGCATCAAATGTCTATGTCGAGGCGATTGCGACGTGACCACTATTTATTTAATCGATTCTAAAGTTGCCAATTATCTACAGTTACACTACTACAATGACTAAATGTCTTAACTCGACCTATTCCGCACTTACTTCCCAGTTACAAGATGTTACGGAACAGGCACGGTTTCTTCGGGATATTCGCCAAAAAATGCTTACGCATTAACATGTCACGCTTACTGTATTATTGTTTGTATTGGGTTACATTTGCTTTTTTCTCTCTCGCGAGCCTCCTTCAGTCATTTAAAGGGTTTCGAACTGAAAACAGTAGCTGGTCAGTTTTACTTCGACGTACTTTAGCTTTGTTCCGGTTCAGTCTGAGTTCGGAAAACACGTACGGCGCAGCGCGATTTGTCCTCATTATCCCGTTCTGCTGGCTTAGGTCGACAAAACAAACGAGGCTCGCTCAGACTCACTCAACAAATATATATTTTCGCCGAGGGCGCGCTCGGACTCAAATTCACCAGCATTCTACTCAGTCGGGCACACTTAGACTTAGACTTAGACTTAGACTCTTGGTCGAACCTAGTCTGAGGAAGTCGACTCACTAGTGAGTTTGCCGACCTTATGGCCATGGCTACCGGAATCACTGTAAGCGCATTTCCGCTTTCTTCTGACATCGCTAATTCAGGTTGTACTAAATGTACCCAGCGATGTTAATGGGCAGACTGGCTCAGTAGCGTGTATGAGGATGACTCGGCGATATTTCAGCTTTAACATTGCAAAAGCAGTCCCGTCACTATTGATTTTCCGCTCTGGGAAACCAAATTTAATATTCGCTGATCCTACGAGCTTTGCGAAACTAAAGAAGGTACCACGCTAGTTCAAAAAAGGAAAGACGTAAAGTTCTGCTAGAATGTTGAAACTGTATGGTAGATAGATTTTGCTAGCAGCACCTAGCTACCTCTCATAGCCTGATGCCAGATGCATAAACTGTTCGGGCAAAAGATTGTTTCGCCATTCAGCGAAATATTGTTAGCCACGAACAATCATGCAGTAAAAGACATGGTAGCAAGAGTGCCCCACATATGACATACACTTTTAAAGGTGTCTAAGTTATGCCCTCAGGCTCAGTAGCTTTTCCAGCAGCCACGACGTAACATTACATAAGGGTTCATCGGATGGCTACGTCTCAGTCTTCGGCCAGCACTGTCTTCTTCCCCTTGTAGGTGATCGAGAGGGCATTAACTATAAAGCGAATACTAAAAGAGGGCATGACTTCAAGAATGATTTGCGCACTCAAATTTGGTGGGTATGCTGCTATGCTGCTGAAAATTGTGAGTGCGTTTGTGCGTGTGTGCGTGCGTGCGTGCGTTGCTGAATGCGCGTGCATGCGTATTTACATCGGGACTGCACAACACACATTGGACGTTGTTTGAACGAATTTGTGCACATTTTTTTTCTCATCGTGCACTTTCTGCACGCCTCCCCCACCGTCTCCCAGTACACGATCATCAACCAAACGTCTATCCGCGTTGATTCTCCAGTATTCTCCGCATTGGCTTTGATACTGAAGTTCAGTGACATGCGAGTTTCCAATGTCGTTTTCTAGGAAGAACATTGGTGGGTCGCAACAGAGAAAGATAGCCGGAAACTTAACTAGTAAGCATTGCGATAACTTGTACGGAGCGGCAGAGTGAAGCGTGCTAAACCTAATGTGAAAGATCAGCAGGAAGAATGCTGGACAGACGCGACAAATATTAAGTAGGCTGTGCAACCTCAATGCAAATTAAAGAGCAAATCAGTGTAAATTTTGTGCACAAAATTTGAAGCTAGAGAGTGCAAGTAACACCGCGTATAAAATCTCACCCTTTTTTTTATGAGCAAGTGAAATTACCGATTGAGAAAGTGTTGCTATTAGGGTGAAGCATTGCGGGCTTTTATCTATATTTTAGACCGTGCTGTAGTCGAAAAAGCTCATACGTTCTTTTTTTCTCCGTTTGTAGCTATACCGGTGTGAATTCCCTACTGATGACACTTTATCGGTGCTACAAATAAATTATATATCAATCAACGGAATCTATTGCTGTGATAAACAGTTTTTCAATAACCATTATTGGGCATGCCACAATTTTTTTATTAAATATACATTCTGGGATTTTAGGTGCCAAAACCACCCTGCGGATTAATTTTTTACTGCCTGGGCTTCTTTAACGTGCACCCAATGCATGGTGAACGGACGAGTTTTTTTTATTTTTATTTTTTTCATTTCGCCTCCATCAAACCGTAGCGGCCGCGGCCGGTATTTGAACCCGCGCCCTCGGACTTAGCCGCGCAACACAAAGCCACTATCCCACCATGGCGTGTTGCAACGATTTTTAGAGCTGAAATATCTAATGCAGCTGCCGTTTCACTACGCCACGTAATCTTGATGACTGAGAAACAATTTTAAAACACTTTGTTTCAGTGACTCTCGCTCTTCGGTATACTCTCGCTGGTCAAGGTCACAGTTTCAGTAGTGCAATCGCGAAACCTCTGTGAACGCTTTCTAAACAGATATTTAACGGGTTCTGGCCAGTTTATCTGAGCGTTTTTGGCGGCACTAAGGCTGGCCAGGCCAACACCCCCTAGATAGCACAAGGCCTGCTTACTCCGACCCATGACATCAGGCTACTTGGCCCGAAATTTCCATTGACAAGCTGGCGTGAGGAAAGCGGTGACGTCAAAATCACTGTTGCCCACTCGGGAGCATCCCCATTAGGTTCCATGGCCGTAGGGCCAAGTAACATGATGTCATGGATTGGAGTGAAAAGGCCTTGTGGTATCTAGGTGGTGTTGGCCAGGCCCGTTGGCACCTTCGACAATGTAGTGTTGAGAGCTGCACTCTTAGCATTATTACATCGATCACAAACCCCTGAAGTAGATTTAAAAACACATGAAAGATGTGTCGCGCACGGGGTTACGAAAGTGAAGACTCACAAGTTCGTTTACCTTCATGAAACACTACAGCGGCCAATGACCGAAGGAGATAACCAAGTAGAAAAAGAAAGGAGGTACAGAGGTTTTCCTTCCCTATCTCAAATCAGTCCTGATCCAGTTACACGGGAATCGCCCTTGCGCTGTTTGAATATATCCGCCGCATCCGCAAAGCGTCAGATATTGCAGTTGAGAAGGTCTCTGTGGCTGTCAATACGCAAGGTGCAAGATAGTTAATCTCATCGAAATCGCGCTGAAATCGTTTTCAATGGCGCTCCAGAAGGCCGAATAAAGCGGCAACGTATGTCATCTTAGGAGGCAGCCGAACCGTGAACTGAACCCTGCCTCGATAAGAAACGGCAACGCACGGAGCTGAACCACTCGGAGAGATATCTCTGCCGGTCTTAGTTCCACGCCTTTGTAACAAACAGACGCCGCTGATACGCAAGAGGTTGGGAGAAAAAAATGAGTATCGACAGTGCTTCCGCGGCAGAAACCCGCCTTCTTTATCGACGCTTTCTTGGGGCCATCCGAATGCGAAGCACAATGGTGGAGCTTTATTATTTCATTCATTCATTCATTCATTCATTCATTCATTCATTCATTTTTCTTCATTGAAAAGGAGGTTACGGGACTAAAAGCCGCAGCAGCTCCTTGACGAAGGTTCATTCTCGTTTCTCCGTATTACAGCGCAGTTCAACATTTGTGGAGCACGAACACCCACTCATAGACAACAACATACTTGGAGCTCGTATCACAACAAATGTCAATACAAACACGTGGTTTTACACTGCATAGACAAAAATAAAACAGCACAAGGTATTAGCAGGAGAATAATACAAGTAACTACTTCAATTCGGGGAGAATGTGGCTTCACAAAAAAGTATTTAACGGGTTTAGCAGAAGCACAAAGGTGATCAAAATCCTCTTTGAATGGTTTTTTTTAATAGTACAGTTGTTGTGTAGCGTAATCAGTCACCTAATAACGAAATAAGTTCGCGCAATTCGATTTTATTTCCCATCTTGCGACCGCATCTCTTTCACGCACTGCATTCACAATTCTTTACGCCAAGATGGCGCGTCACAAGCAAGAGCCCTGATAAAAACAATGATGCTTATAACGTGCCTCGCACATCTTCAAACATCTCTAACTGATGTTGAGATTTGTCGTTCTCTTCAAGGCCGTCAACGGCGGTTTCGTTTGCGCCCGCTTTCAGGTCGCAGTGCTTTTTTTCTTCAGAAGCACCCCATGCGTCCCTAGGATGGAGCTTCTATAGGGCAAAAAAGAAAACTCTAAAGGTTTCTTTTCTCACAATCCCGCCCGAAAAAAAAAACATTAAAATCCGCAGACATAACCGATTTCTGCATCTCTATACTCGGTACGACTACGACAGCATAGCAAACGCTCGCTGCTAACACGGCCACCTCCTGAAGAACAACTTCTTCGCGATGCACACTGCGTCGTTTCTGTTCGTTGCAGTGCCGTCTGCTGCAGCTTCTTAAGAACATGAACAGACGTCACCGCTCGCAAAGTCCGTGTGGTGCAAGACGCCCCGCGCAAACTACTGGGCGCCAAAGCTGAGCGAAAGGAACAAAGTTATTGCGCTTTAAGTTCTTCAAGTTAGGTTTCCAATATGTTAATTTATTTAGCTCAAGTCGCAAGGCGCTGATCAGGGCTGGTATTTGTGCATCTCTTTCCATGGCAGTATGCCGTATTCCAAGCGGAAGTAGTCAATTGTCTGGTGTTTTGCAGCGTGTTAAGAAAAATTTGTCTCCGGAATATCTTTAGGTTTTGTTCTCAAGACTAATGGATTCCTTGTTCACTAAATCTTCACAGAGTCTATTAATCATCGTTTGATTTATGCTGGAATCCAGTGTATATATTTTAGTATTCTAAAGCGAACATTTTAAAAAAAAAGACTTCGAAATTAATCCCACTCTGTGCCACGTACCTTCATTTAACTTTAGACAAACACTGTCACGCCACCTTATACTTTTTTTGTTGTTGTTGTTACTGACTCGCATATTTTCTGGAAGGCGAGAATAATTGATAAATAGGCTGTGCTTCTTCCAGGAAAAGGTAATTCCCAAGAGCGTGATACAACCATGCACTTGTGACAGATAAGCTTTTGCACTGCAGTAAGCCAACGTGGAGGCAGAAGAAAAGGCACACCAGCGCTGTTTGTGTGTTCCCCTGTATCCGTCCTCGCCTACTGCGGTGCGCAATCCTATTATATATATATATATATATATATATATATATATATATATATATATATATATATATATATATATATATATATATATATATATATATATATATATATATATATGTGTGTGTGTGTGTGTGTGTGTGTGTGTGTCAACAATCAACCACCTCGCTTTAGCGACTTCGTTCTAGCGAGCAACCTGTTATAACGATCGACGCTCTTCGTTGGTTTCTTTCTTTCTTTCTTTCTTTCTTTCTTTCTTTCTTTCTTTCTTTTTATAGGTATTTAAGTTTTCGGGACCGTACACTTGTACAGTATTTCTTGCTACTGCAAGCATTTCGTCCTTGCTTTCCCAAATGGACATTGATCTAGGGACACAAGTCCGAATCTAATGCACTGGCGCCGACGAGAGTGAAACCGCAGTGAAGAGGAGGCCTCGTGACGACGATGACATGGTAACGACAACAATTTGACGACGAGCCAAGACAGTCGTTACCAGGCCTACGATTAAACACACGCCCGATGTTGGCTTTAAAAGGCAGTCACTTCGGTGAATGGCAAGATGACCATTGGTTTTCTTCTTGTTGTTGCTGCTGTTAGGATTGTAGCTGGGCTGTCTTCACTAAGGCATCGCCCCGTTTAGCTGACGTACATTTTACCTCAAGACAGTGAGACCTGACACATCGTGGCTTTCTTAATCTGGACGTACTTGTATTCGCGTTTCGCCATACATTCTGAAAGCTACTCCTCATACGGATACGTCGTGTTACGAAGTCTAGAAAGCCTTGCAGGTGCTGAAAAGACCACTGACGCTCGTGAATGATGCATGACCTTCTTTGAATCGTGTGATGTCCAAAAAATATGAGGTTAAAGTAGCGCCATTTGCTTTTCTCTGTTTATTTGTGGTATCATGTTCCGGTTTGCAGGTGCTGGTTTTGCTGTTGTTGCTGTAAAAAAAAACACTTGCTGTCTGCCAAGAAGCACGACATTTAGTGCCGCTTCGCCCCTTTTGCAAGCCTGTCTATATGTGCGACAAACTCTGTTCGTAGAAGTTCACCTACACCTCGATCTAAATATTTGGCTGTTGTTCCGCCCTATAGCAGCGGGGAGGGGAAAAAAAACGACGCTGACACGTGGTGAAATACTCGAAACGCGCCTATCCCAGCCCGGTGCAGAGTTGCCAACAACCGGAGTTGTCGTCCTGTGTGAAACTTGCCTGCACCAGGCGTGCTAAGTTACCCCTGTTGACGGCTGAAAACGCCGTTTTCTGATGCGCTTGCGGCGGTGCGTCGATAAGCTAGCCCGTCCGAGTGCTCCCCCAAGGCCCTTCCGAGTTCGCTGGCCGCGGAGACAACTTCAAGCGGAAGAAAAATATTCGATCACCTTCCGACGCGACACACTATAGGAGGATTTTTCTTTTTTCCATTTCAGTACGGTCAGCGCGTCAACGTTGTCGTTCGGCTGATTTTACACCGTGTATAGCGTTCGTGCACTTTTTAACGTGCATGCATCACGGTGTCCTCGCTTCAAGGTGCGCTCACGCGACATTATCGACGAGCGCCAAGCGTGCCCTAAATCATTTACCGCAATTCTCGTTTCTGCGAACCGGGGCCTTTATTGACAAGCTTCGTCGTTCGCAAGCTTCTCTTTGTCACTAGTTGTCCGCTTTTGCTAATGATATTTCGGACGTCAGGATTGGCGATGCAGTTTTCTCCGACGAGAAATTGCAGCGTGCGCGAGTTTTGTGAATACGGGTCCTGATGTTTCGTTACCCAAGAAGTCGGTGCGTCGCGACGCCATGATTCATATTAGCTCGCTCCGTTTCTGCGATAGCTGCAAGTGTTACGCGTGAGCGCAGACCAACAAAACGGGCGCAACACTCTTGTTTATTTCTTTATTAAGAGCGTCACCTTTTCTAGCACGATTTGCGCAGGACGTGAAAAAAACAATTGCTCTGTATTATGACATCACGACAGCGTTGATCAGACTATCGGTCCTACATTCAGAAGCCAGCTTTATCACCAAATTAAAATATGCGTTGATCAACTTACACATATGCTATTTGCCATCCTTTCTTTATATGCGACGAGCATGTGGTAGAGTTCCTTCAAATTCAGAAATGTGTTCCACTGCTGTATTAACATCCCTTTTTTGACCGCCTTGAATCACTTGCGTTATACTGACCACACCTTCTGTTTTGTCCGGCACCGTATCAGAGTCTAGAACGTTGAATTTTAAATGGGATGCTAAAGGGCAGCACTAAATCAGCGGGACTAGCGAAGTATTGTGTCAGATCACCGTCGTCATTGATTCCGCAGGAAAGCGCTGGTTATTAGAGGACAAAATGAAGGCCAGACTTTTTATTCTTAAAGTTTGCGCTGAAGCCTAAGTGCCAGTGCGTCAAAATGACTTCACGAATTTCAGTGTACTTGGTTAGAAATGTTGAGTGGAACTTGTTGCTGGGCGAGTTGGTTGGGATCTAATGAATGCATTGTTGCGCCAAAAAAAAGGAAAATAAAGACTTGGGAGGGAGAGTACGAAATGACAGACCAGCACTTGATCCGTCGTTTCGTACTCTCCCTCCCAACTCCTTATTTTCCTTTTTTTGGCGCAACAATGCATTCGTTAGAAATGTTCCCGGATTGATTGTTTCGTCATTTTCCTATAACCTTCAAATTCAATAGGCGTTAATGAGTCGCTTTGCACGTGCTTAGAGTAGACGTAGCCTTAGAAGGGTTGTCATGTAAACTCGTTAGGCGGGAAAGCTGCGTTTAGCGACCCACTGTACGGCTCTTGCTCAAATTGGGCGTTACAAGAGTGACCGGATGGACAAAGTTTGAGCATATGGTTAACATTAATTTTTGATGTTAGGCTTGGGAACACATCCAGTGTGACAAGGAAAATGATTCACCAAGTACGCGGTGACGAAGTATTATCGACAAGCCGCGTCTTTGAAAGGCACGAAAGATTTCGGGAGGGCAGAGATTCGGCGTAAGAGCATCCTAGAGACGAGAACGCGCATACTACTGCATAGGTACAATGTTTGAAGGTTTGTTACATGAGAAATGCCGCGCTATTGTTCGCCTTGTATAAGAAGATGTGAAATTCAACATGGCTGTGTCGCCAGCTTTTGCGCCACGATTTAGGGAAAAGTAACTGAATGAAAGTATTGTGCCGCACAGGCTGATAGACGAACAGAAAGGAGCACGAACAATTGCTGCTGAACCTTCGCAAAGGGACAAAAGTGGTTCCGAATTTGTGATAAGCATCACTGCCAGCGGTGAAATGCGCTGCTGACCAGTACGACCCTCAAAAAAAGAAAAGAGGAAAGCGGCAAAGCAGCGAAGAATGAGGTGACAATTCACTTCAGGAAACTGAAGCCTGAACTATCGAAAACTTATGTGAAGAGAATTAGAATTTTTTTGATGCTGCAAGCTTGGCGCACCATGACATCCAGCCTGAAGGACAAGCAATAAACAAAAACTTCCATGTTTACGGGCTCTAACGTTTACGCCGAACGAGTCTGCAGCACCGTACCGACGTGCCGCCCTCTGAACTGTGGTTTTCGTTTGCAGAGCAGCATGAGGCCCGGCACTGCTGCATCAGTCCAGGTGGGATCACAACACATGCTATGCTAAATGACATTCCCTTTGTTCGCACGAGCTGTTGCCACGTGACATCTTTTTGTTTACCCGTGTGAAAATTCCGCTTAAAGGGAAAGCGTCATGGAGAGCAGCAATGCAAACGGCTGTGACTAATGTGTTGAAGAGAACTACAAGTGAAGCTTTCTTCTGGTTGCTTTCATGACCTCCAGAAACGATGGTAGCTGTGCGTAGAAATCCCAATGGCGTACTTTAACAAGGCCTAGGGTCTTTAGTTTGTAAGTTGAGTAAATGCGTTTCTGCAAGCTCAACCTCAGAACATTTTTTTTTTTTTTTTGGCAAAGGCTCTGTGTGGTTCAATTATTCGCTGTTGCGTGGGAGCAACACCAAAGTTTCCTTTGTTAGGCATATCATTTATAAACTCACGATCGCCTCGTGACTGTTTAGTGAGTAATATTAAAGCGATACTTTATTTGCCTCTTCGCCTCCCCTTTCTGGGGCTGGCTGCTGGCTTCTGCCTGTTGGCTGCTATTTTACACGATCGGTTCGTACCGGATATTGTGAAACAAGCACCGGTCGTAGCTCCAACTGAGGCGGCCCAGGGCGACAGCTGATGCACGCATACGCGGTCGTGAGCTTCAACACGAACATGCCATCGTCGTTATGCAGCCGTCGCCATTTCGTCGCCTTCATTCCGTTGCAATCACTATTTTGTTGTCGTGCCGTTGTCATCGTTCCGCCGTCTTCACCGTGTCGTCGTCACTGCGTTGTCATGTCGTCGTCATCACGCCGCAGTCGTCGCGCTGTCGCCATCGTTCGGGCATCGTAATTTCGTCATCATCATTCCATCGTCGTCATTCCGTTGTTGTCATGCCATCCTCGTCAAGCTGTCGTAATGACGCAATCTTGTCATTCATTAGTAGATCGCCGTCGTTATCACGTCATCGCCGTCGTTTCGTTGTCGTCATAAAGTCATCACGAAGCCGTCGTCACCGCTTCAATGTCGTCATGCGGTCACAGCCACGCCGTCGTTGTCATGCTATCGCCATCGTTCCGGCGTCGTCACATCGCGGTTGAACTCCACTGTCATAATATCATTGTCATTACGCATTCGCTGTCATGCCTAATCATTTCTGCGTCGTCCTACTACTGTCGTTAGAACGTGCTCGTCAATACTTCGTCGTCGTGCCTGTTGTGGTCATTCTATCCTCATAGTACTTCTATCTTATAGAGGTTCTAGTGTCTTCACCCCGTTTGCCGTCAATTCCGTCATCGTCATGCAATCGTCGTCGTGCAGTGGCGCATTGTATCGCCGTCGTCCCGTCGTCGTTCCATTGCCGTCACGTGTGGGATCCGCGTGTTCGAGCGCCGCGAATTCATGGTCTGCGAGGCGCCTCCCGCTGAAAGTTGTGTCCAACTTGATTGTGTGCTCTAACTTGCCAATGATCGCTGAACAATAACTAACCACCCCACCCCCAGCGTTCTTCACAAGAAACTGGAGAAAGCTTCGCTTAAATCGATTCTAACATCGCGGGGAATCCTAACATTTTTCTTTAATTAGTCATTTACGCATTTAGACTTCTCGTACCAATAATGTCCGCCACTACGAGCAATCCAGCTCACGGAACAGAGGGAGAGAGACAAAGGGGAAGGAAAGACAGGGAGGCTAGCCCGTGTAAATACCGGCTGGCTACCCTGTGCTGGGGAAAGGGATAAAGGGAATAAAAGGAGAAAGAGAGAAAAAAAACGAGAAGAATTCACGCAGTAACGCGATGTTACGCGCAACAACAGTCAAAAGCGGTCGCACAATTCACAGGCCCTTAAAAACTTCAGCAAAGCCCTTGAGGCCTTAAGTGCCGAAACCCGTCTGCACCAGTGTCCTAGAACTTTTTCTTCTGTGGAGGGGCGATTGTCCAGTTTTTCGAGCGCTGTCACGGTCCTACCAAAGGTACAGTTTCTTTTTTTTAAGAAATATGCTAGGTTTTTGAAAAATATATAAAAGAAAGAAGCACATGGTGTTAATAAGGGCCGGGTATTATTCACTTTCAAACCTTCTCCAGAGTGTGTCCACCGTACTGGAAGTGTTAGCCGCGCTTTCCATGTTGCCTCCGCGTGGCCCCTTGCGCGCCCCGGCTTTCCAAGTCGGCCTGTGCTATCTCGGCAGCGTCCAATAGTGCTGAGCCAAGGGAAAAAAAAATCTGGCTGCATCTGCTTACCGCTTTGGCTTATCGCCCGCTGCCCCGGCGGAGTCGCTCAGCCTTTCTCGCAAGGCTGTTGCTCTTACCGCGGTGACCGGCCCGTAGCCCCTTTTCTTTTCCTCAACTCTCAAACCTCTAACTGGTGAGATGAGAAAAACAAAAAACAAAAAAAAACGTGCCAACAACTTTTCTTCACCGGCTCCTCCTTAAATTGTTTATTCTGTGGAAACGCCGAAGCTGGTGTAATGCCATTCGAAAGCGAAATAATTTTCAACGCGGAATGCCGAAAGTTCACCTCCAAAGAGCGAGGAAAATTGAGAAATTCGTGCTTTCTGTATCTATACCCTGTGAGGTGGAAAGACCTTGCACTGAAAGTTCGATGAACGCGTGACAGTGAGAAAAATAATACTTGCGGGAAATATTGTTACGAACTATTTTCTCTGTGTTGGCTACAGATTTCGCGAACGCGGCATAAAAAAAAGAATTACACCCGCGTGCTCAGTGCGTGCTCGTCGTTATGAGCTCACTGTGTCTCTATGTATGTAAGGCACGTCAGGCGAACAGCCAGGCTAACATCTGCGGCATACCATTAAATCTTGTTTCATTATTTTTCTATCTATGTCTCCAACCACTTTCCCGCAAACCTGGGTCTCCGGTTGGTCCATGGTCGAATGGGCGGCGCACCGGGCTGCTGCGCTGGGGGAACAACAGGGTTCAAAACCAACCGTCGAACTGACTTAGGTCACTGGATAGGCGGCAATGCGTGAACCCATGTGCGGCTCCTCTACGAACCTCTTTGATGCCAATATGGGTCATTGCACGGGGATGCCGGACTGGGTGACGGGTATGTACCGCTCCTCAATTAATAGAGACTTTTAGCGTGTCCGGTATTCCGCCAAGCGCGGGCGGTTTGCCGGATTAGCGGGGGCGTAAACGTGAGCGGCCAGATTTGTGACGCCAGCTGGCGGCGCAACGCCCAACCACACAAACACAAAGCTAATTACTATATTCTGCTTAGCTGCTGGTGTAAATTTTCGACAGTGGCGTAATCGTGTTCACAATTACGCCGCTGCCAAAATTCGCATGAGTAGCGAAGCAGGATATAGTGGGTTACTGCAGTTTTAGCTCTGTGTTTTTGTATGGTTGAACTCTATGCTACCATGCGGCTGCACCGCTCTGGCCGTTCAGGTTTACGCCCCCGCAAATCCGGCAATCCGCCCAAACCGCTCCCGTTTACCGGAATAGCGGACAAGCTAAAAGTCTCTAATATCTCTCACGCTAACTTGGATCACTGCGTATGTGCTGTTCTTCAGTAAACGTCTTCGATTTCAACTCGGCTCGCTGGGTACGTACCGGTAGGGGTGCCCCGCACGCTATTGGACGTCTTTGACGCCAACTTCGGTAATTAGGTAATTGCCTCTGGGCAATGTTCCGCTCTGTAATGAGAGAAAACATCCTTTTAATTTCTACGATGCTCGGCGGAGTCGAAGCCCTGCCGATCGCAGACTATTTGGGGCAGCCCCGAGAAACGCCGCTGCGTGTGCAGTGGGAACAGAGTGCAGTATAGCAGCCGTGCAGCGGCAGAAGAAGCCCAGCTCCATTTTGACAAGCCGATTTCGTGATGGGCGATTTCGGTCGACCGAATGTACCATTGAAATTTCTTTGATACCTTGGAAATACCATTTAAAAACTTTGTCGAAGTTTCTCCGGTGTTAGTTATAATCGAACCCAGCTCACAGGGAGTCGTCGAGGACAGCAGCCCAGCGCTTTAGCGAGCTGCGCCGCGAATGCGGTGGGCAGGTGCAGTGTCGTAGCCAGGTCGTCTGGCACCCGGGGCCCATAGGTCTTCTGTCACCCCCCCCCCCACGGTTGTAACCGGCGGAAAGAGGGGTGTCTTCAGACGTATATGACACCCTCCCCCCCATAGGGCCCCTTGCACCCGGGGCCTACGCCCTCCCCTCCCCCCCCCCCGTTGCTACGCCACTCGGTAGGTGCCGCTCTCCTCGCCGGTTTGGGGCAACCCAGTACGTGCCACTGGGTGGGCGGCCTCAGCGTTCGCATGCACCGGTGCGCCACGGATCTCGTCTCGGAGGCCACGCGAGGACTTCTCATGCAGCGACGCTAGATGGCGCAGCTTGTCCAGCAAGAAGCGCGAGAGAGGAGCCCGGCTGCCGCGTGATGCGTATCCAGCGTATGCACCAGGCGCGCCGCGCATTTCGGAGGCCACGGACAGGCTTCGCGGTGGCGCCGCTAGGAGGCGCAGAGTGTTCGTAGAGAAGCCCGGGATACACGAGTCCCGCTGCAGCACAGGCATTGTATAAGCCATTTCGACGGTGGCAATACGTTGCGTCGCCATATTGCTTCAGTGCTGAACGCATTACCGTCGACAGTCATCTCGAGATGGGTTCTGCCGATTTTCCCCCCCTCCATCTAGGAACTGAACCTGAACGGAGCGTTTTTGGACTTCGCTAGAATAGCAGCTTGGGCTTGTTGGTTTTCCATCCTGCTAGTAACAGCGTAAAATGTAGACAAGAGACGAGACAAGAAGACACCACAAGCGCTTGTGGTGTCTTCTTGTCTCGTCTCTTGTCTACATTTTGCGCTGTTACTAACAGGGTCTTTTTGGAGGAACCGTTCCAAGCCGGTTAGACGACAGGTTGAGACCAAAGTCGTCGTTGCTGGAATGCTGCGAGGGCAGACGAGGGTAGTCGATTCAATTTCGCGCAGCGCTCGGCGTGCTGCTTCGGGAACATTCATCTGGCTATTCACAATTATCTCATCCACTCACACAAATGCACACGGGGCGCTGAGCCGTCACGGAAGATATACTGCTTGTTCTCGGACCGTCTGCTGTCTTCAAGCACAATAGTACTTGTGACGCTGTATTTCAGGCGTGTTGTAGTTAGTACCGTGCTCGTCCGGTAACTATACTGCTGCTTGTTAAGCGCCGATTGGGGCTTCGTGGAAATTTTTCACGTCCAGTGTGCACGGCTACAGGTAAAAAAAAAACTACGAAGATCCGACGTCTATTTTGGAATCTACAAGATGTTTTACAATATACAGCTTTGTTTAATAAAAAATTACAACTTCGTTGGAGATATTTCGTTTAAATCAGTACTTTGAAAGTAGTTTATTGATGTTTGATAAATGATAGGTTAACCTCACAGTAAGAAAAAGCTTTAATTTGATCAAGAGGGCATGCAGTCAACAATAGCGTGTTAGTTGCACTCGCGTAGCGATGACCTAGGCTCCTTTATTTTATATATTTATTTTTTAAGGATTGACAAAAGTTAGTTGAAACACCCTTTATGCAACTGTACATGGCGCCTCATTTTTCTTGTTCTTCTTTTCGGGTTAGGTATATAATACCCACGATAAAGAAAGCGGTTGGCAGTAGCCCTGCAAAATGGCCATGCGAGCTCGTATGTTCCTCGAAACGGACCCCGAGTTTTTCCAGAAACCGGTGGCACGTGAACGTTTCATTCTTTCTTCGAGCCTGTCTGTACTCGATTGGACGCGTTGAGAAAGCTCAGCCGTTCTAACTGCTATAATTCTCGCTCCAGAGCTGAGCCTGAACCGAACCGAAAAGCGTGAACCCGAACCGAACCAGAAAATATTTCGGTTTGGCACCGAAACGTGTCCTCTTCGCCGGTTGGCACGAAGGAGAGGACACGAACAGCTGTTG
Organism: Dermacentor variabilis; assembly: GCF_050947875.1. NCBI lineage: Eukaryota > Metazoa > Arthropoda > Arachnida > Ixodida > Ixodidae > Dermacentor > Dermacentor variabilis. The sequence continues at coordinate 62,573,182 of NC_134577.1, read as the reverse complement.
TCGGGTCGATGTTCAGAATGAAGCTAGGTCGATGCAACTTGGCCACCGGCATGGTGAAAGTTGCCGCAGTGTTGAGAAGGACATGAGCGGTTAGAAGAAATATGATTAAGGTAAGGAAGAAGAAAAGGTGTTTGCCCACGATCTGCAAAACCAGACATACCTTGCGCACTGATGTTTCATGTGCTAAATAACATGCAAAGGTCATATGCTAAATAGCGTCATTACATACACAACTCTGGCAGACGACGTCATTTGCTAGTAGTGGCTGATCGCAAGGGATCTATCCTTACGTTCAGCCAAGTGCATTGGGAGAATCGATGCTCCGAAGTCGCGTTTCCAGACGTCAGTTCCTTCATCTATAGGGTAATATTTACTACAAAATACTGGGAGTGTGGCCAAAGAGGCGTGCTAATGCGCGGGAGAGCGTGAAGCTTTCCGGCGAACAGCCGCCAGAGGCGCTGCTGCGGTAAACCTGTGCATACAGTACCATTCAAGGCTAGGTGGCGCGCGCTGCTGCCGCCTGATTCAAAGGGTTGAGCCTCATTCATCTATCCATCCATCCATCCATCAGTTTAGAATTTTTAAGTTGTCTCCGCTCGGGAAGCGACGGGCGTCTGCAACTCGCTTGATTTTTTTGGCGCGATAACGGAAGTCCTGTTACATTGTACCTAACTCATTCGCCATCTCACAATTATAACGTGAGAAGGACTGAGGAAGCAGTGATAAATGGACTCAGCATGAAATCAGAGAGAAGAAAACTTGGCGTAGGACAAGCCAAGGTGTGTGCACTGAAAGATAAGCAGGGTAATACCATCAGCAATTTAGAAGATGTAGTAAAGGCAGCGGAAGAATTCTATATTGACCTGAATGGTACCCAGAGCAGCCACGCTACCTCCATTCGAAGTAATAACAATCAAGATACAGAGGATCCTTCAATAACCAGCGATGAAGTTTGAAGGGCCTTGCAAGGCATGAACCGGTGAAAAGCGGCAGGCCAAGATGGAATAAAAGTCGAATTAGTCAAAGGTAGAGATATTATGCTTGAAAAGCTTGCGGCCCTTTATACGAAATGTCTAACGACTTCAAGGGTTCCAGAGAGCTGGAAGAATGTAAACATTTTACCGAGTCACAAAATGGGAGACGTTAAAGAATTAAAAATTATAGGCCCATTAGATTAGTCCCAGTATTATACAAAATATTCACCAAGATAATTTCCAATAGAATAAGGGCAACACTGGACTTCAGTAAACCAAGGGCACAGGCTGGCTTCAGGAAGGGGTATTCTACAGTGGATCACGTCCATGTCATTAATCAGGTAATCGAGAAATCCGCAGGCTAGAATCAGCCTCTGTATATGGATTTCATAGATTGCGAAAATGCATTTGATTCACTAGAGATACCAGCAGTCATAAAGGTATTACGTAATCAAGGAGTACAGGATGTTTACGTAAATATCTTCGAAAATATCCACAGAGATTCCACAGCCACCTTAATTCTCTACAAGAAAAGTAAGAAGCTACCTATAAATAAAGTGGTCAGACAAGGAAACACAATCTCTCCAATGCTATTCACTGCATGCCTGGAAGAAATATTCAAGCCATTAAACTGGAAAGGCTTAGGAGTAAGGATCGACGGCGAATACCTCAGCAACCTTCAGTTTGCAGATGACATTGTCCTGTTCAGCAACACTGGTGACAAATTGCAACAAATGATTAAGGACCTTAACAGAGAAACTGTAAGAGTGGGAGCGAAGATTAATATGCAGAAGACAAATATAATGATCAATAGCCAGGCAAGGGAACAAGAGTTCAGGATCGCCGGTCAGTCTAGAGTCTGAAGGAGTACGTTTCCCTAGGTCAATTACTCGCAGGGGAACCTGGTCAAGAGAAAGAAATTTACAGAATAATAAAAATGGGTCGGAGTGCATACGGCAGACATTGCCAGTTCCTGACTGGAGACTGGCCACTATCACTGAAAAGAAATGTGTACAATCAATGCATTCTACCGGTTCTAACATGGGTGGCAAAAACTTGAAGGTTGACAAAGAAGCTCGAGAACACGTTACGAACCGCGCAAAGAGCGATGGAACGAGGAACGTTAGGCGTGAATTTAAGAGACAGGAAGAGAGCGGTGTGGATCAGAGAGCAAACGGGGATAGCCGACATTCTTATTGACATTAAGATAAAAAAATGGAGCTGAGCAGGCCACGTAATGCGTAGGATAGATAACCAGTGGACCATTAGAGTTACAGAATGGGTACCAAGAGAAGGGAAGCGCATTCGAGAAAGGCAGAAAACTATAGGTGGGGTGATGAAATTAGGAAATTCCCAGACGCAAGTTGGAATCAGTCGGCGCAGGACAGGGGTAATGGGAGATAGCAGGGGGAGGCCTTTGTCCTGCTCATGGACATACAATAGGCTGACGACGAACTGCTGCACAGAGCACGCGTTTGTATGTTGTCAACGTCAGGAGTTTACGCGTATTGCTCATTCCACGACCGCGGCTTTGCCAACCGCAATGGTTCTGTTGCAGGCATTCACTACGCGCATAGTTTTCCGTGAGCAGCGTGTTATAAATGAATCTGACTTTACCAGCGTAAAACATGACGCATTGTGTAGTGGCCGTACCGGCCATAGCAAGAGCCAACGCAACAAATCGACGGCTTATTCGTCAAGCTACCATATATAGGAAAGAGCAAGTACAGCATTACGGACTGTACGGACTGTATGCGCCACATAGATTGTAACATAGTCGCGGCCGTTAGGCCACGGCAGGAACGAAAGGTACGTACACGCCTGGGAACGAGACAGGTAAAAAAACCAGCGTTTATTGTCAACAGCAGGGTGGTTATTTAGTAATCCAGGAGAGAGGGGGAATGGAAAGGGGACACAGCGAGTTAGAAAAGAAAACTTCACGCTCGCGCAGTGTGTAGCCCGCACTATGACACAGCGGCCGATACAACACTTCTTCCTCCTAAAATCGGTCAACCGGTCTCCTCGTCCTCGTCGAACGTCGTAGGACTTGAGCGGGTTCGCTTGGCACTACTACTACTCCGGATGACGGAAGTGCCGGGAAGGCGCGGTCAGCGTGATGATCCCCAACTGCAGGCGGCAAGGCAGACGCTTCCAGTCTCACATCGAGCTGTGGCGCGGATTCCTCTGGCCTGACTGTAGCGCCGTCCGGGCATGAGTCTTCCGCAGTGTCGGGTGACTGCGTTTCTGTAGGCCGACGACGCACCTGGTCCACATGCCGCCGGACAATTGCTCCAGGTGTTTCTACTGTAACCATTCGGGTCCCAGATGTAGATGTCACATGTCCTGGTATCCATTAGTCTCCTGCCCCATAGTTGCGAATGTGCACACGGCTCTAGTTGGGGCAGCCACTCCTGGTTATCAAACGGTGCGTCTCCACTACCCTTCGGGAAACACGTATCCAGGCGCGATCTAATCTGGTATCCGAGAAGCATCTGTGATGGGGACTTCCCGCTCTTCTGGGGCGTCCTTCTGTAATTGAGCAGTAGCCGCATTAGTTTGTGCTCCAATTTTCCTTCCTTCAACTTCCGAAGACCATCTTTCACTGTTCGGACAGCTCTTTCGGCAGCCCCATTAGATTGTGGGCGGAAGGGGGCGGTCCTAACGTGCGACATGTTGTTCTCGACAAATGTTGCGAATTCACGACTAGTGAATTGTGTTCCGTTATCGGAAACTATCGTTCTGGGCACGCCAAATCTGCTGAATATATCCCGCAAACAGTGAATTGTAGCTGTCGTGGTAGCTTGGTTCAGAGGAAGCGCTTCTATCCACTTGGTGCGCGAATCGATTAGCACAAGCACCATCTTGCCTTCTATCGGTCCGGCAAAATCCACATGGATGCGCGACCACTTCTCAAACGTTTGTGGCCAGCTTGCTGGTGGAGCGGCTGGCGGCATGGGCAAATTGTCGATGCAATTCTTGCACTGAGCCGACATTTCCTCAATATCTCGGTCTAGGCCTGGCCACCAAAACAACGATCGCGCAATCGATTTCATCGGCGAAGACCCTTGGTGGGTTTCATGTAGCAGCTGCAGCAATCGCTTTCGCGCACCGGCAGGTATAACCACTCGATGGCCCCAATAAATTAACCCATGTGCCAGGGACAACTCCAGTCGACGGTCAAAAAATACCGCCAGGCACGGCTCAAGGCCTGTCGAACTTCTAGGCCAACCACGTAGCACGTAATGCTTGACGCGATCTAGTGTCGAGTCGACGGCTGCAAGGTCCTTCAGCTCTCGTGTCGTGACTGCCTTCCTCCAGGATTTCCAAAGAAAAAACGTACTCTTGCGGCTCTATACGGGGACCGGGTGATTGCAGCGGAAGCCTGCTGAGGGCGTCCGAGTTCAGCAGTTGTCTTCCGGGAGTGTACTGAAGTTTGTAGCAATATCCTCCGAGATAGAGGGCCCAACGCTGAATGCGGGCTGCAGCCATAGATGGTGTTGGGCGGTCGGCCCTTGGCAATTCGAGGAGAGGCTGGTGGTCTGTAACCAAGGTGAATTCACGGCCCAACAGATAGTCTCGGAATCTCGTGACCCCAAAAACGAGCGCCAGCGCCTCACGCTCCAGCTGCGAGTAATTCCGTTCGGCTTTCGTGAGAGTCCTTGAACGGAATCCGATCGGTCTGTGGACGCTGCCTACTGTGTGAAACAGTACTGCGCCAATGCCGTGTGGGGAAGCGTCGCACTCCAGTTTCAGCTCCTTTAACGGGTCAAAATGGGCAAGCACTTCGGCATTCTTGAGACACTGTTTGGCCTTGGCGAACGCAGTTTCCTGGGGCTGGTTCCACTGCCATCGCGCATTCTTTTCTAGTAACTGATACAACGGGGACAACACGCTTGACATGTTCGGCAAAAACCTTGAATAAAATGTTAGCATTCCGACAAACGAACGCAGCTCGCTCACGTTACGAGGGCTCGGTGCTTTCATGATAGCTTCCACGTTCTTTTCCGTCGGGTGAAGACCGATACGGTGTCCCAGATAAGTAACCGATAGCTGGCTGAAATTGCATTTGTCGTATCGCAGCTTTACGCCATGCTCTCGAAACCGCTGCAACACTGTTTTCAGCCGAGCTCCGTTGTCTGCCGCCTTTTCAGACACAAGCACATCATCCAAGTATGCCTGAACTCCAGGCAGGCCCGCTAGAATGGTATCCATCTTCCATTGAAATATAGCCGGAGCAGAGGAAATGCCGAACGGCAGCCTGTTGTAACAGAATAGGCCTTGGTGCGTGTTAATGACGCACAGCTTGCGTGAAGCTTCGTCTAGTGGCACCTGGTTGTAGGCATCTTTCAAGTCGAGTGTACTAAAAACTTCACCACCGCTTAAAGACGCGAACATGTCTTCAATCACCGGAAGGGGATACTGCTCAAGTGCACAAGCATGATTCAAGGTGGCCTTAAAATCCCTGTGCCATCTTTTTTAAGCACTGGTACTATGGGGGTTGCCCAGTCCGAATATTTTATGGGCGATATTATGCCTAGCGACACTAGCCGATCCAGCTCTTTTGCCACCTTGTCGCGGAGCGCGTACGGAAGCGGTCTCGCCTTGCAAAACTTGTTTACCGCACCGTCCTTGAGCACCAAGCTGGCTGGGAGTCCCTTCATCAGGCCCAATTCCTCCGAGAAGACATCTTCGTAGTTACTGCGTAAGGCGTTGATGTGGCTGATGGCTTCTCCCGTCACCGGCACTTCTTTTTTACTGACTTGCAGAACCGGAACTCCAGCCCTATCCAGCAGGGTTAACAGGTCTCGACCGCACAGGCTTGATCCGGTGCAGTCTAGTACTATGAGCGCGCATTCAACTGACACGCCTTGGTGCGCAACAGCTAACCGAAGCTCGCCAAACACAGGCAGCCTTCCAGCGTAGCACGAAAGTTTCAGATGTGAAGGCTTCAAATTTGGCCAGTGTTTGCAATGCTTATCGAAAACCTGTCGCGCTATGACGCATACTGGTGATCCTGTGTCTACTTCCATTGCCAGTTCTACGCCTCCCCAATTGAATGTGCGGCGAATTGGCGGCTCGCGACACTTCGTTCGCGCCGACAGCAAAGTCCAGATATGAGCATTTTCATAGCAATCTTCCGATATGGTTTCCTGCACTGTTAATGTTTGGCCACGAGGCGCAGGTGCAGCAGCCCCGAGTTGCTTGTCGCGGCGATTGGGACATATTTTTGCGAGATGTCCACGTTGACCACAGTGATAACAGCGCGCTTTGGCCCAGCTGCAGCTGTTAGAGTCATGTTTGAAGCTTCCACATCTACTGCATTGCAGACACGCTGCATTTTCGGCGCTTTCTCTGGGTGTTAGCCGGCGTCGCGCTTGCACTTTCAATAGTGGCGTTACTTCCGAGGAAATCTTTAGCGCATCGTTTTCCGCGGCTTCAGCCCCTATTGCTGTCGCTTCGGCTTCTTCTAGCTTGAGCTCTTTCTTTGCCAAGAGTTGTTTCCGTACTGCACTTGAGCGTACCCCGCAGACAATCCTGTCTCTGATCATCCTGTCAAGGCAACTGCCGAAGTTACAGTGGTCTCCGATGCGGCGGATCTCGACGAGGAAAGCCTGAATAGATCCTCCTTCCAGTTGGCAACGACTGAAGAATTTGTAGCTCTCCGAAATTTCGTTCCGTTTAGGGTCATAGTATTCATTCAAGGCTTTGATAACTTCGTCATAACTCAACGAGTTTGGCGCGCGGGGAGCCACCCTTCCGGCAAGGATTTGAATAGTCTGCGTGCTCAGTGCAGCCACAAGAAGTGCTCTCTTCTTACTTGACTCAACGATGCCATTTGCTTCGAATGTACGCCTCGACTTTGATCAAGTACGGCTTCCACTTATCTGTGCTTTCATCGAAGCTCGGGAGCATCTGGAAAGCCATGGAAATCGCTGGCACGGCTGTCTTCAGGGCCGGGGTGTCTGGGTCTGCCTTGACTGCGTAGGTGTCGTCTTGACTCGTCGCCACTGTAACATAGTCGCGTCCGTTAGGCCACGGCAGGAACGAAACGTACGTACACGCCTGGGAACGAGACAGGTAAAAAACCAGCGTTTATCGTCAACAGCAGGGTGGTTATATAGTAATCCAGGAGAAAGGGGGAATGGAAAGGGGACATAGCGAGTTAGAAAGAAAACTTCACGCTTGCGCAGTGTGTAGCCCGCACTATGACACAGCGGCCGATACAACATAGACAATGGTCGATGGTTTCTACACATTTTTATTGCGACTATAGCACTCTTTGAGTACTTCACGCACATTCCCGAGCAAAATGTGTATTTATCTGTTACTCCGTCCGTCCCTCCGTCCGGCTTCCGATCGGGCACATTGAAGAGCCGTGCATTTAAAGATTACATTCGTTATCAATGCGCCGGGTCTCAATTCCTGAACAATTTTTCTGTAGTGCTTGAAATCACACTTTTTGCGTCTTTGCACATTGCTTGCCTCATTTTGCCTCGGCAGTAGTTAGTTTATACAGCAGAAATGCTACTTATATTTCATATAATAAATTTATTTGGATAGATATAAAGAAGCGTATTACTACGGGAAACTTCTTTATGTCGGTTAAGCTTGCGCTGAAATGAAGCCTGTTTGCCTGACATTTGTTTCCTTTCTGCATTATGGCTGCATTTGTGACGAGCTACTAAGCACGACGAAGCTTGTTGATACAATCACTGACCAGAAGTCAGCTGACATTACTTCTGCGCGACAGTATCTCTTTCTTGCGTTCCTCTTATGCGCGCTTTCTAATTTGCATGGTGTGCATACAGCTGTTAGCCGGATATAACAAGCTGTCGAATCAAATCATGCTCCGCGGTAAGACACTGACGACACGTGACCGAAAATCTAATGTCCGTGAGCGAAGCCATCACTGCGCTCATACTATACAACACGACACCGATTTCAGTCTGCCTACTCTCGGCGACAGCGTTCTTTTTTTTTTTTTTTTCCTTCGTGTCGGCGCCTCTGTCACACTGTGCCGACGCCGACAATCTGCCGACGGTCGGCGGAGAGCTCGGCATCGGCAGTGTGGCAGAGGCGCCGACACGAAAGTAAAAAAAAAAAAGTGCTGTCGCCGACAGTCGGCAGACCGAAAGCAGTGTCGCGCCGGCCTAGTGCGAGTGAGCCTTAAGTGATGCAGTTCTAAAGACTGCGCGAATAATTGTTTTCTCGTTGTTGTCCTTGCACGCATGACCTTTCTGCCCGCTTGCTCGTGAGAATAATTTTGTTTTCGTATTTCGTTCTCTCCTTGTACGCGTAACTTCTTTTTTTTTCGCTCGCTTTCCCGTATAGTGAGATCGCACGCAACCGTTCCCTTGCTTTATGACACCGGAGTGAGGCCGCGCAGGTTGCCATTTGGCACGTGGTCGTTGCACTATATCTATATCGCAAACGCCTCACGCCGAGTATGTCGCTTTGGCCGCTCTGCCAATGTGTTCTTCTACACTTTATCTATAGGGCTTTGCCTTCAAAAGCGGTTCTTTAGCAGAGAGCGCCGTGCGGTATAATATAAACCTCGGTACTTCTTGCTGGAGAATCTTGCTTCTAAATTCGTCTTCGCCTATAGTGCCTAATGCGTCGCCGAGCCATGAACGAGAACTGGTGAATCTGCAGATGAATATCATGCAACACGAATTCGCGGTAACAAACGTGTCCTTATTCATTGTTCTGCGGCCGCTAATGTGGCATCTACCATCTACTGCAAGAGTGATAGCCACCGTTACAGCCGGAGACAAATAGCGCCATCTAGAATATTTTGCGATACCCCCGTACGTCGCCGTGACGTAACGCCGGTTGGATGGGTGAGGGAGGTCCGTCCACCCGCGCCCTTTTTAATTGTGATAGCAATCACATGGACACTGCAGGCGCACTTATGCCGTCGGCGTCGCCGTGGTGTCCCGTATAAAGTCCAAGGGTGAGAAAATCGTCGCCGCGGGCCCTGCGCCCGGGCCGCGCTGTATATTGAAAGGCATCTGCGACGGGCACAGATTGCACCGTGCGCTGTGTTTTTGCGGTTTAGTTCGCATTGATGCCGAGAGGCAGCGCGAAGGTCAATTCGCTCGCTGCTGCTGCCGCGCTTCCTCACTCTGGCGTTCTGACAGCGAGTTTCCGCGGTCATCGAGTGAGATGTGTTCGTGTTTGCTTGTGCGCGTGTGACACCATGCTTGTTAGCTTAGTTAATACGCCTATGTTTACGAATGTATACGGCCGATAAAACTACTACTATCACTGCTTCCTATAGCTGTGCACTCATTTGCTATCGCAATCCATGCTTCGTCTTTCGGGCGGAACTGCGACTTTTTATTCTGCAACGTACTAAAAAACGCTTCTTTCGCGCACAAGACATCCATTGTTTCACCGAGATATGCCCGTACTATGAAAGCACACGCAAGAAAATTGTTTTTGTAGTGATGCTGTGAAACGCTGCAATTAAACAACAATTTAATGAGACCGAGAAGAGCGCAATGAAAGCAACTAGTTAAAGTACGTTCAATAAACTCGGTGCGATTTTATTTAATCTGTTACTGGCTGTGGAAACGTTTGCAGTTTGTGCAAGGCTATTCAAGAAACATAAGCACTGAATGAACCCGTACAAACTGAGTTTTCGAGAAAATAATTTATTTCAGCCATGAGACACGCACAAAAAATACGGCAACAGAAAAAAAAATGTGATAACGCTCCAATAGCAACACAAGAATTGGCCAGATGCATACACATATATTCAAGGAATATTGTTCTTTCTTCTTTGCTTTTTTTTTTGAGAACCCACTGAGCGTAGGCAAGAACCAATACATTACTTGAGTATCATGGGAACAGAATATATGCATACATAAAATTACATATACTTTCTTTCTTTTGTTTTGTAACTAGGCTATGTTCGAAAGTAGTGTATACAAATACGACATAAGCAAATGGCGCACGGACGTCGTAGGCATGTTGGTGTTGTAGGTACGGACATTGTAGGTGGAGATTACCGGCAAAAACAGGCACGCCTGCCAGACAGCATAACTACTTTCCCAGAACGAGTTTAACTTGGCTTGGTAGCGTCGGCACTAAGCAGGACCGGCCTCGTTTTTTCCCGTCACTTTTCTGTCGCTTTCAAACGCCTCCCATCTCATGAAATTTCGTCTAACAGCTCTAGAACCATACCGTGGATGGTATGGTTTCATACCGCTTAAAAAAAAAAAGAAACACGCACGCACGCACGCACACGCCAGTGGCGTAGCCACAAATTAAATTAGGGGACAGGGCGGGGTGGGGGGAGGCGTTCTCCGCTGACATCCACCGCTCCCCCCTCTCTCTATATATATATGGAGGTTGTACACCACCTAAAGACAAGCTCCTCGTAGCGGACTCCCCGGACAAGAATGCTTTGACAAAGAGGATGCGTCTTTTTGTGTTGCCAAAAGAACAGTTTGCTTAACCCTTTACTGCACAATTTTTTGTTTCCTCAAAATATTATTCATGGAGTTGTAGGGAAGCATAATAGTATCTGTACTCCCATGGAAACTTACTTTAGCGAATGTCTGTGGTTTCAATTTGCAGAAAAAGGGTATGTTGCATATTTGCAACAATGTGCAAATAAAGAAGTTGAAAGTGAAAGATAGATTTAGTGCGATTCATACTCAGATGCTTATTTGCACGAGACAATCATTGGTGCACCTATGATTTAGTGTGGAACAAAAAGAAGCACTTGTACATGCTTGTGCAGCACAGGTGGTTCCCACACTTCGTGCAGTGCGTCATGCAGATTCCCGTCCAGCCAGGAAACAATGCAGTGTTTTCGGGTTATTGTCAAAATGTAGAACATCGAAGCACAGACGTAAAGCTGTGCCCGTGACGACGTGACACGGCAACGTGCGGAGGCACAGCGTACTCTTGAAAAGAAAAAAGGAAATTCGACCAGAGAACATCTTGTCCACATATTGAATCGAAACGGACTTACACTCGTGGCTGTCATGACTAATTGAATAGTCACTGCCTTCACTATCAGGAGGAATTGCTGGGCCATACCAGCGTTTCGGAGCCATTTCACTATTCCGAAGAAAATAAACCATGTACACGTTGTTGCATTTGTGCAACATAGCAACGTTCTGTCGCCAGGAACAAACTATTCCAAAATTACAATGTTTTTTTGAACCTACAGAGTCAGAAGGATATGGAGCATAGCGTAACAATTTTTTTTGCGCTTTGTCTTATGGAGAAATACATTTACAATTTGTAAAACTTACCTATATCACTGCTCGTGGGCGCGCGCAGCCTCCGCCACGTTTGTTTTGGTGGAAGATGCAAAGAATTAGCACAGATTGCAACACAAAGTGCCGCGTTTTACAGACCAATGTTGCGGATATGCAACAACGTGTACAGGAAGCTCCAAACTGACTTTGCTCCGGTTTTTAACGCCGTTCATCAGAATGTTGCGTAAATGCAACAAGGTGCAGTAAAGGGTTAACTTTGACGAAAGTTATTCACTATTAAGGCGTGCACGCCACTTCGCATCAAATTATGCTATCATCTTTATGCTATTTTCAAAAATGATCATAATAAAAAAAACGAAAATTTTCTTTACGAAATGATGCTTACGTATACGGGGTGTTTCAGCGAACACTTACCAAAATTCTTGCACGTTGCCTGTGACTGATAGCAGATAGCATGAGGTGGTCTGCTCGAATCGGCGGACACTACTTGCACAAAACTTGAAATGCATAACGACTAAGTAAAAAAATTAACTAATTAAATGCCTAATTAGTCACATCATGGGTCAAATTGCAATTTACACATATTAGCCGTGGACTTCGCAAGGCTGATCCACTTGGAACGGATTCTCAGGAGGATACCAGTTTCGAGATATGAACTTCCGAACTTTGCGGAGAAATGCATTGTCGTTCCAGTCACTTTGTCCTTTAATGCGTAAAATGACGTTTTGTTAAGAAAGTGGGTGGAAGTAAGTGGAGCGCGTTGCGTTTGCGCCTTCGACAAACGCTTGTCCACTAGCGCGGCGGCAACAAACGATCGCCGCCCTTTAGCGCATTTTAGCGATCTGGGCGTCTCAACACGGCGTATCCGACTTCACCGGCCGCTGCCTGGCAACGTTAGAAGCGCCGGGCTCGCTGACCGATCAGACAACTACCGCCATCTGTAGTAAAAGACGATAAGTAGCGGTTGCTTGGCACGGCGGTGAGTGAACGGCCGGGCTAGAGTGGTTCGACGTGAGCTCGGTGCTAAGTGCGTGTAAACTAACGGCCAGACGGGCCGGACTGCGGCCGTGGTATCGCCCATTTCGCTCTGGCGACATTGTATTCCTGAATGGCTTGCCGTCGCGTCGCGTTGCCCCTCGTGACAACTTCAGCGCACGGTTAGCGCCAGCGCCAGAAATGATTTCGTCCGTCTACTTCGACGCGTCCCATGTACACACGCACGAAATATACTGACGATGATATTATGCGCTACCAGTAATGATCGCCCGACAATATCTCCCTTGATTACAACTTACTTTTGAACGTTACCTTTTGTTTTCATGCGCCATCGCGGCACATAGTACTTACAGTCAACCCGAGAGAGCTTTTGCCAAGCGGGTGTTGATGTGTATAAGTGACTGTGCTCCTGAATTGTAGCATTCTGCAGCTTCGTCAACTGCAGTTAACGTGCTTTGTGCGCGTTGGCTGGTCCGCGTCGCACTTGCCTGCTGCGCCGCGGTGCACGCTTTCGCTCTGAAAGCTGGGACAGGAAAGATGTGTTCCGGCCTTCATCTGCTCAACGTTGTGTACTGCACAGCCACCTGCTCGCGTTCGGGCACGCATTCGAGCACCCGACGGCGACGCAACGCGTCGGCATTCTTGCAACAGCTCAAATCACGAGCCCAACAGGAAGAAGGCACGCCGAGAGAGCCGCCCGTCAACTCGCAGGTGATGAGTGAGCAATGCGCCTGGCTGCCTACGCGCAACGTTTGGCAATTCTGAAAGATCAGCTGTATTCGCCATATCCGCATTGCTACCGCTTTGCCGCCAGGTGCATGCGTCGTCTGCATTTGTTGCGTATAAAGGGAAGCTTAAAATCTAACGACTGTTGGTTTCGAATTTTAGATTTAGTGCGTCAATTTTTTTATTAAAAATTGGCAAACATCGAAAATTTCCAGAAAACGAAACTATCGAGTTTACAACTCTGTAACTCAGCAATAAAAATGATACCGCAATTCTGTGAATTGCATCTAACAGTACATCTAAAGCGGACAAAATTGATATGTTAGGCATGGATATAAAAAAAAAAATTCAGTAACATAGGAATGCAGCTTTTGAAGAACCCTTGTACACAACGTAACAAATTCACGTAATATATAAATTGACGTATGAAATTTGTCCGCTTTGAATGATCTAATGGATGCCATTGACAGAACCGCGACATCTGTTCTTGAAGCAGAGCTAATAATTTTTAAACTTCGTGCTTCTATACTTTTCGAACTTTCGAATCCTTTAAATTATTTTCACAAAATTCAGACCCTAAATTGAAATTCCGCTTCCATCAGTCACTAAAATTTACCTTTCTCTCTCAAATGCAGCAGACTTTATAAAATCGGTCCAGCGGTTGTCTCAGAAAAGGGTTTTTGCTTTTTACATGTATTTGGATAGACCGCGTGGGAGTTGGGCCCGAGCTAAAGCTTCCTCTTAAGAGCCCATTGTATTCTAAACACATGTATGAAAACATTTTAGATATACAATCTTTCGGCGAACGTTCAGCTTCACTTCCCCATTTGCGTTCGGGTGGTGGTCATCAATAAGTCGTGCGCGCTCATCGTGATATTTTTACAGTTTGTAGCAATCTGTTCACGCGGTGGTTATCTGTGTGGCGATGGTGGAGGCGTGGCCACCGGGCCAATGGCGAAAGAATTGAGAATGACGTCACAGGCACTCTTACACTCTAAGAAATGTTTCCAGCCTTTGTGGTGTATATTTGCCCCACACTCTTAGAAATATTTACACCCTTTGTGGCTTATCTTGTCCCACAACGATAATCGTCATCTGTCTTGCCCGAGTTTCCTTTCTTGAAAGCTCGGCGCTCGCTACTTTCCTTTCGAGAAGCTGCGTCACACTGATAACGTCCATGCCGTTCGTGACTGGGAAGTACCGGGCACGCAGCGTTAAAGGGCCCCTGAAACGGTTCGGACAAATTTTGTAGACGCGTAGGGTACAGCTTAAGTAGAACATTCGCACCACAATTTAAGTGAAGCGTTGCGTATTAATGGAGCTACAAGCGATTAGAAGCTACCCTCCTCCCTAGCTATGCTTTTCCTCCTCAACTCGTTCGCCGAGCGAGTGGGGCTAAGCTCCGCCTTCACTGGTTCAGCGTCACGATGCGACGTCACATCGTCCACTTCCGGTTGTTTTGGAGCCCGCCCCCGCCCGCGCGAGACCGCTCCGCTAGCCGCTTGGCCGTCGACCCCAAGCGAGAGCTATCGAAGCAGCGTGCGTTGCGAGCATTCTGTCGTAGCGCCGAACGTGTCTTGTATTCCGGTAACCACAGGCAAGCTGGTCATTTCGGCAAATGACTGTAGGCATAAACTCAAGCTGATGAAGGAACTTTAGCGTAGACGTACGTGAGCGGCCTGATCGGTCTGCACGGTCCATACACTTGTTGGTGCAGCGCTTAACCAGCCAAACAAAGCGCTAATATTGCTCTAACCAAGTGTAAAACATTTTAAACATTTATAAAAACAACGTCTTCATGATTGCACTCCTGCGAAAAATACACGCCAGCAGCAAAGAAGAATACACTTCGTTGCTGCTACTGTGTATGGTTGAGCTCTGTGCCACCAGGTGGCTGCACCGTGCAGACCATTCGCATTTGCCCTTCTGCTCATCTCACGGCTCATCCCGTTACCGCACAGTCAAGCGGCCAGACTCTGTCCCCTTGCGCTTGCGTTTTCCCTAATACCGGACTCGGGAAACGCTATTGCGTCAGTAATCTTCCGGTGTAAAGTGACGGCCACAAACGCGAAAATCCTGGCGCCGATCGGATAGCGGCAGTCCGATGCGCAGCAGCCAGTTCGCTCGTACGCTGCCTTGCAGAGGACACGATGTCGCAGCTTGACATATTGCCAGCCGCTACGTTTGCAGTCCACAAGGCAACAAAGTCGAATCATAGTGCTCGCGAAAAGACTGAGACCGACTCTGACCGCGGAGCTCTCTTCAAAATGGAGTACGTTGTAACACAAGCAGACGACACATGCTGTGTGCTGGAAGTGCTTAAGTGTACTGAAAAATTATTCTTGTGCATTCTTTTTATGTTACTTTCTTTTCATAAAAACAAATTAACTAACATTCCAACTATTACGAAGATCATTTGTTTACCATAAAGTTGGAAAAATTATCGATCACGCGCCCTTGTCAGCCAATCGGATAGCTCGCCCCACTGACGTCGTATGGGTGATTTCGGTCATATGGGTAGGGGCGGCTTAAAATTCCGCCGAGCAGTGCGCTGCGATCGGCAGCGATGTGCATATTTAAAACCTTATAATAAATTACACGCTTTACGCGGAGCACTTAGATGTGTCAATTAATGATCAGAAGGACCTACTCTAACGACTCAATACGTTTGTAGAAAATCGTCAAAAGCGTTTCAGGGTCCCTTTAAAGAAAGGAAACGCGGGCAAGACAGATGACGATTATCGTTCCGTGGCAAATATATACCCCAAAGGGTGCAACTGTTTTTAGAGTGTACGAATAAGTTCCGATTTCGGCGAGGCATGAAACGAAGATGTAGTGATCGTTCGTTCAAGACAGCCTCCCGACTGCTTAGAAGTGAGTGTTACAAAGGATTTGAGCGGGAACAGCGCAATATAACTGGACATTAGAAAGGGACAGAGAACGGCTTTGGCTAGCTAAGTATTTCGCAAGGAAATAAAAACAGAAAGTACATAAAGGCAGCACGCGGGTAGTAGAATAGACTGTAATCGCTCCGATGAGAATGACATCTCCTTCGGAAGGAGCGAAATTGAAGGAAAGCTTACGCAAGCGTCTCTATACCCTACTGGATGCGGAAGCCTTCAGAATCAAATCAGTCGTGCGCGCTCATCCTGGTATTTTTACAGTATGTCGCAATCGGTTAAGAGAGGCTGATAGCAACATTCAACGCAATGCAATGACGAAAGCTAGCTCTTCTTTACTTGCTGTCTTATTTGCTTGTTTGAGTGCTCGCGCATGCAGTCATTCACAGCACGCCCCGTCTGTCCAACATAGAAGCGTCCGCGGGAAAGAGGTATCCGCTAAACTACGTTACAACTGGACTTAACAACGTGCTGTCTGTACTTATTTAAGCTGCTGTCTTTTTTTTTTTTTAATTGTCGGTCTCGCGACTGCCTTTCTATTGCGCAGGCTACAAAGCTTATTTGGGGCAGCGAAGCGAACAACAGCCTAACACCTGTCCAGGTTGACCATCTTCGTCAAATTGAGAGATCTCGTGGGCACCTGTGAAATTACTGCAACCTGTTGCTGCGAGCGGCTCTCCTCTGGACGCTTTTATGCAGGACGGTCGAACAAACGGGGCATTGTGCGAATGACCGCGTGAGCGAGCACTCAAATGAGGTCTGCAAGCAAGAAAGCTATAGCCACCTGTCGTTGCATTGAATCTGGCTGGGAACGCCCTTTTTTAAAGATTGCGCCATATGCCAGCTGTCAAAATACCACGACGAGCGCGCAAGACTGATTTCTGAGGCTTTCCGCATCATGAAGAGTGGTAGCGCTTGTGTCGGTTTCCCTTCGATTTCACTCCTACCCAAGGAGATATCATTGTCAGAGTCACAAGAATAAATGCTGCTTGAAAGGACTAACGTTTGGCTGTTTTAGTCAGCGCCACTGGCTCGATCGCGATCGAAACTGAACCCGCGTAATACTATTTCGCCTTTTACCTTTGCTAAAATGAAACGCTATGTAAGGTCAATAATAGGAGGTTCAATAAGCGCCAGTGCTAATTAGGCACTAATCTGATTGCCCAAGTTCGAGAAAAATGAGCTCTACGTTGATTTAATTGCACCAAAATAATATTTCAGTGGGCGCGCGATAAACGTAAATAACCCGTGTGAGGACAATCCCATTGTCACGTGCAGTAATTCTGTATTTTTATCATGATTTTTATTCTATCCTAGTCAACGCAAGAATGTCAGCGTACCTGTTTGTATCAGCACGGTTTCTTTTCTTTCTTTCTTTTTGTCACTTTTCACACCCGCATAACGCACACGTCGGGATACTTTTCGAATTTCAGTTCGAGCTTGTCGTTGTACACGCATATGTAAAAGCAGAAATCGATGCTTTCAGTTTCATTAGTCAGAAAGAATGCTAATCACGTTTCTCACGGAGCATCAATAGTAAAACTATAACGAAGTCATGTCATCCGAGATCGCAAGGTCGCACGTTTGCTAACGGTGCGCCGCCGTAATTTTTAGAGGCCTCAACTAAAGCACTCACTACCTAAGCTCGAGCATAGCCTCCGAGATCTTGTAACGCGGGCGGTAGTGCCGAAATCAAGGAGTTCCGATACATGTAAGCGCGTTCTGCGCCGAGCGATAATTTTGTAACAGTGATTAGCCGGTGAAAAACTGTCGCCGGAAAAAGACAAAGAATTCACACCTGTCAATACACCATATATCTCCTTGGTCTAAATCGCACTTTCCACTCCATGCAATGACTCACTATATAGGAGCAGAAAAAAAAAAACAAATCACGAAGGCCATGCTTTTGTCTTCTAGCCGCCATAACTAGTTTCAAAACTTCCTGTATATGATGATGATGATAAAGACGTTTTATTAAGCCTATTGTGGGGAAAAGTAAGGGGAGGGGCGACTGTAAATAAAATTATGGAGGTGATGTATTCAATTATTGCAACCACGTTTGACGCTTGCAGTACACAAAAGCACGGTAAGTTTTTTCCCCCTTTGGTATGTTGAAACCGTCCTGGAGGGACGTGGTGTGAAACTCCATGTTTGTGTATGTATAGTCGGTGCCACAGTAGTAACTACGTATGCTAGTACACTCTAGTCGCAACTAACCTTCTAGAACACCATATCGCAACTCTCATCCCTCACCCACTCTCAGTAACAATTTTCGAAGGCCATGCTTTTTTGTACTGGAGGCGCAACGTACACAATATATGCAACATACAGAAACGTGCGTTTCTTCTAGTAAAATCCTCGAAGAAAATGTTGCGCTTACCGCTGCTTTGTTCCTCACATCCTGACTGCTTATCACGCTTCCCAGCAGTTCCAGCTTATGTAACCGTAATGTTTACCAGGAAACGCTGGCGACGAACGCCACGCACGAAGGCGAGCTTTTTAGTAGAAACGCGGCCTCTTGCGCGTGGGCCGATCCCGGGGACATTTAACCGCCGCGGCCAAAAATTACATCATTTTCAGGTTCCTGTTATTGTTTCGCGCTTTTAATATTTCAGTCTGAGAAGATATTTAACTTTGTTTCATGACATCTCTTTGTGGGATGTCAATCTGAAAATCCCGAGGAACAACTTTGTCAAGATTGTAAGACAAGGTAAGACGCAGGGACCGCATTATCGATCCCTCTTGGACTTCATTAGGTCAGCAAATCTTTTTTCTTTCATTTAATCACCCTTATTCACCCCTATCCCGTACCCTTGTATGCCCTGAGGCATTTATCCTCGCATTAAAAAAAAAACCAACTTTAGTGATTTAAGGGTATACTACATGTGCCATAGCAAGGCGTGGAATATACACATACTTAAATATATACGGAAATTTTCGCTCACAGCACGCCAACGGCGGCTACAGTGCCGACACCAGATTTTCTGGAACACGGTGTCCTTAACGCTATCGCGTTGAACTCCTAAGTTGTCTTCGTCTGCGCCGCTCCGATACACCCCTAATCGTTTAATGAAAACAAATCTTAAGGTCATGCATCGCCTAGTGCAGTAACATATCCGTGGGGCACAGTTTCTTTCTTGAATAACCAGTCAAGTATCAGTGTGAAATGTTATGTTGAATAACTCAGACCAGTCAATGCAATAAATTTTCAGCAAGAACAGAGCAAGCGTAAGCGCAAAATAATTTTTCTGCCCAACGAAAGTGAAGATTTAGGCTTTGTAGCTCTCTGTTTGTGCGACTTGGAATGGAAACTCCGCCATCTCACTTCAAAGCGTGGCACTGCAGCGGTAGAAGTACAGCCCCCGAGATAGCGAGCCTTCTTGGCAAGTATGGGCTTAATAGATATATGATGGTAAAACCAGCTGAAACATGTTTGCTAGCGCCCTCATGTGAGCGCGTCGGTAGCTTTCAGTTCTCCCTTTGTTTGCCTGCGGCTCGGCTTGGCCCGGCTCGCCCGCGAGTGCGCAATCCGCTGATCGGCTTGCTTTCTCTTTCTATTTTGCCTTCCTCCTCGTCGCGAGCTTCTGCGTTGGCCGCCGCCGCCGCTCCCGCAGCAACGGTCGCCTCGGTCAGCAGCAGCGAGCGGTGGACGAAAAGCTCGCCATGCGAGGTGGGATCCTGTGGGCACCGGGGCTGGCTTCGGGTGGGCTAGGCCGGCGCTGAGTCGGTGCACGCTCTGTTTTCCCACGCCGAAACGCGCGCACCGACACCGCAAGCTTCGTCCTCCCCCCTTTGTGCGCCTCGCTTTGTCGAAGCCGCCGCCACCGCGGAGAAGCGCCCAGCAAGCAAGCAAGCCACCACTGCTGCCCGCAGCGCCACCGGCTGACAAGGGACAGCAACGCACTTTCTTTTTTTTTTTCCTTCCCCTCATAGGGGGGGTCCCAAACAAACATGGTGGACGTTTGGGATGTCCGTACTCAGCTGCTGAATTACTTCCACTCGCATCCCGGCGAAAATGTGCGCACCGTGGACCTTTGTCGCGTGATCAAGCAACCCAAGAAGACAATCAACAGTGTGCTCTACCGGCTGCAAAGGGACGGCGTGCTGCAGAAAGTGGTCGAAAGTCCGCCGACATGGAGGGAAGCTGGATCTGCTGGTAGTCGCATTGAACAGCAATACTCGATCGGCTATCCGAACGACGGAGCCGCGGTGAGTGTTTACGCTGTACGTATAGTTGGCCCGCTTTTTTGTTTTCGCTCGCCGCTCTGCTCTGTTCCGCTCCCAGCTGCTCGCGAGGCTTGAAGTAGCACGCCGCCGGTGAAAAGTTGTGGACCGGCGGCTGGGGACGCGAACAGCGCAAGGGGGGTTCGCGCAGTGTCACTGAGCGCTTTTGTCTGCTCCCTTTCGCCGGACGGAGCATGGGAGAAAGCGCATCTCGCCAGTGTAGTCTTCGAGTCGGAAACTCGCATAAATCCACCACCTCGTGCCGTCTCCGATCAGGCCGCGGCGAGATTTCGTCCCATTTCTTTTTGATTTGTTTCTTTCCTCCCTTCCCGTCGTGTCTGACGTTCATCTGGGCGAGAGCCGTTGCCGAGCGCGCAAGCTAGGGGCAGGCAGGCGGCCCTGCTGCCTGCTCCGCTCTCCTGGCTCCGAAAATCGATGAATGGATACCCCCCTTTCTTCTACCCGCCTGTTCCGTGCCTTAATGTTTTGGATGGAGTTTTCTCGTTGGCTCCCGCTCGCGTCCGGCGCAAAGTAGCGACTGTGTTTCGGGCGAGCCGATTTCGTCGAGGGACTCCCTCCTTTTAGTCGCCCCAGCTCCTGTACCGATATGCTGCAGAATCTTGTTCGCCGCCGGCCCTACATGTCGTATATAGCTCTGCGAATAGCATATTCCTTTTATTCTTATTTTCATCACCGCCCTCCCTCCTTCACTCGGACTGCTCCTAACAGCCGCTACAGCTGGCTGTCCGTCCCAGAAGCCAGCCCTTTGTCGACCCTTTTCCTTTGTGGTTGCGCATGTGTGATCAACCGACGAAAACATAAACAGCCACAGCGCAACGGTAGCACATCTCACTGACGTGCGCTCGAGATACCCTGCACATCACAGACCCGTAGCGCGCTTGGAGCGAGTCGATACCGGGGCGAGACGCCGCGGCTGCTCACGACACAGCGGCGCGCTGCCGCTTTTTGACGGCTGTGCTTGGCGCATGGACTTTGCCGCCGCGAGCCATCCCGACGCGCTCCTCTCCAGTCGTGATCGGCGTTGCTTCTTTGCGCGCTGCCGCTACGCCGCTCGCATTTGACGTTCCGTCAAATCGCAGCACGTCGCGCGAGCTGAACTTCGCTAAACGCGGCGCGTTGGGCACGCTTTTGTCTCTCCTCCTGATCGTCTGCTCCTCGCTCGCAGCGACGTTAGGAGAGCGGTGTCTGTCTCACTAGGCCTATCGGTCGCGCTTCGTCTCGGCTTGCTGTCAGACACTTCGCTCTGCGGTTTCGCTTTTGACTCGCAGACGTTGTCCTCTCGGGCGAAGAAAGCCGAAGGCGTCGTAGGATGCACAGAGGATCGTTTTCGTGTTCGCCACCCGCGCGATTCTCGAAGTGACAAAGGGCTTCGGCGACGTTCCGATTTTTCTTTTGATATATTTTTTTTTCCTTTCTTCGTCACCCTGCCGTTTCGCGTCTCCGTGATCCATTGGTTGCCGAACCTGTTACCGCCCGAAAGGTTGATGCGCTTGAAGCGAACGAGAGCGACGTAGCCAACGAAAGGCGTTGTACCGTTTCTTTTTTTTTCTCATTCCGCGGGCGGTGTTTTCCGCTTTCCAGCCGTCTCAGCACATCGCAGGCGCACTGCCGTCGATGCGCCGGTGTTGCCGCAACTACAACACGCACGCACATCGGCGTGCTGCGGGCGGGTTGTTTTCGCCGCGCCAGCACGAATCTCAGTGTGCGCGTAGTTAAGAGAGAAAGAGAGAGGAAATGAAAACGGGGAGAAGCGCGGAAGAGAAGCAACCAAAAAAAAAAAAAAGCGTCGAGAATCCCGTGAAGTCACGGAGACCCGGGCTTTAATCGCGGCGAAACGCGTGCTGCACGACGTTGCCGCCACACTACGTCGTGTCTTTTCCTTTTGCGTTTTTTGATATTGGACGTGGGGTCGCGGAATAAGGAACGAAAATATGAGGTAGGCTACGTCGGTCGCCGCTCGCTGGCCCCCTTGATCGCGCATCGTGGATGAGCCCAACGCCCGTTACTGCTGCCGCTGCTGCTTGGTCGATCGTAGCGCGTAGCTTGCCTGTCGAAATCTCTCTCTCTCTCTCTCTCTCCGGTTCCTTTACTTCTCTTGGTGCCTCTTGATTTCTGTTTCGCGAGCCGTTGATACTCGCTTATCGCGCGGCCGTAAACGCGCGACGAACTGTCACTGTTTTTACTCTTTTCACCGTACCGCGTGCAGCGCTTATGGCGCAATTCATGCGTTACCTCGAAACAAAAGTCTGATAGGAGCTGACCTCTTTATTAGCGTTCTCTCTTCTGCAATTGCCTTATGGTTGCCTCCCTCGTGCTCGCTTTCTCAATACGTGCGGGAAAATTAAGCCCCCTTTTTTTTTGCGATTTTACTTAAAGATTTCGTATTTGCGGCAAATCAGCCGTCTGTCGCTTCGATGCGGAATCGCACATCAGGTATGAACGGGCAACCAATGACAACGCGGGTCGCCGTACACGTCGCGGTGGTCCGCTGCCTATATTTACAAATTTTTGTTTATTTTGGCACAGTAATGAGTTCAAACACGAAAAACATTTCACGAGAATTGTTTCTAGCTCGTTTTCCTGTTTTTCACCGAAGCGGAGTGACGCCAAGATTAATTCAACCTTCCACTAGGTGCTTCCAAATGCCAAAATCGTAGCTGCGAAGTGTATAATCGCTGCATGTGAAGCAGGCTACGATGGCTACCTTATGACATTCACCGGTCATCTGTGTGTTGACTTCGCCACCATATAGAAAGAGCCAGTAGCAAGGAAATAGGAAAAGGCAGGTGGCACTGTGTTATGCACGTTTTCCTTCTGTTGATGTTTTCGTTGAGGCGTTGTAGACAGAACGTTGCTGCAAAGTGCACAGTGGCAAGAAAAACTGAGAGGAATCTTAGGAACAGTGCTGGTAGTGTGATTAGGCTTGGATCGGCTTCATACCATTCTCTTGTTGACATGTGCCATGAAATAATTTCGAGGTAACTTATGACACATGTGCAACACTACAGGGTAGCACTGTGTACACTATTTTCTCCTACTCAAGTGTGTTGAAATCTTTGTTTGTGCACAATCGTTTGGTCTGCAGTAACCCACAGGTTTGAGTTTGGAGATATGATGTGCCTTGCTGTTTTGTTGTACCAATGGTGCAACATGAAAATGACCATGTTCATTAGATAACAGTGTTTATTGCTAAACATTCCCATCATATTCTATCTCTCTTTCTGAAATCTTCTGATAGCAGTTGCCTCAGCGGGTACCTAGGCACCCTTTGCTTATGCATAAACATGGCCAGGTCCATTAAAGCTAGCATACGTAAGCTAGCAGCATAACAAAAGCTAGCAGCTGCAGTGATTGATTGGATTTTAAGATGCTACACACTCTGGCAATCGATCTGGCTCAATGTTACATACAATATTCTGACATGAAAGCATTAATATGGACAGCAGATAAAAGAATCGGTTGATAAAACATTTACCCGACCCTTCTTGGGCAGCAGGGCCGCTATCTTGTATGCGTTTGAAAAGCCAACATTCAGTTTCGCCTCAAGCGATTGGCCTAGGCGTGATATTGGCGCGGCCTAGGTCAATTGTGTGAAACGAAACTGAAGATCTGCTTTTCGAATGCATACAAGATAGCAGCCCAGATCACTATTTCGCTCAGAAATTTTTTTAATAGTCAAGGTGAACAAGGCCAGGATAATATAGTGATTCCACATCAAATCTTTTTATTCTGCCTCTTGTCAGTGGTCCAAGTGGCAGTCTGACATTATCACCGAGATCAGCCAGTCGCGATTGTCAGATGGCAGGAAAGAAATAGAATCGAGTGAGAGGTGCTGCTGCAGTATACTGGCCCTTTGGTTTGTTTATTGGAAGCTTAAGACTAGTCAGAAGACTCAGCCTGGAATCTATTATACAACATGCTCCTGGAAAATTTACAGAGGCAGAACACGCAAACTTTGAATTATCTGGTATTTTCGAGAAAGGAAATTGGATGGACACCTTTTCAGGCATTCTAGGGGAGACACATTGGAAAGTGGTTTAAATATCTCGCAACTAATTGTGGTTCAAATATTGTGCTTAGCTGAAGTCAAGCTGTCCAAGCTGCATTCATAGTCTATAAGGGAAGTGCAAGGATGCCCTGGACAGCAGTCAACTTGGGTGAGATGGATTGCATTCTTCATGAGTATGTTGTTGTATTGCCATTTAAACACTGCGTAGGCTTACCGAATTTCTCGAGTCTTAGCATTACAAGTCATATAGGAGACATGGGTAAATGTGAGACTTCATTTTCAGCTTGTCCAACC
The DNA here is from genome assembly GCF_050947875.1 of Dermacentor variabilis. Classification (NCBI taxonomy): domain Eukaryota; kingdom Metazoa; phylum Arthropoda; class Arachnida; order Ixodida; family Ixodidae; genus Dermacentor; species Dermacentor variabilis. The sequence continues at coordinate 62,548,800 of NC_134577.1, read as the reverse complement.
AATTTCTGTTGAGTGAATTGGCACAAGACAAAGCAGTTTTATCAGCTGAGATGCTTCTAGGGGAATTGTATATTTCAAGACCACCACATGTGCAAGTTGGGGAACTTCCATTCTGTGTCAAGTAATGTAACCTGAACAGTTCCTTCAACTGTGTAATCATTTTTTTTTGTTTTTTAGTTTAATATATATATCTATGTACATATGTGTATATATTTATTTATATATAAAATCATATCATAAAAGGCAACAAAAACACCTAGGGCAACATAGGGGAAATTTCTTGTACTTTACTAATTGAATTAAAGAAATGATAAATTAATGGAAATGAAAGTGGATGAAGAAACAACTGGCTGCAGGTAGCATACAAACCCACGTCTTCGCAGTACGTGTGCGCTGCTCTTAGCAATTGAGCTAAAGCGGTGCCATTTTCCCGTCCACTTTCTGGGGTATTTTATGTTTTACTGCTAGAACTAACCCTGGGAGTCTTAGCCAGTGTCACCACTCAAAGACCTAAGTGGTGGACATGGGACATCCTTTCTGCCACTGGTGTCATGGGTATGTGATCTATTTGGGTCATGGCAACTGGCCAATGAACCCACGCGTGCTGCCTGAAGGCATCGATGTTGCCAGATTCGAGACCCTCGTAACGTAATGAATGAGGAGAACAGGAAGTGAGGGGCCCAATTGTTATTAATTCTATCGTAAAAGCCAGAAAACAGACACCAAGGACAACATGGGGGAAATTGCTGCAGTATCATGTAGCATGTGATTCAGTCAAATCTGATAATGCGTCCCACTTTTACAGCTTACTGGTAATTGTCGCTGAAAAGTGTGGGCTGGCATACTAACTTGGAAACCTACAAGCTACCATTATTTCCTTGTGCCTGAACTGTCAGTGTCGTAGATTGTCAAGTAATTTTCATTAAAACATTCAGGTAAAACGTGGAAACCTTAAAATGTTGATATAGTAAACGCCCTGTGGTACCAATACATGACACATGCAAAGAACATCAACAAATACAGCAAAACCATGAGATAGCACAATGTCACAACAAATTGATTCCACATTGCCATTCATCTTTGGTCATCAAGACCTTCATATGTCATGTATTAACTGTCGTAGTCTTTGCTTTTCCTTCTCTTTTCCTGTTCAGACTTGTTCAGTGAAATCGAAATGGAAGGGACGATTATGTGGTTTATTTTGTGATTTATGCTTTAAGAAAAGTTGAGTTCCCAATCATTGTTGCCTGTCATGATTTGCATATCCAATTTTTAAATGCCCAGTCTTCAAAAATGCAACCTTACCAACTTGCTCCTGAAATGTTCATTCTTTTCATATATTCGAAGTATCTAGTACTTTTTTGACAGTTTATTGTAACAGAACTATAGTGAATCTATAGTAAACTATGCAAAATCCCTGAACTGTTTGGTTTATCAGGATTCAAATTGGGGGGGGGGGCGGACAGAGATTGTCTTACACGGCGTCCTCTCTTTAACACCAATTCTAAATTGGACAACATGGAGGCACATGGAACTGACACTTTGTCAATTCTTTGTGCCTTTACAGTGTCCTTGGCTTGTTGCATTGTTTTAATGTTAGTGTCAAATATGGGCCAACTAGCAGAAACAAAGCATTCTTATTAGCATCTCCTGTACTTGCACCTTGCTTGATGGAACACAATTGAACACCTGACAATTTGTTCTGAAGTAGCCAGACGAATCTGAACCAGTGGATGGATGACACTCTCGAAGCAACCTCAAATAAGTGGCATGACTTCAAAGAATGTATAAAAATACCTCTTCTTATTAAAATTATATGCATATTCTATTCATCAAGTACACATTTTGAGATATGTTTAGATCTCTCAAGAACATTAACCCTTTCCATACCTTGGACGAACTGGATTGTCCAAGCACTTCTGGTAAAAACAACCATGGACGAGCCCAGCTCCTTAACAGCACTTCGGATTTTCTAGCAATGCTGTGAACGAGCCTAGTTATTTTTTTTTTCTCAGTGATTAGTCGTGCTTTAGGTAGATGGCAGCATGCAACCCATGGGGCAGGGCAAGCAGAAGCAAAATTATTCATTCTTAGGAGGCAAAACCTGTTGGAAGCTGGGGTCTGCAAAAATAATTCGGCTATTTTTGCTTGAAGTTTGTGATAATGGCGTAGTATGAAACTGGTTAAGAAAAAAATTGTGATAGCCTAGTTGCTGCTGTCTAGAGAGATAAGGACAGGGAGGTTAACCAGAGGATGTTTGCTTGGCTGTCATGTGCTGGGGAAAGGGTAGATGAGGGAATTGGAAAGAAAGTGGAGGAAATAAAGGACTAGTTTCCAGTGAGGATTGTCTGTTTAAATGTATGTACCTCTTCTGTTCATCTGAAGACCCATGGAGGTAAAAATATGTTAAAATGATAATTTTTTTCCGAAAGAAGACGAAAACGCAAGAGCCATCTGGCCATTGTGAAAAGCTCGGACAAACGGCTGATAATGTCTGCGTTCAGCTTAGCCTAAACAAGCCCAAAACAGCTTTATTTTGCTAACCTGCCAACTTTTTCAGATTTCTTCATAAAATGGGCCCAATTTTTAGAGCTTGTTTACAAGTGTAATGCCACCAGTAATGGCTTAGGAGTACTTTGTTGTGAGCTGGTTTGTTTATACTGATCAATTTTTGTATTTTACTGAGCAAGTTGCAATGAGAATTCAGAAGGATCTGTCCTATCTTTCTTCTCTCCTATTGCATTTTGCACAGTACAATACAAAAAATAATTCCCAGGTGTCCTTAGCTATCGCCTTAGAGACACGAAGGTGAAAGCCTTGCAAAGCCTGCTGTAAATCACCTTAATCCACATTAATCCACTCTAATCGACCTTAATCCACCCTGATGGACCTTAATCCAATCACTGACCAATCATGAATTAACTTTGCTTATCATTAATCATCTCTTATACACGTCTGGACATGCTTTGGTTCGCTTCTGGCCTTCCTTGGGTCACATGATATTTTCTGTACCTTACAGCATGATCTTGAAACATAGAGGTTTAAGGCTTTCACCTTAAAATTTAGCAGTTGTTTAGTTGAGGCCGTGACTGAATTTAAGAGAATACAAATACAGTTGTCAAATGATTTTTCGGAGCTAGATTTTTCCGACTAACTCAATTATTCTGACCTACCAGCAGCTCTTCCACTCACTTGATATAATGAATGTATGTAATGACAACCAAACTTTCAATGCCATTGCATGAATATTTCATAAACTCTGTGAATGTTTCTGTTTGTCTGTGGTGCAGATCATTCTGGCTGAAACTAAAAAGCAGAAGGCCTGTTCACAGCATCCATTTACAATCAAGTCAAGATCATGAGTAGAATAAAACAATTTTTAGCATTTGAAAAAATTAATTAAATTACGGGGTTTTACATGACAAAACCATGACCTGATTATGAAGCACGCTGTAGTGCGGGACTACAGAAATTTGGACCACCTCGAGTTCTTTAACGTGCACCTAAATCTAAGTACACAGGTGTTTTCGTATTTCACCCCCATTGAAACACGGACGCCATGGTCGGGATTTGATCCCGCGACCTTGTGCTTAGCAGCCCAGCACCATAGCAATCGACAGTGGTTGTGTACAAGGGATGTCTTAGGCTGGAGCCAACAGTTCAATAAAACGGCATTTCGTCACCATAGCAATTCCCCTAAAACAGTTTTCAAATTTTAAGCTTGGGAGCTCCGTGTTTGTAAACACGGGGCTTTAGCCGTGCTTGAAACCCTTGAATGAGGGCGAAACAACCATTTTCAAGGCTTTGAAAGGCCTTCAGTTTTCACGGCGTGATTAAATATTTTCAAATTATTTTATGCTATGCTTTGTACACTTTATTTGTGTGTCTGTTTTGGTTTATGCAAGAGTCGAGCCATTTCAGTAAGAATTGTTGGGATAGATAGTCAACTTGTCTGGGTTGGCTGGTGATGAGATTATGTGGAAAAGGCTTAGCGAGGCCATTTTTCAATTCCTGTGCAAAACAGTGTTTGCTCATTGTTTAACACCGGTGTCACATGGGCACTTCCGATTCTGATTGGGCCCGATTTGGATCGAAATTCTCGACCAAGAAATTCGATCCCGATTGTACTCAAGCGCGACTGAAAGTGTGCCATGTGGCACCCATACAAGACAGTGTTCTGTGTTTTTTTTTTTTTTTATGTTGTCAGGTATCATGGGGTTTTCATTTCCGAAAATGCGTCAGCGCCTTGAAAGTTCTTGAAAACTATTTAAATTTTTCACACAAAAGCTACTCTGAACCTGGTAAGCATTGTAGGTCACTGATTTGTGTGTGCCATTCTTGGTGGGTCTTTTGCAGGCCGATGGTTGGCATAAGTTGAGAGGGCATCCTGACGAGAACTCGACTGGCAAGCCTCTGGCCATCACAGACGGCCGTTCGCCGCCCCCACCTTTCCCCACGGGAGCGACGGATGTGTCGGGTGAGTGGAGGACTTTTTTGTTTTTTTTGTCACATTTCACTCTAACCATCGTGCTCCCCTCCTCTTGGCATTCCACCTCAACTCTAGAAAGGGCGTAACACTGCTGCCTCTTGAGGGAAATGCTCCATGCACTCCATGATTCTCAAGCCAACTTTCTGTAGCTGCACTCTGCACTCATCAATCTGCTCTGATCTGGGACACTTTCTGCAGAATAGCTACTGTCATATGTTGCAACTACAACTTGCTGACATGTGGTGAAGTCTATAATCGCATATTATTTGTGCACTTTTGTACTTCCAGTATGTGATGTACTGCATTTTGGTTGTAAGTGCAAGTTGTTTGCTACGGCTGCTGGTCGCAGAAATGGGTAACTCTGCTCGGTTGGTGGTATATAGGTTAAGATCTGCTGCGCCTTCCGTGTAATAATTACGTAATCTATCACAACGTAATAGCATCAGACTGTATCTTGGATCAGATTACGTACGGTATGCCTGTATCTTTCTTTTGATATGCAACACACCAGGCACGTACCCAGGATTTTTTTTCGGGGGAGGGGGGAAGGGGGGAAGGGGCCAACCCAAGGCAACGTTTCTATGCAAATGAGGGGGCTACCTTTACTTGTACAAATGTGAATAACGCCCACCATTCACCATAAAAATGCATAAACCCACAAAAGAGAAATGAAATAAGGTGTATTTTACAGGTATGCCTGTGCGATAAACCTCACCTTTACTTGGCAAACAAAGAACCACGTCACATGAACTTGCGCAGGAAGAACGCTGCCAAGAACAAGTAAAGAAGCCCCGAGAGCGTAAAATAAAGATAACTTTAGTAGAATAGAACTTAAAAAAGCAGCAGTTGACAACAACGGCACACGGACTGCGCAGAGTTGTGTTACTCTGCCAGCCAATCACAGCAGCAAACAAAATCGTCATGCGACCTTTTCAAAATGGTGTTGTACTTGATACTTCCGGAGCGTCTGCTGTTCTCGAAGAGTCTTTTCATTAGCGGAAGCAATGAGTTGTGCAGCAGACATGGACAAAATGTAAGGAGTCTGAGCATTTGACTCTTTAAAAGTCTGCAGTGCAGTTCATTTCACTGCTGAACCCGTTTTACTCCGGAAACTTCACTGCCAACTGAAGTGAAACTTCACAACAAATGGCTGTAGTGAAGCAAGCATGTTATTTCAGTTCAATAAAGAATTAGGCATTCGCCATTCCACTATAATAGGCGAGGGGAAAGGTATAAAATTACGCGCTAATAATTTCATTGTTGTAACTGCCGCCTTATTTGGGTAACAGAAAAAGTTTGAAGTATGAATTATTTGCGGCCTCGCGGAGGAACAGTGGCTGGCGGTTATGAGGGCGTGGTTGGGGCTTCATTGCAGACTTAAGTTGTATCCGACTACAGTAGCATTTTTTGAATTAGCTCTGGAAGAATTATACGGAAATATATGTTCGTGGAACAATCGCAGTTATTTTGGATCCCTCGTTTACTGATCTGACGGAAGTGCCACAACTGACTGGTGTTGTTATTTGGGAAGTTACGTAACGATGCGTGGCCGCCAGTTGCGTACAACCGCATATGGGGCAGGAAGCTGCGATTCTACACGTACTGCGCCTACCGCGGAAGGTTATAAAAACACCTACATAAGCACAGCAGAGAAGCGGCTACGTTAGGCAGCCCGAATGATAACTGTAGAACCGTCATTACAACACGGAATTGTCCTACACTTCCGACAGCGTTATGACTGCTTGCTCTTTAAATAAAAGATGTTGATTCATAAATGTTTTCGCAAACAACGGTTAAATTTGTTAATTTTCGCTTTTCCTTTCTGTTGGGCTGTTGCGTTGGCTCTCTCCCTTAGTAGATCGCTTAATTTCTCGAATCCTTGCGATTCTTGTTTCCAGTTGGCAATTTTTCACGAAAAGAGCTGTACAATTAGGAAAAAACCAGACGAGTTAACGGGTGGCAGTCATATTGCCTATGAGTTTAGGGGTTATTGCAGGGTTTGATGATAGGCGCTGTCTTGCATTATTATATTTTCCACCTTATCTAACCCATATCACGTGTATATGGTTCCGAGGATCTGTCAGCGTCGCCGCGAGCCGTCACTCGAGGAAATAATGAAACAAAAATAAAAGTTAAACGCAATTGGCATTTCCTGTGGTCGCAACTCGTTCCACGTGCATACAGACCAGCTGACCACGAACTGAATACATTTCCTGGTCACTGGATCAGTCTAAACGAAGAAGGTTGAACTAAGAAGCAACAACGATGCGTGTGACCATTGAATAGACGGCGACAACTGAATGCATCTCGAGTTAATGGCGCGGGCACCAAATTGATGAGGAAACTGGCCTTCACATCCCAGGAGACGCCAATAACTACCGCCATCCAAAAGGAGTGAGAAAGGCAGGAAAATGTTGACCGGCGAATAGCTGTCAAGTCTCAACATTGATTTGGCGGCGCTTTAGGAATGTGTGTGAGAAGTGGTGGCGTGGGCGGGGAGGGGGGGGGGGTATGCGTCTTAATTTCAGGGGTGGCCCGGTCCCCCGCCGAGCCCCCCTTGGGTACGTGCCTGCAACACACTATTTCTTGGTCACAAAAATGGCCTTTGTAGTGTAGCTTGCTATGTATGAAACATAGTATAGGCCCTTTGAACGTATAGCTGGATGTATTAGCATGAAGGCGTGTTTCTCGAGTAAGTCCTCATCATGCAATGGCCAAGGTGCTCTTGAAGCATAGCGTCTTCCTCATTTGCACAGTTGCACTGTGCTCCACTTGGTAGAGTCTAAGAGCGTAGAGTCAAGGTCTGTTTGTGATTGTATAGGTACAGTCGTGAGCAGTATGACAGAGAACACCGAATTCAATATTATAGCAGTATGTTCGCATACTTTCGAAGTTTTAGAAGCTCTACAGCACCCTTTTTGCTTGCAAAGGATTGACACTTGGCATGTGTAAAGGTTGGAAAATGCTTGTATCCTCCTAATTTGATGCTATAGTTTCGAAAGGCCAAACCTGGCATCGTGAACATTATCGTGATGCCATGGCACAGAGCAAGGTTTGTTCATGTGTATTAAAATATGGCTTTGTGTGATGGTATTGCTCAGAAAACGGTAAACAGGAGGGCTGTGCTTGTGGGTGACTGCTGCACGGATTATGGGGGTGGGCCAGCCACTCTATCATGATGTTATGATGCATCCACCTTCTCAGTACTGAAACTAGTTCACATAGAAAACAAGTATGGTAGGACTTAGTTTTGAATGAAGTCGCATGTGACTTGGAAATACTTTCCTTATATCTGATATTTGTTTATAAGCATACAAGTGTTACATTCTGATAGTGGTAAGAAACATTTTATATTTGCTTCATTATATCTGTGTTTGTTTTATCAAGGTTCAATTGTATTCCAGTAAATTATTTAGGATACTCTGGCACTTGCCAGTATATTTTCTATGGATTAGAACGTTTGGACCTTCATTCAACGCGAAAAAATGAGAAGTCAAAACGGTCATCCCAGTACTCTTATGTGATTAAAAACTAACGTATTATTATACGTGAAGTAAGCTTCCCACCAAACACTGTCCCGCTGACCACATTTGTACAGGGCATGTGTCTTTAGCCGCCATGGTCCCTTGACATAAATTTGGGTGTTCCTTCTCGTATTGCCCTATGAGTACATGTGCATCGAAAAAATGAATGCTAACTTACAGTGAGATAAAGGAAACTTGGGCAAGTTGGCAGTAATTCATGTTTCGAAAAGTAACTGCGCTAAACAGACAAGGAAACTACGTAACTTAGAACGACAGAAAGCTGAGCAAGTTGGTAAGGATTCATTATGCAAAATAGAAGTGAGGCGTGCAGACAGGACACAAGAGTAGAGAAGTAGCGTTCGTGTTGTCTACTTCTCTACTCTTGTGTCCTGTCTGCACACCTCACTTCTATTTTGCATAATGAAACTACGTAGTATTTTCACAAGAGCCCTGCAGATCATACCGTGTCCTAGCGGTCAGCAAATGCCACTGGCAAATGTTCACAAAACCTGCGTGTTATTTGTCATTCCAGCCATTGAGGCTGTGGCAGTCTGCTCCTCGGCAGGACGACATAAGTTTAATGCCTGGCGGAAGGCAATAACACTTGTGTACTGAGACTTTAATGCACATTGAAAGGACCCATTAAAAAAATTCAGGTTGAGCTAGATTGAAAGATTAGGTTTCTGTGATAAAGAATTAATGTTTGTAGCAAGAACAGAGCTTTTGTAAGCGAGAAAATGGCAAAAATGGATAGGCAAAGTGCCGCCACCTGTATTGTACGGGGGTGTGTCTCATGTGACGTCAACACTGGCTTATGCACAGTGTGGGGCAGGGAGGCACGTAACACAGAGATTGCATCAACTCGTTCATTTTGGTGCAGGTGATCTCATACGAGAAGCAGAAGCGGCACATTCATTCTTTGCAACAAGAGCACCATATTGACACACGGAAAACAATTATAGACTTTTAAAAAAGTGGCCTGCCTATCTAACTCGGCTTAATATTTCAAAAAAACATGTCTGCTCAAAATTTACCCTTGGCTTTTCAATGTGGCATCCCACAGAGCCCACTAAGCAACATTGTGGCGTCAGACTCGATCAATTGATTACTTGAGAGCAATCAACTGATGCGTGTTCATCGCACTTGGTCTACAAAGATTTCTTAATTTTAAGTCAGGACGTGCCCTCTCATTTTTGCTGGAGAATTATATGTGCAAATAGAGTGGATGACAACTTGGAATAAGTAGGCTTTTGCTAGCCCTTTAAATGCCAGCAAAAAATAATTAAAAGAAAGCATTTAGAAAAGGAAATTTTTTTAGTGCATATCTAGATAGCAATTTTGCAGATTCGAAATAACATAGGGGTAATAAATTCACTACTTGTGTCTGAAAATGCACTAAGGTAGTATACGTAAAGTAGGCTTCCCACCAAACACTTTGTCTCGCTGACCACATTTGTACAGGGCATGTGTCTTTAACTGCCCTAGAGACACGTTTTCATTATGGCATATGAAGTTCATAGTGTAAGACACTGCAGTAGTATATAGCAGGGAGTTCTTCATAGACAGTATAGGCAGCAACATTGACGCGTTGCAGCAGCAGTAGTAGAATTACAACAGGTCTGCATTTCAGTGGCAGCAGGTATTGTCTAGAGATACTGTATAGGCTTCCCTTTCAGGAACCGGAGTTGCGGCAAGGTATGCCATCTTGGGCTCCAAAGTTATGCAGGAAAGCAATGCAGCAATGCCAGGACCAATTTTTCTTTTTCTTTTTTTTGCTTTCTTTTATTCCTTATTATTTTGCGAGTACAAGCTGATCGCTCGTCTCATGATTACTGAAAGCGCAGCCTGTGATGAGCACATGCACCAGCACATGGTGGCAACGTCTGTGAGCCTTTCCACTGTGAGTGAGCCTTTCCAAGTGCAAAATATAATGTCAAGCTTTCATAGATTAGCTATAATCCTTATTAGGCATGCATGTGATCACGGCTTGCGACAGTTAAATGACGTAAATGCTCATGTTCAAGAAACAGCGCTGTCACATTCAACATTCCTTGTGTATAAAGTATGAAAGCTAAATGTGATCCAGGTGAATGACACGACGAATTGCAGGCCCTCATACATTGTTTGTATTGACCCCCCCCCTCCCCCTGGCACCAGTATGTTGATTCAGATTCCAGTATAGCTTGTATTCTCTTGTGTTTTACATGTCACAGACAAGTTTAGCCATGTTATGGGTCTCATATGTAGCAGACACAGGGGCTGACTAAGGCGGCATGCATTGTGTATGTATTGTACTAGTTCTCGTGGGTATACTGAATTGTGCAGCTTCTGCAGTGCCGTGCTTGGATTTAAAAAAGAAACAAGAAAAATACCTTTTTTTACACTCCAATATACTAGTACCAAGAGCTGTCAGTGCATCGTGAGGTATTGATTCCGCAATTTAACCAAGAAAAAAAACCTGCAAACACATCATTAGGCTAGCAGAATCGAGGAACAAGCAACGAGAATAACAGTGCCACGGTCAATTGTGCTTGGTCGGCCGGTTCCTAAGGAGTGTTGGCGTTGTCTCCAAAGTGCTAGATTCTCCGTAATGCAGTGGAGCCCATTTTGACCATGTGGTGGCGCTCAGCGAGTATCGGCACTAAGTCACTGGAGGCGGCGTGCGGAAAACAGTGGTGCAGCCCTGGCTCCCTAAAGGGAGCTATACAGTGACTCTAGTGCTATCTCATTTCATCCACTGACTATTGTCCCAACTATTGTTGTAGCGGGATAAATTAGAGCCACTGGATGTTGGCAACAAACATGGATGTAGTGGATACATCAGAGCCACTGGCAGCACATGACTAGCAGCCACCAATTTGAAGACAAAGTCTTCTTAGCCGACTTCATGCGGATTTGTCATATCTGGGATCCGGGTATCTTGTAACCACTTCTGGAACGGGCTCATTATCTGAGTAGGAGTACTCTGGAGTGCAGGTAAGACCGCGCTTCCTAGGCCTTAGTAGACGGAGTGGTCTGTGCCTTGACAGTGTCTAAGTCCACGTCAGCATAGATGAAATGCACTGTAGCATTCAGTGTCCATTGGTCTTAATAATAGAAAGGACACGTCTGGATCGGCAGCAGCGTCGCAGCAGACGAGGCATACCTGGGGTCCGGGGACGTGCTGGTCGTGTCACCACAGCAGCAGCATTCAAAGTAGGGTTAGCGCTCGGGTAGCATCTAAGCCATTCTAAGTCCGAAGACATGGTTGTAGAAAGTAGAGACATGTTTTCATTATGGCATATGAAGTCCATAGTGTAAGTCATTGCAGTAGTATATAGCAGGGAGTTCTTCATAGACAGTATAGGCAGCAACATTGACGCGTTGCAGCAGCAGTACTAGAATTACAACAGGTCTGCATTTCAGTAGCAGCAAAATCTTTGGCGTTCATTGCAGAAGCGTAATCCGAAGAAGCAGTATCATAGCAGTGGTGAGGTTCGGAAGTAGTGTCTGCAGTAGTAAAAGTGCTTTTCACCTTGTCATAAATAGTTATATGGTCGATGGTGGCCGGGGCGCAGGTCGTTGGCCGATGACATGGAAGGAAGGGCAAGGGAACAGCGAAAGAATCCCTCATACACTCCCCATTTAATCATTGCGACATGTAAAAATGTCCCAGTTGGTAGGTGCATGGATGACATCACAAAACGGTCGATTAGGTGACTTGTAGATGTCCTGTGAGCATGGCATTGGTATTAAATGATATTTCGTCATGCCGAGAATACATAGTAATAGTCGGCAGCAACAAAGGATATAATAAGAAACAAGTGTAACTAGCTGTAAGCGGGTGGGATGTTAGTCTGTGTAGGTGTCGACTTCTGACGTGCCGCCGCCAAGTGCCATCTAACCTAAATGCCATGCTCTACGTGAGATGGTGTGAAGTGCCCAACTTCCATAGGGTGCCTTGCTACATGCATGGCCGGAGGGAGGGTGCGCACATCGAGGTGCCCTAAACTTAGGGAGAGAGGAGAGCTAGGTCAGAGATGCGCATCTGTGCGCACAGGCGCCTGCATGCGCAGGCGGGAACGTGCCTGCCTCGCTGATCTCTACTCAGCGGGTGGCCTTGAGGAAGGCCTACTGCTGCATAGTATCCCAGAATGTGTGAAAAGGCAAGTTATATCAATGTAGCACGGGCACGTACCATGCATGGCGCAGTTCTACCACAAAATGGATGGTCATGCAGTCTAGTGTTTGCCGCAGTCAGCCCGACTGGCGATGCTTGGCATAGAAATAGGACATGCTCTACCTGACATTGAATTTGCTGGAGCAAGGTGCATTGCGCGCTAGCTTGGCTGGCCTACAGTTTGGGTGCACTGAAACTGAAGAGGGCATGCCGAGCTTGTGCCTTCACCAAACAAATAAGTGCTCGCCCGCTGCATGTGTGCTGTGGGTACAGCTGATGGCAATGCTGGTGTAGGCCACATTCAACGTGCCGGACTATGCAGGGGGCGAATTTTCAACGAATCTGGCGTCACAGGCGTGACGTATCAAACTTCGCTGGCGGCTGCCTGGCACGCTTAAACACCAGACTATAAATTGCCCCTGAGGCATTTGGAATGGCAACATGCTGGTGTGCTGAAAAGCAGCTATCGAAGCTGAAGAGGGAAAACGCAAGCGTACTGGGACTTTTCGCGCTCGACAGGCAACTGAGAGTGCCAACACTACCGAAGTGAGTGTGCCGAACCTCGTTATACCAAAGTCTCCCCTGGCACATTCATTACATCCTATTTGTTTTAAGCTTATATTTGTTGCACTCTGATATCAGCGAGAAATGTTTGGATTTACTTTGTTTTATCCAATCATTCCACTAATAATGTAAATAAGGCATGGGCTGCTTTCACACTTGTGATTGTTGCTGAGTTGTTTGGTAAATGTAGAATATCAAGCGTACAGTGGGCCACAGAGGACCACATGTGCTCCATAGACAGCACTAAAATGAGAGTGGTAACAATCAACATTAAGTATATTATACGTTTCCTTTCTGTAGAAGTAAACTTTGCTTAGTTTATCTTTTTCTGATTGCCATAATCCAAGACATGCTACATCTTTTCTTGCGAACAATTGCGTGCATGTTAGATTTCTACTCTGTCTAGGTGCTCTAGTGTCCTTTCACTGCTAGTTTTCTAATGTGACTTCACAAAAAAAAGGGGCGGATGCGAATTCAGCTCAGGGGCAGGTTATACCGTATAGACCCGTGTGAGGGCTGCACTTCTTTTTTTAACAATTTTGATGAGGTGCCGCCCGACAACGGGACCGAACTTTTTGGTTCACAAGTCACCGATGCAACGGGTGACTTCTGCATACCCCGGATCACCAGATGGACTATTGCATCAGAGGTCAACGCACAGCTCTTGCCATCTAGAAGTACACAGCACATGAAAATGAAAGCATCGGAACACTGAACACAATTGGTGCCAAGTTGGCCGCGTGGCCCGTACACAGATACGGCCTGTGTACGAGTCTATACGATAAATGGGTAAATACTACCTAATGAATCAATGATGCGTTTTCTCACTTTTGGATCTTCTTTAATTCAGTCTGCCAGATATAATTGATAAATTTCGGAGGTCCCGTCAGCATCGGAATAACGAAATGTGTTAGAGCAGGGGTAGTTAGAGGCTTTGTAATTATGGGGTTTTACGTGCCAAAACCACTTTCTGATTATGAGGCATGCTGTAGTGGAGGACTCCGGAAATTTCGACCACCTGGGGTTCTTTAACGTGCACCTAAATCTAAGTACACTGGTGTTTTCGCATTTCGCCCCCATCGAAATGCGGCCGCCATGGCTGGGATTCGATCCCGCGACCTCGTGCTCAGCAGCCCAACACCATAGCCACTGAGCAACCATGGCGGGTTTAGAGGCCTTGTAATGGGCACCATAAAAGATGTACTTGCACTTATGGCAATGCATAGTTTTGTCCTCACATTTGCTCATTTGGTACAAACTAAGCTGGCTGCCTCTGTGGTTACAACTGGCACAGCTTGTGCATCAGTTTGTCATTGCATGATGCAGCAGAAACTCCTTACCCTTTCTTTCCTTGCCGCTTCAGTGTATGTTGAGCTCAGGCACGCTCCATGCATTGTTGTTTACTCCATACGGAAACATTACGGCAAGGCCGCCACCTTGGATCTCTTCAGGATATTTAAAACCTGGCACATTCAGGATTGGCACCTATCTGTTGACACTGCGGGCATTATGAGCCAAGATGGAGTGCAGCATAATGACACATTCATTTCTGTATAGCTAGCAGCCTGCATGAATGCACATCAAAGTAAATAACATTTCTTTTTGCAGTGTAGTAACTCTCACTACAGCTTTGCGGAGGTTCATTATGTTTGCTCTTACTGTTGGACTTCATAATGTTCCTTTCGATTGCACCCAGGCATGAATGCCACTTACAAACGAACGAAACCAGTGAAAAGATACAACATAAAGACAGGTAAAACGTGGGCACCATGAAGTCTTAACTTAAACTAACTTCTTGTGAAGGGCCTTCCAAAAGGGAAAGTAGTGCTCACCTAACACCATTTGGCACAAAACATAGCAGAAAAATAAAACTGAAAGCGTGAGCAAGCCATGCAGCCATGGTAAATTTATGCATCTTTCGTGGCCTTATTTCCTTATGTTATACACTTTAGCAGTCGTGAGCTAGTTTGAGGTTTTGTTGCATGTAGTGGCGCTAAATTTATTGGAAGTTCACTTTCTGTTGTCCAGTGGTGGGAATTACTTCGTGCGACTCCTGAAATCAAGTTTCTATGCTTGCATAACCTGCCACTAGTAAAACATCGCATCTGACTGGTGTAAAACTTTCGCACGTCACAGGGATCTTTTATAGCACATGTGTGGCAACACTTAACATCTTATGGGGCACGTGCTAAATCAAATTTATACATGTATTGCCTTTTGAGGTTTATGGACATGCCAGCACAAATCGAAAGCAAAGAAGCCAAGTATTTTCATGTCATTCTCATTTTAATAAAAATAATAAATAATAAATTATGTAATATAAAAATTACACGGAGTTTTACACTGACAGCTCCAAAACACAAGAATACATAGGTGTCGGGATCGTAACAAAAAATTGGCAAAATAGCATTCGGATAAATACTTTTTCTTCAGTGTTTACCACCGAAGTTTTTGCAATATGGACGGCAGTAAAAAAAATTACCAGCGACGAGCAGATGAATGCTATCATATATACCGATTCGTTAAGCACACTCAGAGCTCTAGATCTTAACTCTGTGTCTGAACCTCTACTTGGTGATATCCTAAACATGTTGGCCTATAATGAATACGGAAGAACCTTACGATTCTGCTGGGTCCCAAGCCATGTTGGGATACCAGGGAATGAAGCAGCAGATAGATGCATGTTCATGGCAGCGCACGAAGATATAACGAAAACGATACTTCCATACAAAGACAGTATCCAAGCGATTTATAAGGCCCTGACATCAAAGTGGCAACTAGAATGGGACTCTTGTATCAATAACAAGTTACACACAATAAAACCCCTGCTTAGAGAATGGAAGTCGTGCAGTCACCAGTAGTGCTTCTATGAGGTGATCCTATGTAGACTCCAAATCGGGCATACACACCTGACACACAGTTTTGTACTTCAAAACGAAAACCCGCCAACTTGCGAGAAATGCCATGAACCACTCACCGTAATGCACATTATTATGACGTGTCCAAATATTGAAACACAGAGACAAAAGCTTTTACAGAATCTCTATAACTTACACATATCTTTACACCCCGCCTCAATACTCAGAGATGAACCGCTAGTACCCTTCACTGACTTGTTCAGCTTTCTAGAAGAAACTGTTTTTTTTACACAGACTCTAAGGTAACACAGCTTGCGCTGCTTTAACATTTGAATTCTTAATATCTTGTGGCTGGCGCAGCACGGTCTTAGTCGCCTTTGTGCCATTAAACCCGAATTAACTAATTCTCATTTTGTGCTCAGTTTCTTAGCCATGAACATGTACCAACTCACCCAAAAGTTTGTTTTACTAGTAAACTGCAAGTTTTTACGGAGCAGAGTACACTATGTTTAAGAAGTGCTGGCAATACAAGACAAGTTGTTCAACTATTAACTTTCTTTGCTTTAATTGGGGGTTGTCAACCTCGAAATCCTAGAGAAAAACATGCTGGCAGTTCTTAGAATGATCAATTTTGGTTTCGTTTCCCAGGAGGTGTTTGTTTCATGACACAGAAGGGGTTCAAGCAGTCGCAGAACAATTGTCAATGGCAACTTTCCTGGCAGCCACATTTCGATGGGGGAGAAATGCAAGAACACCTGTGCACTGGGTGCCAGTGAAAGAACCCCAGGGGGTCAAAATTACTCCGGAGTGCCCCACTACGGCGTGCCTCATAACTAGATCGTGGTTTTGGCAGGTAAAACCCCAGAATTTTTTTTTTTTTTTAAGTGCATTCACTCCAGCTTGCTCGGGCATCTCTTATACTTCTACATCGGGTAGTGCAACTGCATTCACCTTTTTTCTTTTTCCTTTTCTTTTCCTTCTTTTTATAACCAGAACACGCAGAAAATGCTTAC
The DNA here is from genome assembly GCF_050947875.1 of Dermacentor variabilis. Lineage (NCBI taxonomy): Eukaryota > Metazoa > Arthropoda > Arachnida > Ixodida > Ixodidae > Dermacentor > Dermacentor variabilis. The sequence continues at coordinate 62,532,193 of NC_134577.1, read as the reverse complement.
AAAGCATATGTGCAATCCCACTAAGCTCAAAGCTCTGTTGACATCATGGAAAATTAGAATTTTATTGTAATTTTTTCTGGCCACAGAGAGCACATTCCTATCAAATTAAACAATTAAATGTTAATGCAATTAAATGTGCACGCACAGTGTGTTTCATTAATTGTCATTGCCCCCTTACTGCGTGGCAGTATTGTGATGCATCTTGGCAGACCACCTCAGGTTTCTCTTAGTGGCTCTTTCTTTTTCTGGCATTTCCATATACCTAAAGCCCTGCGTATGCCTTGCAGAACATGGAAAGCGATAGCAGAGGTCTTTGTATGCAGGGGACACACTTAGAAGCATGCTCCACAAGACATGGTCGTAGTTCGCTTCCCTCCTACCTTTATCAATGCTTTACAGTTGATCCCCATCAATTCGACCCTTGTTGTATCACAAGGTGTGGTTGAATTGCCCAACAGGTCTAATTAATGAAATGTGGGAAAGCGAATGAATTCAGATTTTTTCTTTATTGCTTGAAGTAGCCTGCCACGTATTTTTACTTATTGCTCTCGAAACGGGGTGACTCGAGCCTGATGGACAGCGTTGTGTGATTGCCTCGCTACACTGTGTTGAATGGATGAAGCAGGCTGCGGAACTTTGGAGGCACGACATGATGCAAAACCAACGGGTGCTGACGGATTGAAGCTAGCATTAACAGAGACATTGCAGTAGCAGGTAGCAAGATTTTTCTGGTTCTGTTGTCTGCATGCCTCGTCTGCATGCCTCGTCTGCATCTTCCTACGTAGCAATATGGATGCTCATTTCAGCCAGAGCGGCTTTGGAACAGCCGTCCACGGAGAAGTTCATTGTGTGGATACACTAGTATTAGTAGTCACTCATGTGCATTGTAAGTCATATGCATTGACTCTTGGGTAGCTAAATGTTACTGACTGATAAGGAACTTGCAGGAAGCTGCCCTGCTCACCAATACTTTCAGTCCTCCAGTGGCTGCTTCACATGTGCCAGTGTGAATCTAATGTATTGCAGTGTGGTGCAATTGCTGCATTGTTACAAATATATTTCAGCGAAAGCCTGTGCAGTGGCAGTTATCACAATCAAATGTAGGTGTACTGAGATTTCACTGCACGTTGCGCTAGGATATTACAAGTGATGGAGGTCAGCCTATCGTCCCTCATGGTGCCATCAATCATGGCGAAAGCGTTGTTTACGACGAACAGGAAATGGAAAAAGAAAAAGAAAGAAAAATGAGAGCACTTTGCCAATTTTGGATAGCTCCAAGAGATATTGAAGAACATTTGAAATTTGATGGTTTCCTCACAGACATCAAATGAGATCGAGCATTTGAAGCTAAGTTTACCGTGTTACTGACAGTACACTGCTGTAGGAGGCAGGTCAAGAATGCAGGAGAAGCTACTCCTTTAAAAGTGTGCTGCACCTGCTCTGCATCCCTCCGCGCTCCCAGAAAGTAACTCAAATAGGATGACCAAATGGTTCAGAAACAAACATGCCCTTGGTATGCACAATATTCGGGGAACTTAGATAGTCGATTAGGAGGGGGGGATATCTGAGCTCGCTTAACATCCCGAGGACCTCTTCGCAGACAGTTAAAGAAGTGTGTGACAAAGCTGAAACTTGTTTGACCGACCTAGTGTATAGTTCATATCTTGCAGACGCCATCTACACCTTCTTACAGCATGGCAGTGCATGAGAGAGTCAAAGGCGGCACTGGAGGATGGAGGAAGGATAGAATCGGACAAGTCAATTGCTGGCACATGTGGGCAAGTTCTGCAGGACAACGTAATGGTGGCTGTTGTGGCATGCCGATGTCCAGAATTTTTTTTCCAGAAAAGAATGATAAAGCAGTGGCTGTGGGCGTACAACCTGGTCAGTGACAAAAGCCTGTCCTTGTTCACTTCTGGCTAGTGCCGCATCCGCATGGTTAACATGAATGAAAACTCGCAGTGATAAAGGAGACGCTACTGTTTCCTTCGAGTGGCACTTGCTACAGCATTCTTGACCTTGACTAAATGGAACCATGCACGTGCTGCACGCACCGCTGACTCCGCGCACCTTATGCATGCACAGATGCGCTGGTCAATGAGGAAGAGCAGCAACAGCAGCAGCAGGGGCCGGTGCGGCTGCCCGAGAGCTCGCCTCCTCCCAACCTACCTCCCAACCTGGTGGTCACCCGCGGAGGTGGCAGGTTCGCGGCGCCTCCCTCCCTGGCTCCACAGCAGCTGGGCGGCGCACCTCTTCCACCGCAGCAGCAGTCGCCACAACAGCCACAGCCTCCACTGGGCTCTGCTCTGGTCGCGCCCGTGCCCAACAACTCGCTCGTCCCGTGCGCCAACTCCCTGTTGCCGGTGGCCCCCAACAGTGTAGCCGTCACGACTGCCAACAACCCAGCGGCAGCTCTGGCGGTGGCACAGCAGCCCGTGGCGGGCCCTCCCGCCGCTGCGGTGGCGGCCTCCAACAACATCTTGCAGACGGACCTGACGGCGCTGGTCATTTCGCACCTGCGCACCATTGGCACGCCCGTGTACACCAAGGACATGGTCAAGGCCCTGGGCCTCAAGCACAAGCGCGAGGTGAACCCCATCCTGTACCGGCTCCAGGACCGGGGCGTCCTCACCAAGGTGTGGGACACGCCACCGGCCTGGACCCTCGTGCCGGGCAGCTACGGCGACCTGGAACGAAACAACCTATTTGCGGCCGCCGCAGCAGCTGCGGCCGCGAGCAAGCAGCAGGCGCCACCCCGCGACGCAGCCGCTCCGCCGGACTTTGGCGGCGACGATGAGAACATGGTCGCCACAGGGCCCAACGGGGTCGGAGGGCCGCGGGGAGGGCCCAAGGGACCCCCAAAGCCAGCGAGGCAGCCCCTTCCCCCCCATGAACTGCTGCGGCTGAGCAATACCTTTGCGCAGATGATGATGCAACAGCAGGCCGCCGCAGCGGCGGCTGGCATGGCGGCAGCCAACGGCGGGGTCATGCCGCCTCAGGCCCCGCCAGCCTCCGTGGCAGCCGCGGCAGCCAACCTCAAGATCACCCAGTCAGTGGTGTCGCAGTCACTAGAGGTTAGCTACGGGCAGCAACAACAGCAGCAGCAGCAGAGCAGCAATGGCAGTGATGCCGGCAGCAATGGGACTGTGCGGGAAGAAGCACCTGCGGCTGCGCCGGCTCCGGCGCCACCTTCCAACCCACCAGGACCGCAGAGTATCTCCAAGTTCCCCAGCTACGCATCCCTGACCAAGAACCCAGTGAGCGCGTTCCACGAGTTTGGCCAGATGCAGCACGTCGAGGCCAAGATAGACATTGTGGCCACAGATGGCCCACCCCACAACCCAAGGTACGTGGCACGTTTCGCTTGCAGCCCACACTGCAGCTTTTTTGCTGCGGTACCATTGGTGGTTTTCGTTTGAGGGATTTGTCCGCCCTCGAGACACCAAACAAGCGTTTCTTTTCTGAGGCCTTGTACAGCCTACTACAGGGTCATCAGTACTTGCTGAAATACTGCAACTTGATCATTCTTTTAATGCCCATTCGGCACTCAGTCTAACAGTCTAAAAATTCTGTTGAATCAAGGTTTCTCTGTTTAAGGTCCAGATGATGTTCCCATAAAGATTGTCTTCACCAAGGGGCTATAATGTGAAAGCATTGTACATATCAGAGCTTGGCATTTGATGATGTAGGGAGATAAGTCCTCGGTGGAGCAGTTGGCATGGCAATGCATTTGGCGGGGTTGTGCTGTTGGCAAGGAGAAGCAGCGAAGAGGCGTGCGACCAGAAGAGGGCAGACTGGCGCGATGGAAAGCACATTGCTCACTGTCATGTTGCTTCATATGGAGGGAGTCCTAACAAAATGATGTGGAAGGATAATTTTAACGATAATTTTCGAGTGATGAGTTGTCGTAACGCTATCGAATTGGAGTTGCTCAGGGGTAACTCGAGGGCTTCGCTTCTTTTACTGTGACGGCATTCGACACTTCGAAAGAGGGTATGCCCCATCTGTGTTTTCTGTACCAATGTTTCGATGTGTCATGATGCATAAAATACAAATGGCCATATTTAACGCTTCGCTGTGACAGCACTTAGATCATCATGCCGCTGTCACGCCCTTGGCTGGCATGGTATCATGCCTTCGCTCTTGTACCGTCTTGTTAGGTCATCATGTTACCATCGCTGTGCATAGTCCAGAGAGTGTGCATAGGATTGCAGAAGACAGAGTTGAGTGCGTTGTTAAAAGTAACCGTTGTCACAGTAAAGGAACTTGGAGCTGGGATAACCGAAGTAAGCTGTTCTCACCCCTCACCGAAACCGGCAGAGAATGCAGAACATTAAGAGCACAAGTGCAGCCCCTCTGCATGACTTTCGAAATTCCATAGAACACTCTGCGCACTGAAAATTTCATGCAGCATGTGCTGGGATTTGTGTCTTGTCTGCCAACCAATAGGTGCACACGTCACCTACTGAGATGTGCCCTTTAAAGGCTATTTGATAAGGAAATTAAATCTGCCGAGATAGCTTCGATATATGTGCTTCTCATTTAGGACCAATTTAGCCAACAAGAAATTTCATTGCATACCACGAGGATAAGTGGAATGTGCATATAGCGAATGCCCACAAAGTGTTTGTGTCAGTAAATGACCCAGTTGTTTGCTTTTGTCACTGCTTCTTGTTGGCGCTGATTAAACTAACAGCTAACTTGCCAACTAGCCAAACCAGCTTCTTGTTTGTTAGATTACATTTAAAGAAAAGTACCAAGGCACGCTGGGAATCTGTGATACATTCTCAGTAAATCACTAAAGATGCTCTTCTATATTGAGAAAAATGGCTGTTTTCTGACGGCATTCTTTATGTGTATGAAATAAATTTCATTGCATCAAATGTTATTTATACTTGAGTTTTGACTGTGCTTTTAAAAAAACTTAATCACTTGCACCAAATTCCACCTCCTCAGTCAAAGCACGCAGAGTTTTTTGCAAGTTGTTGCTTGCTGCAGGTGCTGTTTGGAATTGAGGCAGTGTGTGTTGTGTAGCTTCATTACATCAAAAATGTGTTTTTCCCAGTGCAGTGTACAATTTTCTTACAGCTGATTTTGTTCGGAACCTTTCTCTGGGTGGCTTGGCACTTTACTCTTGACGGGGCTTGAACAGTCCTTGGCAAAATCGGTAGTTGAACCTCTCTTCATGCCAGAGCAAAAGCAAAGCTTTGCCATGTTTGCTTCCTTTGCAGTAGTAATGGGTATACTATCCACTCCTTTTCTGAGGCACTGGCCCTAAGTAGTCTTAGTGCTATTTTGCGACGTAAGCCACGAGTAGTGCTTTTGCAGACCACTTGCAAACAAATGGGGACGTGCCCCGCACTGGCCCACGAGCCTGTCAAGGTCGAGCTCTGCTCGTTGGTGACTTTTGGCAGGTTCAAAGCAGTTGCATTTCTGGACAAGAAACCTGTGGCCGAGGCCTGGGACAAGACCAAGAAGGAAGCCAAGCACCAGGCCGCCGAACTCGCCTTCCGCAAGCTGGTGGCGAGTGGTGCCCTCGCTTCCGACGTCCCCTCCCCAGAGGTGACCAAACCCTGATTTTTCTTTCTCCCTCACCCCTCGCCTTCTCAAAACCCCAGTGCGTGCATCCTTGCACACTTTTTAGCCACACCTGGCGGTGTGGGTGGCCTCTGGCTTGTTGCCAAGGTGACCAGCATCTGCTCTTCGCAGTACTTCCTACTTCTTTGCGTGTGCTTTTGTTGAGTCCAGCTGGTCCGAGCTGTTCTGCATGGCACTGCTTTGCATACCCCGTGCACCTGAGTAACCTTTGCATGAACTTTCACCTACTCTGGCTAGGAGCAGCTTTTGCTGTAAGTCGCAGCATTGGCACGCCCGCTGCAAGCTTTTACTGCTTCATGAAAGTCCTTTCACTGTTGTGAGCAATCTTCCATCTTCCACCTTGTCTTCCACCCATTTTGTTTGCATTGGCCTTATTTGGCCTTTTTTTTTTCCTGTCTCCTTTCTCTGTGATCAGTTTTGTTTTGACCTCTGACTGTGAGCCTCGCCTTGCCTGTTATTTATTTGCTGTTGTCCCGTATTCTCTGCAGTTTTTTTATGGCATGCTTAGCACCTCTGGTTTTACCCAACTGTTCACTTGGTTAGGTTAGTAATCTTTCCCAGGACATTGTGCTTGAGTTTGCGCTCTCTACACCATCACTCTGATTTAATTTTTTGCTTTTCTTATTTATTCATTTTACTGGTAGGTGCTGTCCCGCCTTTTCTTTCTAGCCATGCATCCGTTCACTGTCATACCTGTGCAGTGTAGTTGCATTCACTTGAGCTGGGCTTTCTGCGTCATCATGGAAAGCAGTCTCGGTCTTGCAGCCTCACATTAGAAATGTGTGCAGTTTGGAAGCCTTGGTGGCGATCTTACATGGGAAGTGCCCTATAAAACCCAGTAGCCCAGGCTTTGAGCAAAGTCACCAATTTTTCTAAGTGCAGTTACAGATACTGCCCGTTGTGACTTGTGATTGCATTAGCAGTGACAACAGGGGTGTGTGGTAGTCGCCGTTGAGAACTGTACTAGGCGTGTGAAAAATTGTTGCTGCATTTCCTTTGCATACACTGTGACTGAGTGATACTGCTATGCATAGGCTGACAAGAGGCCTTTAGTTGTCGCAGGTAACGGTGCTGTGTTTCATGCAAGTGATTAGAATAAGTTGGCTTACCATGTTTGTAAAAACAAAGTTTTTTGCTACAGTGTTGGCTGCGTTGTCAATTAGATTACAGAGTTGTCAGACTGTGCTGCTTTATTCAGCAGCCAAGCCAAAAAAAAAAGTCCATTCTTGGCCATACCGTGTGCAAGGTGCTCATTTCAACAGCAGTGTTGAAGTAATTATGCATTCTGTAATGTAATTTTTGCATTCATCTCTCTAGCCATGCATACACCTATGCATTCCTCATAGTATTTATGCGTCAATGTAGCTGTATTCTCATTGCATAGCTTAATACATGGGCATGTAGATTAATGCCATGGCCTCAATGATTACCGGCGCATGCAATGCTGTGTACGTAGTGCGTGTTGAAGTAACACATCCTTTGCACACGTTACTTCAACAAAAACATGGGAAAACATGGGGAGCAAATGTTTTTGGGTGCAACACAACCACCTACCTGAAGCTCATGCCAGTGGCTTAGGAGAGCACGAGCAGGGGGGTGCTGCTGTCCATCTTGTTGTGTGCACCGGCGAGGAGTGTGTGGAAATGGTGGAAATGGGAGGAAGGGGACATGCGTCAGCTGCAGGTCTGGCGGCACGCACAGTCTTAATTTTAGTTGAACTGGGCACTGTTGTCGAAGTAAAGAGCTACCCTTCAATTTCATCTCCCTATGAGTTCCCTAAAGGAAGCAGCATGCACGTCGCAAAAGTCTACGTTGGCATTCAAGGTAAGTGAAAAGCAGCTTAAGGGAACGTTTTGTAACAATGAACGCACTCGAAGTTTGCCTGTTTGAGCTGATGAGTAACTGACATGGTGGTGTTGTGCTGCTCAGGTGACACGCATAGGTGCATGCTGACAAGTAAAACAAAACAGACACAGAGGTCTGTGTCCATTTTATGTGTACGTGTGTCACTTGAGCAATGCAACTTACACCATCAACTAGTGTAATACGCTATGCATCATGGTTAGTTTAGTTAGCCTGCAATAAACAGGCAGGGTGAAGGTAGAAGAGCACAGGACAAATGCTGGAACATGCTCTTGCTTCCATGATCCTGTTTGTTTATAGCTAGTTATCCTTGATGAGTAGCACTATACTTGCGGACAACTTTCTGTGGCTATGAAGTGAAGGCTACTGGGGCGGAGCTTCTGCATACGTGTTACGGCACCTAGTAGTCCGCCAGCGTTTGACAGCGCTTTTGGTTGCTGGGAACAGACGCTGAATTGGCACAGCTTCCCCGTGTGACGGCTTCGTGTTTGCATAGATGCGGTAAGGAAGAGCCGCGAAATAATTACTGTAAAATTCCGAGCAAGCGCCCTTACTAGTGCAAGCGCGCCCGCCTCCACTTTCGAGTGATTTGAAATTGGCGCCAACTACCGAGCAAGCGCCCCCTCCCTTTCTTCACCCTATTCACCACTTCATGCATTTTCACCGGACTGCTTGGCTACAGTTCCTTTTTTATCAGCGTTTTATGAAATTGCATATTAAACTACATAAAATGACGGAATTTAGGGAGAAAGAAACTTATTGTTTAGCTGCACTTCTGCCGAGGACCTATAGTTCACCATAGCCAGATATCTGCATAGCCTTTGTCAGTCACCATTTTGGTCAAACATGCGAAGTGTCACATTTGAATTAACGGTGCGATCTTGTGTGCAATCCGTTGTATGCTGCGTCAGAGTCCGACTTGCCGCATATGACGATTCGGGACACATGGTACGAATGAGCAAGCGGCGATCTGGGAGCCCCTGCATGGATGCTCGGAATGACTTCGCAAGTAAAGGGAAAACAAACATGTTCGCACAGCTCTGTCGTTTTAAACAAAAGATGTCAATATGAACACGACTATGCGAGCAGCGTAGACGCGCTTCCGCAAGGCCATGTCTACAGTGTTGGCTTCGTGGACAGCCGCCGGTGACTAAAAGCTGGCAGGCCTAGCTCGCTGGGCTGTCGAATCTGAGACCGGTGGTGTTGCGACACGACCGCATGCAGTTCGTAATAAAGTGCCTATGTTGATCAGCACAACGTGTACACAGTTATGTTGTGCTTGAAATTGCAATACATGTGATTTTGTCGACGGTGACGGAAGCGAACGAGCAAGCCATGCAGTCCTGCGATCGCTGGGAGACGGTATAGGCCTAGCTCGCTGGCCGCCAGATCCGGGGCCCGTAGCCCTTGAATTTCGCTCCGCAACCGAGCAAGGGCCCCTCCGCAAACGTTCTTGTAATATCCTTCACCATAGGGGGCCGCTTGCTCGGAATTTGAGGTAAGCTTTTACATTCACTGGTGTGTTTTGTCTTATTTAACTTTTGCTAATAGGGTGTTTATGTTTTCTGTTCCCCAGCTTAAGCTAACGGTGATGAAAATGCAGGACTCTCTTCAGAAGCGCTCTCACTTGTGCACTTTTTGCCTCCGTAGCTTTCCCTTCATCGCTACAGAAAGTTGTCTACGAGATTAGTCAACGAATAAGCCCAGCTTTCCTTTTCTGCTATGTTAACCTTTTAAAGCAGTACTGGCAGACAGCGTTTGTCTAGTATTTATTTCTATGCCATCGACCTAGTAATTATGCTATGGGTACTCAATTTCCTGAGAAAGCAACAAATAACTAATTCCCTTACGCTTACCAAACGCAGTGTGGCTACGGACGTCGAAAAGGAGGCTATTCATGTCATCAAAAGTTGTTGTGGTGGTGTCGTGGTAACAGATGCTACTAGTGCGTACACACTGACTATAGCCGTGCTGCCAGAATCTTGGTTCATTCAGCACTTGACGGGACAAAAACGGAGAGTGTGTCCCCCTGTGTTTGCAAGAGGAGCGATCAATTAGGAAGACCAGTTTGGCAGCTTTCGGCAATGCAGTCACTGTATGGCCTTCAGCCATCACGCTGGTCTGACAAGCGGGCTTAAGTTGGTGGTACCATGTGACTGCCACACCCGCGTTTGGTGACTTGATAAGCCTAATTTTTCACGTTCGAACTGCGCTGCTCCTGATGCTGCTTTGGACGGACCGTACAAGAGGTGCTGTATTTAATTATTTGTTGCACTCTCAAGAAACTGAGGGTTCACACTGTACTCATTGAAGTCAGTGGGCACCTAAAAACGCAGTAACATCAATAAGTGTGGCACAAAATTTCGCGTCAGTGCTCAACTTGCTGTTACGTGCATCGCACATGTTCCTGACAAGCTCCTCCCCCCCCCCCCCCCCACCTTTGTGCAGACGGACATCCTGAGCAGTCAGGATGAGAGCATCCCCATGTTTGATATTATTGCTGCCCTAAGTCACCGCGAGTTCAGCCAGAAAGTGCTGGAGGTGCCAGAGTACGTGGGCGGCCGCAAGGTGCTCGCCGCCCTCGTCATGAAGACCGGACCCACCGACCGGGGCACCGTGGTCTGTTTTGGCACAGGTGCGTGCCGCATGCTCTCCAGCCTCGCCGCCTTTGCGGTCTTTTGGTGCACTTGGCGCCAATCTTGCCACCTTTCTCTCTGTGCCTCGAGACTCCTTGCACAAGTCCCTCGGCATCTTTACTCAAAGTAACAAAGCAGTGCAGCACAGTCGAGCCCACTTATAATGATACCGGTTTTAACAATATATCGGTAATAACTATGAGAAGCTGCTGCACCGTCAGCTTTTGTATGTTTTCAATGTTGAAATAACCTGCTTACTACAATGCCCCATTATCAGCTACAATGATGAAATCTGGCTACTGGGTGACCGTGCCAAAAGGTAATGAAATGTGAAATCCTTGAACAGAAAGAAAGAAAAGGAGAAATTCGTGGCGCTGCATGATGGTCCGCTGCCCCAGTAGCCGCCGTGCGCCTATTTTCCAGCCTTCTCCGCATCGCCAGCCACGCGCCTGTCTCTCCTGTCACCCTCCGAACATGAGTGAGCAGCGCCCATAGCTCTATGGTGCGCCACCCTCCGAAACAAAAATGGACTGCAGAAACTGCGTTGCTCCTGGATTGCTCGCTGGCCCCTCATTCTGCGTAGTTCTGTCAACTGATTAAGTCGCTGACGCTCGTGTTTGTTGGTTGCGTCAAAGTCTTTCCTGGCCACAAGGTTTGTCGGTCTCGTTTGACTCGATGCTGAAACGGAAGATGGCTGATCCACCCGCTGATCATCGGCAACACACAATGTTGCCGGTGAAAAAACAAAACAAAAACGCATTGCTATATATTTGGAAACTAAGTGCTTCTAACCGTTGAGGAGATCATCGCGAACGTGCTTGAACCGGCTTGCGACGGCGACTATGGCAGCAATGAAATATTAGGGTAGGCTGCCTTAACATTGTCCCCACAGGGGAGGCTATTCATGTCATCAAAAGTTGTTGTGGTGGTGTCGTGGTAACAGATACTACTAGTGCGTACACACTGACTATAGCCGTGCTGCCAGAATCTTGGTTCATTCAGCACTTGACGGGATGATTCAGTCCTTCCGGGACTTCATTATCGCGAGAAACCTTCCGCTGCACTATGTAGAACACTTGGATGCCTTGGAGAAGAAGGCCGGCCAGCTTCGCTTAAAGCAAGCAAGGCAGGCAGACGGACATGGAGCTTTCTCGTTCAAGCCAGTGAGAAGTACGTGGATGGCGGGAAGCTTGTGCCGATCTCGCCCCAGCGTTTCTTCTGGATTTCTCAAGCTGACAGGCTGCCGCGGCAGCCTTCTCACATTCTTTTACGAGGCCCTGTTTGGGGCCACCAAAGCCATGCCTTGGTGGAGCTCGCATATTGCTTGCCACCCGTGACCCCTCTTTGCGCTTGTTATAGCAGTGCCATTATTTAATGGTGAAAGTCGCAGCTTGTTACACACGATCAGAATGCACAAGAAGCAGAGTTAAACAGATAAACAAGTGAACACAATCAGCAGCTGGATGAAGGAAGGTGGTGGCCCTGGTGGGGGAGGGGCACTGGCCTCCCCGCCATTATAGTTTTCTCGTAACAGCTCTGTCATCCCCCTATTTCGATGTTTTTTCTGCAACCCAGTTACAACGATTATCGATTATAACAATGGAATTTTTCAAGGCAATTGAATATTGCTATAAGTGGGTTTGACTGCACAGCCATGTCTGCACCGCCATTTGCAAAGCATAGTAAACCACCTACAAGGGGAAAATTAGGTGACACTGTCAGCTGTACTTTGCTGTTTGCTGTTAGCGATATGTCAGCGACTAAATTTTTGCAAACCTTCCTTTCATTGCCCACTTATTCATTGTAGTGCTTCGTGCTGCATAGAGCCAAGGATAAGAAACCAAGAAGGCTGCAGTATTCTCATTCTTCTTTTCTTTTTGTGCACTGCTATGTAAAGTATTTCAGTTTTCAAAACTGAAGTTGACACTTCCGCACTGCATCACTGCCCAGAGTTCGGCAGCCAATACGTTGCCAATATGATGGGGATATATGCAGCTTCCGCAGCCCTTTTTTTGTGCATTCCTGCTCACTGCGTTTGAAGCTTCATTGCATTGCTGAAAGTCCAGACTAATAGTTTCCGATACTGCTCGTTTGCTCATTACGTGATCCAGTCCCCTCGAATGTTTTGTGCAACTTGTTCCGACTCATTGCAGCCTTTAAAGCATTAGAATTTGAGTTAGTTGGATATGCTGTTTTGGTTACACAAGCGACTCAAGATGTTCAAGGATAGTAAAGCAGACGAATGCCTTTACTTTGCCTTTGTCCTCCCTTGTGCTGTTTGAGTCAACAAATTTATTTCGGTTAACATTGACATTTATTGACATTTATGTTATTCAGACTCTGTACAGTAAAACTGTCGGAGCATTCATATATGAAAGTTACTTGGAAAGTGCTTGAAAGGCTTGAAAAGCAAGCAGGGAGCTTTAAATTTTGCATGCGTAAAGTTGGGGGACACAAACCGGCGGTCTTACAAAAGAATGCAAAGAGGTTAAAAAAAAAAAGACGTTTAGGAATACAAAGGCACGCAAGCCAGGCGTGACACTTTGCATACATAAAGGTCTCTTTGAATACCCAAACCTGTTTGCATACACAAAATCTAAAACTCCCCTAGTTACTTTTCTTTTTCACATGATTTTTTGTTCAAGTCTAACCTTCAGTGATTTGCTTAGCTTTGTCAGTTTAGCACCTTGGCTGACCTCAGTGCTTTCTTTTTGTCCTTTCCAACTTGAAAAAGGTTCACGGGTGCGTAAGTAAATGCCAGAGTGTTTTAACACTCTTGCATCAATTTCATCCTTGCCTAATGACATCAGTTGCGCATTCATAGATAGTGGCAATTATAGGCAATTGCAGGCATGTTTCTGACAATAATTGCAAGATTTCAATAAATGACCGACATAAACAATAAAACTGTGTTACCAAGCCAATTTTGCAGTTAAACTTCAATATAATTAAGTCGGTAAAATCGGCAGTTTGGTTCGTAATATTGAAATTTGATTTCTAATGCAAATACAGTTAAGCCTCGATATAACGAACTTCAATATAACGAAATTCTCACTATAACGAAATATATCACTTTTCATGACCTCTTATCCCTAGAATGCCATGCATTTAGAACCTCAATATAACGAAATTTCGCTGCCGCCGCAAAGGAATGCCGAGACAATAAATTGAAACGTCCATGGATGGCAGACAGTCAAATGATTAAATTACGAGCGACTGCTTCCAAGTGCACCTCTAGAATCGCACTGAGCGTGCCCCCAAGTGGAGCCCCATCATGTTCCCTGGGATCGTGCCCCTCGCATTGTGTGCTTTAGATGCGTGTGAAAGTGTGCGAGGGTGAGACAAGAGAGATGATGGCTTCATAAGCACCGCCTTCCCAAGCGAGCAGAGGGAAAGAGGGGGAGGGTAGGGAGCTTGCGGTAACGCGATCAAGAGTGGGCGGTGGATTGGGGGTAAGTTTGCCCACGTCTCAATTTCTGGCACGAGTCTCTCCTCTTGGCTGTGGCTGTTGTGGGGGTTTCACTCTGCGAGCGGCTAGGGCTGAAGGTGAGCTCCGGATCTAGCCCCACGCAGTTGCTTCGTGGTACTCCCAACCCGTAGCGCGGGAATCGCGGCTACGCCGGGTTCGAACGAATAAGGCAACCAGCGGCGTCGACGGTAATAACGTTTATGGCTGTTACCAATCACGAACACTTGCGGAGGGACGTCTTCTCAGTAATAGTAATAAATTGGCTTGTCTCGTTGCCTGGGTAGGTCAGGCAAACAAGGTCACTCATGGGTTGCGGCAGGTGGTTTCGTCCAGGCTGTCCAGGTGTCCGGCGTCCCAAGAAAGAGTCTCCTCCGGTGGCGTGCTTTTATGCCTTTTTACCTTTTTGCAAGGGGAAGTCCTCCTTGCCTGTGGGATACATTTCTCTTTCCCATGAGCCGCGTGGGGGAGAGGGGTACGCGCGTCACAAGAGCGATGGAGAAAGGGAGAGCGCACAGTTAAAGCCCCTTAAACTTCGTAAAGTACTGCCACGCTTTGAAGAATGCCGCCTCCTCCTCGCGTGCTCTGGTCGAGGCCGACGCTGCGTCGCTATTGGCCTAATAGCATCACGTGGGCCCTCGCGCCATGCATCAGCGCCATTTTTGCTCGAAAAGCATCTACCGAGTGGTGAGGAGCGCATGTTGCCGCCGTTGCTACGCTTGAGCAGTGCAGGCGGCGCCACGGTCGAGGAAGGAGCGTGAAAGAGAGGAGAAACGAGGAGGAGTGAAGGCAGAGGAGGAGAGTGTCACTACTTTACGAAGTTTAAGGGGCTTTTTGCGTAGTGCCTCTCTCCGTTGTCTACGCTGGCTCAATGCGTCTGCCACATGCGAACGGGACGACGCGAGTACGCGGGAGGAAATGGGGGCGGGTGCTCCCCACACTGTACATGGCTGTAAGCGCGGCTGAGCGCATACGCAGCTGTAGCCTGCTTTAGAGGTAATGTGGCGCTTGTGCACAGAGTGGGGGTGTGCCGAGACAGCGCTGCATCGTGTAAGCTGTCTTCCTGCGCATTTAGTATTGGAGTTTGCGTAATCTCAAGTTTCGGTGACTCATTGGAGCAGGAGGCAGAGGAAGCATTCGCTCCCCGCTGCCGGCGCTATTCATGATAGCGTCGTCCCGTTTCGGGCGACGCTATCAGCCACTGGGGCAGAGTGCATGCGAAATAGTGGCTGGCTTCGCTTAATTCGGGATGCCGATTTCAAGATATCATCAACGGGGCACGGAACTGTATCATTCGTTGCCAACTCCCAAATTCATCAAAAGGAATTGTTTTCTCGTTCAAGTTTGCTTCTTTTCGATTGCCCGATAATTAGGAAAATTCTGTAGCCCCTTCCTATCGGTGACTGTACTTATTTGCATAAAAGGTCAGATTTCAATATAATGACGCAAATTTCCAGTTTTGCCGACTTCATTGTAATCGAGGGTTAACCTTAATTACAGTGTTCAATGTATTCTATCTTCAGTGGAAATCGGTGCAAAATTTTCCATATCATCGGGTGCTCAAAAAAAGCAAGCAAGCTTGAAAAAAGAAATTTATTTTGTTGAATTTGAGAGTTGGCGAAAAAAGGTACGGTGTCGTGCTGTGTCGGCGATATCTTCAAATCAGCAGTACGAAGTGAAGCCAGCCACACTTTCGCGTCAACTCTGCCCTCGTGGCTGGTACTGTCTCCCGAAGTGGAATGACGCTATCGTGAAGAGCGCTGGCAGCCGGGAGCAAATGCTTTGTCTTCCTCTCGCTTCACTGAGTCTCCGGAACTCAAGATTACGCAACCTCCAGCATTAAACATGCGGGAAGACAGTGCACGATGCCACGCCCTCTCAGCTTGGCTACTGTTTGCACATGTGTAGGGTTTACCTCTAAACCAAGGTGCACTGGCTACGGTGACAAGCTAAGTACAGCCATGCTAGCGCACCATCCTGACCACAGACCTCGTTATATTGAAGTTCAGAATGACATAGTTTTATATGGACAGGAGTATGAAAAGGTAAGTACTTCGTTATATCAAGAAGCTCGTTATGTTGAAGTACGTTAGATTGAGGTTTTACTGTGTTACCATATTTGCTTGAATCAAACAGGCACCCAATTTTCGCAGGTTTAAAGTAAGGATAGAAGCTCAAACTCTTGCCTTTGCTTCTAGTTGTTGACAAATTCGACTTTGCCCTGCAATCTGCTAGCCGCCTGGTTAGCTCAGATGGCAGAGCGGCTGCCCCGGAAAGACTGTGGTCCCTGATTCGAGTCCTGGACCAGGACGAATGTTTCTTCAACTGCGAGGTTTTCTTTCGAGGAACCCGTATGGGTTTCCTTGTAGCAATTGCTACGAACGGGTGGATGTTGATTTTCCCTTTAAAAATTACTTCTTTCCACTTTGTGGGTTTCCACAGAACTATTATGCAAAAGTTGTCCTCAAGTTTCACGTTTACCTCAATCTTGTGCACCTTTTGCTTGCCCCTTGCTTTCCTACCCCCTGTGAATGATGCAGGGAGCCGATGCATTACTGGCGAACAGCTAAGCCAGGATGGAACCGTGGTGAACGATTCACACGCAGAAGTAATAACAAGGAGGAGCTTCCTCAGGTGAGCCAACGTCAGCACTCACGAATGCCTATAAGATGGCGTCAAACGTAAATTCAAGTTAATGTAGACGTTGTAGTTTAGGCTCCTAGAATGGCAAATGGGTTACTTGTGCTGTGAGGGGAGCAAAGCTTGCTTGCACCGGAAAGGACGCAAGCCTGTAAGACTGGTGTTGGTGCCACTTTAACCCCGCAGAGCCCGGACACCATTCCACATCACGGAAAATTAGAACTTGTTTAAATTTATTTTTGTCTATGGAGAGCACATCCATACCAAAAAACAATGAAATACTATTATTTGTGTTAAATATAAAATATTGTAGTAATTGCTTAGTACTGATTGGTTTCCGAACTATTCATAAATGAAACTTCACTCCGTGTATCATGCATGCAGTTGTCGGCTTTGCATTAAGTTCCAGTGCTTAAATCGTAATTTTTGAGGTATCAAGCACTACGTAGCATTAATGGTACGTTCACGATTGCGGGGTTAAGTGAGCTTCTGTCCCCATTTACCTTAGGGTTCTTATGATGTTTTCATCAACGGTATCATCAATGACATGAAGTAAGGCATACTCTGTAGCTTCAACACATTTTTGCAGTTAAAGTATATTCGACGCAGAGTCTGCCTGACACTAACAGCATGTTCAGCGTTTCTGCATACTACTAAGTTTTCTTGGCTACTACACTCTCTTCTCTGGCACTACTTGTCAGAAGGGTGTAATTGTATCTTTATTCAGAAAGCAACTGCAATTTTCTTTTTCTCTGTTTAATCCATCCTCCAAGCCATGTATTGATAGTGTGTGCTGTCTTCCGTGGTCGTGTTGTTGCAGGTTTCTATACCAGCAGCTCAAGAACTACGGGCCGGGGAAAGAGCATGCCATCCTAGAGCCCACGGAGGACGGTCAGCGCATCCGGATCAAGCCGGACGTCTCTTTCCACTTGTACATTTCCACCGCGCCCTGCGGCGACGGGGCCCTTTTTGCCCAGTGCGTTCCTCTTCCACCTCTCTCTCTCTTCTGCCTCACCTTGACAGCTTTCTCGTTACGGTGTGCTAAAGCTTGTTGAAGGGCCTTAGCAGAATTGAGTGTGGCAATTTTTATCTGTTTGTGATTGGTCTTACCACCTGTTCTGGAACACTGTAGTTAACTAAATTTATGCCATACTTACTAATTCAATAAATACCCAGCTCTAGTTCACCCTCGATTTTAATGTGCACCTGATTTTTCATGGCAAAAGATGGACATTGCAATGCCATTAGTTGTGATGGGCGCTACAATTTTCGTACTTCACGAGATGCAAAATGCGGTGCCACTGATTGTTCCTTCGGCAGATTTTCATGGTGAGAGAGAGAAACGGCCATTTGTTTTCACGTGATAAAAGAAAATTTATTGCATTCAAGTGGACCGAATGTCACTTATCAGGCACCAGTCCTAGATGTTGTGCAATGTTGACAAACTTGCAGCATTTGCCAGAAGGTTCTAGAACCCGCGGTACACGTAAGTGCGACCTTCAAGATTGGTGGAAGGGGAGATTGGCTATTGTGATTTTGATTTTATACGTGATTCTAACTTGCATGTCATGGTTAGGTGAATTACAGTAGAAGCTCGTTCATACGTTTTGGAGAAAAACCGCGAGAGAACCCGTACTAACCGGGAAGACGCACAATCCGAAGTAACAAAAAAATATGACAGACCGAACTGTTTCGGCATCTATGTAATGCGAAGCGTCGTGCAGATCGTTGTGGCACAGATCGTTGTGGCACGGGACGTCGACGTCCGTCAACTGGTGGAGCTCTGGCGGCCTGGGACGCGTTTTGTTGTTTTTCTATTATGGGGTGTTCTAAAAGGACGACGGGAAACCGAAACAAAGTCGAGCTGGTGGGCAATGCCGGATGCCGCTGAAGCGAAACGTGATGCCCACGTTGGGCCACCTGCAGCAGGGAACGGCGGCGCGTTACGCTTATCGCGTGCTAAAAGCGTGCAGTATGCTACCTGTGGCACTCTGCACGACGCGCTGTAAAACGAATAGGTGAAGATACTTATTGCAATATGTTTGGCAGCAATAGCTCTGAATGCGGCGTGCGATGGCCCGGGTGGAGATTTGCTGGTACCAGAATAAGAAACTGTGCTTACCATCATTTTCACGTGAAACGGGTGGCTATATACTGTTCCCATTTGTGAGTGCCTCGTGCCATTTCTTGTTCACATGGGATCTGGCGGCCACAAATTGTATGTGATTGCAGTGTGCAGCAGGGAACGGCGGCATGTTTTGGTTATTGCCTATTAAAACCGCACCACACGCTGTGAAACAGATTGGCGAAAATGCTTATTGCAATAGGATTGGCAGTGATAGCTGTGGAATGCCGCGTGCGACGACCCTGGAGAAGATTTGCCAATACTGAAATGAGAAACCGGGCGCGCCGCCCTCATCACGTGAGAGGGACAGGCGAGAACTGCGGTAAAGCTGCCGCGACGGGCAGCTATATACTGTTCGCGATAGCGCATTCCTGGCATTTTCTGTTGCATGGCATCCAACGGCCAAAAAACGTATCATACGATTGCAGTTTGGAGACGTACTGAACGTTGGGGCTGAAAAACCAGTTTTTCCAGGAATGTATGAACCGGTAAAAATTGAGCTTAACTCCATTGGGTCATTTTTTGTGTTTTCGATTGCGAACATTGCCACCAGGAAAATGTACATAACGGGAACTTGTCAACGAGGTTCTACTGTATAAGAAAAAAAATGTGCAGTATAATTGAGAAAATGTGTAATTTCTGGAAGAGATTGTGGGGAATTTTGTTGGGCAAATTGGGGGCACCTTTCTGTGCTAGTAGTGTGTTCTCGTGAGGTCTGGCACAGGTCCCGCAGCTGAGCAGCACTGATCATTATGACATCATGTTATGACAGCAACATTGTGAAAATCTGCTGCGCGAAGTGGGGAATTTTCATTGGCATTAAGACAGCTTGTTGTGTAGTTGTTTTTCCTTGGTTTGGCTGCTTAGTGGAGGCTACCTAGAAAGCACAAGAAAATTGGTCAAAGCGCTTTGAAGTTTGTGCTCCGTGGGAACACATGATTATGAAGGCACTTGTTAGGTTTGCATAGCCTGTGCTTCTCGTTTTTTTTCCTCTCATGGTAATCCTAAACTTTGGCATTGTCGCAGCAACAAAAACCACAGAAATTTAGCCGAAGTAGTCGAGGGAAACCTCCATTAGTCGGGTGATCTAGAAAGACGCATTTTTGTATTGCGAGACATTTGCTGAAGTTGCATGCTAGAGCTGGCTGAGAGGTGGGCCTCGGATTTACGCATTCTTTTTTTCTTCACACCCACACAGCACGACGAAGCCAGACGACAAGAACAAGACACAGGATCAGAACAGCGAACAGCATCACCCACTCTTCACCAAGAGCTGCCAGGGGCTCCTGCGAACAAAGCTGGAAGCAGGTGAGAGCCACGTACGGTACACGTACAGTACAGAACACGTACAGTACAGTACAGTAGATCATATGTACACGTACAGTAGATCATATGTAGGGGGCCGTAGGGCACTGAATCTGTACGCCACGATGCAAAGGCGTCGCCATTTCTGCATTTGCCAGCCGGTTTGAGAGAGCTTTTGCAAACAAGGGAAGGCATGAGGGTGTGCGCGCCACACAGAACTCCTACCCCTGCCCTGTTTAATGTTGCTGCATTCTCTGCACCACAGCACTCTAGACAGAAGTGTGTGGGTGGTTGGCAGTACAATCGAATGACAAATCAAGATGGGCATTTCGAAGCCATGGGACATTGGCATCTTCCTGCTGTTGGAAAAGACGTGAAAACATGTAAAGAAGTGACCGGACAGGAAATAGCTGGACCGAAAAACGATTGGACTGGGCACTCTTTCTTGTCCGACCGTTTCTTTACACGCTTTTGCATCCTATTATGCCATAATAAGCATAGGCCAGCTACACTAGGCCAGCAACAAGTAGTGATACAGATCTGGCATGAAGCCCAGATGCAGGCACATGCAAATATGTCTCCAGATACCGCTAAACCTTCTCTCTCTCACACACATAAAAATGTGTGTGTGTTCACGCAAAGCTCTTGCTTACACTTACCCTTTGTCCACTGCAAGGGTGGCTGCAGTGGCTAAAATTGCTCGGAATGTTCAGACAAGCCTGAGTCATCTGTGGCATTTGTATAGCCAACATTGCAGCTCAACAGAGCATGTTATCGTAGAGTCCTACTAGCATAGGAGATACACTATAGTACAGCAGACTTCTGTTAATTTGGCTCCGGTTAACTTGATTTTTCACTTAAGGGGGCACACCCCTCTTTGAAAAATTTTTTTTATTTGTGGATTGATTGCAATGAAACTTTCATGTTTCATTAAGTTTTATGCACTGATTCTAAATCTGCATTTATTTTTTCCATACAACAAACAGTTTTCAAAATATTTACAATATTATGTTTTTCATTTGGAGTTTGATAATTTCCCAAACAATTGATGCAGTGATAAAATTTAGCATATCAAATTAATGTTTAACATCTAAGGAATGTAGTAAAACAAGAATGAGTCTCCTAGGCCAATTAGGTCTAAAGCTAGGGGTTGCCAAACCCATTGCAGTAAAAGTTCCCTCACCTGCTTTATACAAAGTAACTTTAAAAAAAATGTTACTGACCAATATGCGCAGTGAAATTAGCCTTACTACAGAGAGTAAGAGTTTCTGTTTTCAGGGAAAAAAAAATTACTGTGCTAGCACAAATACAAACAGAAATATGTTCACTCCAAAACTGCTAGTGTGTCAAAATTGTAGTTTTGAGAAAATGAAGAAAAACGGTTTCAAGCACCTTTATGAGAACGAAAGCACCTCAAATTACGAAAATGCACCTGGGGAATAATCTGGGTGCATCCCAGATTGGTGCTTCTTTTTTGCCATCGTCTGGAGGCCTAGTGACAATGCCCGTTTTTTCCTGGAAGCAGTGGTGCGACGCAAGTCTTTTTCTTTGGCTCTTTTTGAGCCGGAGTCTGTCACATTCATATTCATTTCTTGAAGAATGGCTGTTGCTGCATATTCATTTCCAGTATTGAAGCGTAGCACTGCTTCTGCAACGGCTGCCTCCACAGCAAAAAGGGAGAAATGCTGCTCTTTGGAAATCATACTCCAGATGACTGAGTGGAACGATTCATTGGAGTTTTGGGTTCTCCCTCGCTTGCACCTATTCAGCAGCTTTACATCTGCCAAGCGCTCATACACAGGCAAAAGGGCCTTTGCCACGTCCGCTGGCAAGTTATACCTGTGCCTTGGTTGTGGCTCACCTTTTGCTGTTGCCGCATTATGACGGCACCAAGAATCCTTGCCACTTGGGCACAGGCTGTGGTTAGAGCAGCTGTCAGTTGACGTGACATGGTGGTACGTTGCCATTACCGCTCTCTGCATGGCGTCAACATCACCACAATGAGACTTGAGTGCTCGACCATAATAGGCACTCAGCCTGTTGATGAGGTCTGCTGTGAGCCTCCCCTTGCCACCAAGTCCCCGCATGCCTTCAATTTTGTGCTTCTGGAGCAGGTTTCGAAGCGCTGCACCCATACGTTTTTGTACATGATTGATGCAGTCTTCTTTCTGAACATCTACAAAGCCGTACACCTTTGCATCCTTGATAGCATTAAAAGTGCGGCTGTCACCGTCGCACAGCATGGTTGTGTACTTTACTTTGTTGCGTTCTAAAGAACGCTGGAACAAGATTAATCCAGCCTCAACTTCCATTTGGCCAGATTTACAATCGGTGTTCTTCTGGCACTGATGGGATTTCCTCCATCCAGCATACTCTTCAGAGTCGGGTGTGGGTCCAATTTCACAGCCCAAACAAAAGTTTGAAAGCACGACGTAGTCCAGGATGTAGCCGGTAAATAGCTCCGCCACTGCGCCTACTCCTATATGCGAAGAATGGCCCCGCGTCATCCAGGTGCCATCAAAGCACACAGCAATGTTGCCTTTGTGTCCAAAACACAAGTTTTCGTAAAGTGCAACCGCTTTTTCTGCGCACTGCACCATAACAGCCTCAGCTGCATGCGTCGCACCGGGGTTCAGAGTTTTTTTCAAATGCTGCTGAAACGTCTTGTTGTGGAGACCTCGGCCAGACAGGCCCATCGCTGCGAAAATGTCATTCATGGCTGTCTGGCCGTTACCTGTTGCGAGCATCGCACGCCCGGCAAGGATATTAATTTCAAACGGGTTGCATTTCTTTTC
This sequence comes from Dermacentor variabilis, assembly GCF_050947875.1. Lineage (NCBI taxonomy): Eukaryota > Metazoa > Arthropoda > Arachnida > Ixodida > Ixodidae > Dermacentor > Dermacentor variabilis. The sequence continues at coordinate 62,509,765 of NC_134577.1, read as the reverse complement.
ACCCTGTACCCGTCGCGAACTCCACTCAGTCGCTACCTCACCGCACCTCTCGCAGATCAGCATCAGTTTCACTGCGAGGCCGTACTCGCGATCTCCTGTCACCATCTCCGCGCGTCCTTGACAAGTCTGGCAGCGCAAAAAGCCAAGGAGGGAGTTTATCGCACGCATGTCGACGGCAGTAAACGCTGCCTTACGTTCGTCTGTTACCGACGCTGCCGCGCCGCCGAGGTCCGTGAATGGCTCCATCTTTCGCGTCGTTGCTGCCCGCGACGCAAGCCGCTCGAGCGTAGCCTTTTCACGAGCGCTTGCCTCCCTTACGTCGCTGTCGGTGACAGTTTTAGAGTCAATTCTCACTCGGGCGGACACTTCAGACGCGTCGGGTGCGCTGTCCACCGATGCAACTTCCAGCGAGGCATTGTTTGGTTCTCCGCGGCAGGGCGGTTGCCCGTCCGTGCGTCGGTCGGCGAGTCTGGCGTCCGCAGGCGTGTTGGCTGCACTGTCCAGCGAAGCATCGTCCAGCGAAGCATTTTCTGCTCCTCCACGACAATCGGGCGGCTGACGATCCGCAGAAGTGATGGGTGCACGGTTCAGCGATGCGTCGTCCAGCGATGCATTGTTTGCTTCTCCGCGGCTATCATGCGGCTGCTCGTCGGCACTTGCTCCTCGTCGGTCGCTGGCTTCAGACGGAAAAGAAGACGATTCCCCTACTTTCTTCTTCGTTTTCCTTCGTCTCCGGCCGAACATATACACCGAATGGTGCTTCTTCGGTCCCCCTGGCATAGTTCCGTGCAGTACCGAGGACTCGCTCAAAATGGCGGCATGTGCAGTGCTCATGCCAGGGCAACCGGCGTAAGCCTATCAGGTTGTGCCATTCGGGTCACGTGCTTTTTCCGACCAATAAGAACGCGCGTTGAAGAAAACTTTGCGCTTGTTTTATTTTACTGCGGCTGGCACATGGTGGCTGGCCGAGAGAGGGAGGGAAGCCAGACGCGCGAGCTTTCAAACAAGACCAAGATGGCATAGGTGCGGCTTTTCGTTTTTGCGCGGCGCGCGGTCGTAACTAGCGCTGTTTGTCCACAATTTAAAGGGCGCTTTTAGAAACTACACTATTTTAAATCGACATTACGGCGCAATTACGCATAAGATTTAAATCGAAATTTGCTCAAAGGTGCAGAATTATGCCATGAATCCAAAAATGAAAAGATTGAAAATCGGGCTTTTTGACCGATTTTTGGTCCCAAAGAGCCGTGTCTCCCCTTAATTCGATTGCCATCGAAGGTCACGGTCAGCGCCCATCTGTTTCTATGGGCCCTAACTTTCGTAATCCGATACTAAAATTGGCCTTTGCCGGACAATTCAAACTTGACCAGTCAACATGCCAAACGCCTGATCCCCATGGCACCCCCCCCCCCCTCCACCTCTCCGCCGGAAGATTCGGCCGAAAATAATGGGCACAGTGCAGTCGGAATATGAAGCTGTAACTACATTTGCGGCGTCATTATGCTTTACCACATAACACAGCTGTACTTTGGCGAAGCTGATGTCAGTCCCATCAGGGTTGAATTAACAGAAGTTGACTGTACCAGAAGACTTACGTGTGAACTGCATTGCTTGCAGAGGCATCTCATGACAATGTGTTTAACCAAATGCATAGAACTACCATATTTACTCGATTCTAACATGCCCTTGATTGTAATGCACACCCATTTTTCGTGACATAAAGAAAGAAAAGTCCTTTGCAGTACTGCGCACCTCATTATTTCATACAGAAATACAACTTTCTCTCATTTGGAAAAAACAAAGATTGGAAACGTTTCTATCATTTGGAAACAAAAACAAAGCATGTCTGGGTCAGGATGAATTCTTCTCCAAAACTGTTGTCAAAGTCCCCATCCTAATACTGTACCTGAATGTTTTTTGTACTGTGTGTGAGCAGTCTTCTTTGTCTCGCAGCTGCCAGTCTATTATTGCATGCAGCATGTAACTCCTGTTTTGTTCATTCTTTACTGTTAAACCAGAGCAGCCCGTTCCCACATTTCGTTGACGGAACTCCTTTTTTGAGCCTGGAGGAATGAAAAGCAGGGGCAGCACGTGTTCATTAGGCAGAGCTTCTGACTGCATTTTTAACCTTGCCACTTACTAGTCACCGTAGACAAATCGTACGGCAAGGGGGTACAGAAAAATGGAATGACAGGCCATACTGATCAGAGAGGAAGAAAGTAGAGGGCTTCCGAAATGAAAGCTTGTGCTTTGGTTTATTGGTTCTTTATCATGAATGCGAAGTCGTGCTGCTTAACTCCTAACAAGACACAAACGAAGAATTATGATCACATACACAGGATGATGTACCAATCATCAACGGTTTTATTCACATTGAGAAAAAAATATATATAAGGTACATGATCTCAAAAAGCGAGTAACAAACCAGGAAAAGATAGGGATGTGAAACTTGCACGTCCATCCACAAACAGTGCTGCCTCCTGGTTTTCGCTAGGTGACGTTTCACGGCACCTACAGCCAAGTGTACAACACGGTACTCATAGGGACCCCAGGACGTCAAGTCATCTCTCTAGTTTTCTCTCTCTTTGGCAAGTGTCCATTTTACCTGCAGTCATGCATAGCTTAGAAAACAGGACGTAATGCGCCGTTGTTTCACCGTGGTGACAACCATCCGTGGCTGCGTTCTCTGCTTCTTCTAGGCGAAGGCACGGTCCCCGTGGACCTGACTACAGACTACCAGACCTGGGATGCCATCCTGCAAGGTGAACGACTGCGTACCATGTCCTGCAGCGATAAGATTGCTCGCTGGAACGTTCTCGGTCTGCAAGGGGCTCTGCTCAGCCACTTTCTGCAGCCTGTCTATCTGAGCTCCATCACCCTGGGTGAGTTGTAGTGCTGAACACCTGATTGATGCCTATGACAGCAATTATTAGAGGTCCATTAACAGTGACCTGCTGTCGTAGCTTTGTGGCTATGGTGTTGTGCTGCCGAGCTCGAAGTCCCGGCTTTGATCCCAGCCGCGGTGGCCATATTCAAATGGGGGCAGAATGTAGAAGTGCTTGTGTGCTAGATTTATGTTTATGTTTAAGTACCCCTGGCGGACAGAGTTAATCCAGACTACGGCGTGCCTAATGGTCATATTGTGGTTTGGCTCACAAAACCCCCAAATTTAATTTGTTTTTTTTCATATACATGGAAGAATTCAGTGCCAATAATTAGGTGGAGCGATGAAATTAGGAAATTCGCGGGCGCTTGTTGGAATCGGTTGGTGCAAGACTGGGCTAATTGGAGATCACAGCGAGAGTCCTTCGTCGTGCAGTGGACATAAAATATGGTGATGGAGATGGTGATGGGGGGTTGGGGGTGATGGTGATGATGATGATGATTTGCGGACTGTGCGATACTATAAATAAGGACGATAACTGGGGGCGCGTAAATACACAGGATCTCACCGAATTGAATAGTATGAATTGAAAACATCTAATATATGTAGAATATTCGAGAAATCAAACCCTGGCTTTTCGATTCACGAATCAAGCTATTCATTATTCAATGCTGGCATGCTTGGGCACTGTGCCAAGAATGCCATCGCTCGTAGATGTCGATGTGTCTTGCGTGAGACATGTAAAGTTGAGGATGACTCCAGTAGTGACAGTCCAAAAATACAGCACACCTTTTTTTTTAGCCACTTATGGAATAAAGTCACTTATTTTCTGACCAATCTGGCATTTTAGACTTCTGATAATTCATGCCTTCTGGCGGTCCACAACGAGTCTGAATTATCAATTGGAAACTGGAAATAATTAAGCTGATGATGATGTTGAACTTCTAGTCTTGGTCAAGGGAGTGAGAGAGTCACGTTAGTATAGAAATCTTTCTGTCTTGTAATGTGAAGTGTTTGTAGACCCAAGGTGTACTTGACATCTCTGGAGCACGTGTGAAGGTAATAATTAACCTGATGATGATGTTGAACTTGTGGTCTCGGTCAAGGGAGTGAGAGAGTCACTTTAGTATAGAAATCTTTGTCTTTATTTGTAATGTGAAGTTTTCGTAGACCCAAGGGGTGCTTGACATCTCTGGGGCACACGCGCGCAGGTAATCTGTATCACCACGGGCACCTGTCTCGGGCGGTGTGTTGCCGTCTGGAAGGAGAGCCCGGGCTGGATAGCCTGTTGCCGACACGCTACACCCTGCACCACCCGACACTGGGCTGCGTGAGCGGCCACAACCCACCCCGCGACACCGAGAAGACCAAGCCCTATTCCATCAACTGGTGCGTGGGTGATGAGCGCCCAGAGGTTACCAACAGTGGCACCGGCATGCGCCAGGACAGGTGAGCGTTCCGACGCCGCGCCTTTTGCATTCAGACGCACGAGTGAAGTCTTGCGACTGGCGGCACCTCTCTTCGATGTTTCTTTTTTTTTTTTTTTTTTACCCATTGGCTTCCACGGCCAGCGATTCACCGGCAGCTCAACAGACAGCTGTTTCTGGCTATTTTTCATAGATGGCAGCACATTGCGGACTATTTTCCACTTGTTTTGAGTTTCGCACACACTAGACGAACGTACCGTATTTACACGATTGTAAGTCGACCCCTTTTTTAAAATTTGAAAGTCTGAAGTTGGGGGGTCGACTTACAATCGAAACCAAAACATGGCCCCGCCAAAAAAAGCCATACCAACGAGAGCTACAACGTAGTTACAATTTTATGTTTGCTCTATGGCCCTCCCCGTATCTTTTCGCTATCCCGCATGTTTGTTCGCTTTTTGGAAGGGTTTTTCAACATTTTTGAGAGTCTTACAGTGCATGAAACACTCATGGGGGGGTGTCGATAGTTGATAAAAGCGCTGCTGTTCCCATTTGCGGCGGCACCCTCAGAATGGCGGCGCTTGCGGGGAGTATCGGTAGTTCATGGAAGAGCAGACACCGCTCGCGGGTTTCTCTTTCTCTGTTTAAAGGCATTGGTATTGGTTTGACTAACTTCTTGACGCGCTCCACTTCGGCTACGTGCTACTTCTACGCTTCCCCAGTCGTCATGAGTGCTGCAGGCCCACTAATCTTTCGGCACTCGTTCACAGCAGCGTTCAAGAGGGCTGGCATCCTTTATGCCGAAGAAACAAATCACTGCGCAGCGGGCCGCAATTTCGATGTTTCTAAACGGGTGGTGCGAGAGTGGCGACTGCAGCGAAGCGAAATTTTCACCCTGTGGCAGCAAGTGAGAAATTTCCCACGTGCCGAAGTCTGGGTGCTTTCCGGAGCTTTAGGCTAAGCTTGCGGCGTACGTCGCTGAAATGCGTGATTGGTCCCTGCCATTGAAGTGTGACGTGGTCATGAAACAAGCCCGGACCTTCGCCTTAATTTTAAGGTTCTGCTCCGCCGTGAGTACAACGAGTGGCTGGCGGCAGAAGACTGCGAAATTACGCCAACCGGACCTGTCAAAAGAGCCTCCCTGACGGCTACGTGTGGTTGGGTGCATTTGGCATGGGCTGCTGTTCTGCAAGATGTCCTGGTGCGGTCGTTCGCCAAATTTGAAATTTCGCTGGACCACGACGCGCTGTGGGACCGCAGCAACGATGACGATGGCAGCACTAGTGAAGACGAGTAGTCCAGTGACCATGTCAGCTACTAATAAATTTTCGTTATCGAATGCGCCCTCTGGTTTTTTTTTTTTTCCGGTCAAGCGATATGGGGGGGTCGACTTACATTCGAGTCGACTTACAATCGTGTAAATACGGTATTTGTTTGCGCTTTCAGCTGGAATTGCTTTTAAAACAATGGAAAGGTTCCTGCTGGTCGGACTCCGCTCTGTTGTTGTAGACGTTGCAACCAGAGCACCGGGCTTGGAAAAAAGTGTACACGCTTTCGAGTGGGCTTGTTTTTGTTTTTTTTTAAGCACGTATAGTAAAGGCTTGTTAGTTCACTACTGGTTAATTCGAAATTTCGGATAATTCGAAGTAGTCGCCGCGGTCCGTCCAACAATGTACAGTAGAACCCCGCTGTTACGTTCCTCACTGCTGCGTTTTCCCGGCTGCTACGTCGTTTTTATCTGGTCCCGGCATAGCTTCCATAAGATCCAATGTATCAGGAACCCCGCTGTTACGTAGTAGCTGTGAAAACGTTCCTGCATGATGCGTCGCAACCCGAACCCGCCTGGGCTAAAGTAGGCAATGCGCTCCAACCGCCATTTTGGTTTTTGGCGAGTTTTGACCGGGCTTGGCCGGGCTTGGCTATGGAACTGGCTGCAAGAAGCCGCACGCCAGTTCGAGAGGTCGCCAATAGATGGCCGTACGTGAAAAATGCTCTCACTATCGCTGTGATTACGGTCACGGCATGGTTTATTGGACGGGTCGACTCACGGAGGAAGGAAACTCAGGAGAGGCCCTGACGTCACTCTTTGTGAAGCTATAGCTAAAGGGAAGCCGGAAGTTGGCGTTGCTCATGGCGTTGCTCCGCCTATCAGGCCAACTCTCTTCTCTTGTTTACATTTCTCGCGAAACCACGCCGCGCTGCGCAGAACCGGGCTGCTCGGATGCGCGCGCTCCGCAGCAATACTAAACAATCGTTAGCACGTTAGCATGATTACGCCAAAGAGGGCAAAATTTCCCACGGATGTTCCTTCGTCCGTTGCCATTGCCATGGCGCGGTGACGACGAGAAGCACGAGCTGCATGATGCTGGGGAGTTGCCAAATCCTAGCTTTGGAGGAGCCGTCGCGGCTCTGGACCTCCTCCGCAGGTACGTCGCACCTCACAGCGACGCAGACAGCAATGCGGCCTTCCAGGCTATTGAGAAACGTGCGACGATTTCTAGCGAGCGAACGAAACTGCAAGTCACCATTCTGGACTTCTTTAAGGTCTAAGCGCACTCTGTGGAAATAAATTGTCTATAGTTGAAGCTGTACTTTTTTCATTGATTTTCGGAACTTTCCTCACTGTTGCGTTTTCCCGGCTGTTAAGTTTTTTTTCCTCGGTCACAGGATCTGTGACCGAGGAAAAACACTTATAACACTTATAAACACTTCTAAACACGCTTCACACGTCCGTCGAAGCCGCCACAGCGCATATCACAAGAGGGCCACCTCGCAACTACATTCGGATGTTGCCGGCGCGCAAGAAGGAAGCGCGGAAACATGCACGCTTGCATTCTCGGAGGGACATGCATGCGTGCAGGCATCGGTCTCGACACCAGGGCTGCGCCGCTAGAAGGGGAGGAGGGTCGCTTCGCCACGCGCTTCAGTACAGTCAACAACTGAATTTCAGAAAATGCCGGTAATTCCGACACCTTCACAACACCGCCACAAGCCCCATAGAGCCATGGTTGTAAGATTTCAAAGAGAAACGCTCATTTGGGCTTTAACTTCAAAAATGTTGCACCTCAGGTTCTAGCTGAGGCAGAGCAATAAGGTTGGTCTTGCAGCATTCTTTGAATCATACAGAAGCCACTGATACCCTATATAGCAAAATCTAACCAACAGATATTTTGCAAATCTTTGTAGAAAATAATGAAAGGAAGCGTGCATAAAATTGGAACCAAAGGACATATACAGTCAACGACTGAATTTTCGGACATGCCTGATATTTCGGATGTCTTTGCGCACTGCCATGAGCCCCATAGAATCAATGTATAAGGACATCTGAAGTTTTGGACGCTCGAACCCCCCGCCGTCCAATTTTCCGGACTTTTTGATGCAACGGAAGGTCCTTTGGCTCCTCGCACAGCGCCCTTGCGCAGGAAATCGACTTGCAGCCAAAGCATATCACCGCTTTGAACCACAGCTAGCCAAATCTAGCCGTCACACACCGATTTGGTCTGGCCACGCTGGCTCTGTTCATCGCCGTACTTCCACTTCCGCCTCCGGCGGAGTTTCCGGAGCGGCGCCATTTCATTTGTTTGCGTAGGTCACGTTTTGGCTAGCGTGGTGTGTGGTTGTGCTGCTGTGTCAAGTGTGCTCCGCGACACTAGGCCTAGGTGCTTCGACGCTCGTCTGCGAACTCCACTGTTCGCAACTTGAGGATTTCGCTTGCCTTCGATGGCCCCCACTCCGTCTTCGTCGTCCTCACCAATGGCATCAAAGCGCGGAAAGCAGTACCGTCGGTTAACGATGGAGAAGAAAGCCGCCATTATTAAGCAAGTTGTGTGTGGCCCATCGCAGGCTGACGTGAGCAAGGAGTTCGGCATGGAGCAACGAGTCAGGTTGTGGGGGATTCAGAAGACTCCGATGTTGAAAATGAGGAGCCAATGCCTGCGCCGCCTACAAGCGCCAAGTTGACGTGAGGACTGTTGACTCTTTCATCGGTGTACAGTGCTGACATGACCCTTGCTCAGATCGAAGTGAATATGATCGCATGCAACCGGAATGCCGTCCAAACAACAATCAACAAGTTCTTCAAGCCACTGCAGCAATAAAACCGGCTGCCCGACGATGCACACGTACATAATAAACTGGCAGTCGGCTGCATAGAGTTTTTGAATGCGTTTTTTTATAGCCACTTCACCGATGCTTTGGCAGGGTTTTGGAATCCTGGTACTTCGCCCTTTACCTCTAGATCCGAGAAAAAAAAAGAAAAAAAAGTGCGTTTTTTGCATGCATTCATTTTTTCGGACTGCCTGAATTTTCTGACGTTTTTACGTTCCCTAGAGGGTCTGAAAAATCGGTCGTTGACTGTACAGTCAAAACTCAGTATAACAAATAATGTGGGTCTGCTGAAAATCTTTGATTATTTTAAAGGGTTGTTGTAGGGAAAGCCCCAAAATGTACCATTCCTCCCATCAGTGATAAGTTATCACCGTTTGAGCTATCCCCAAAAACGTTGCTGTTCACTTTCGGCCCTCGCCGTTGCTATTTCATATAGATTCCGCTGCCACACACCACCGAAGCACCGTATAATGAGTGACGTGTGCAATGCAGGCGCTGAGAAAACCACTGACAAAAAGGAAGCTCCATGTCGCCTCCAAAGTGCAATGTTTATTGCTGTTTGTTGATTTTTCACATTCCTTGCCGTGGACACCGCAACTATCTCACTCGGGGTGGACACCTGATCTATGCCAAAATGCAAGTGCATGTAAACGACACCGTCCGGAAAGTGCTGAGTGCAACCCTGCGGCATTCTCCCCGCAAGTACAGAGGTTACATTTCTTGGGGGCCCTAGCTAGTACAGCTGTAGAAGGAAGCGCGAAAGAAGGAAGAGGCGTGTCTCCATTTCTAGGTGACACTTTCCAGGGCTATACCTGGGTGGAGCGTCGCTTGGAAAACCCGGTGCGTCGTTGCCTCCGCGACAGATTTAAAAGGAAATTCTCTCCCACATTTTTTTATTGAGCGCCGCGTCAGATTTTCCGAACCTGCACGTTGCGGCGTCCGCTTTTTGCGCCTCGTCATCTGCTAGCCTACTGTTTTAGCTGCCTGGAAAGATACACAGAAATCTAAGAATCCCCAGATTTTGGAATATTAGTTCATAGTACTAAGGCATTGTTAACATGACACGGAAACTGAATAACGATCATTATTCTGAAAAGTTCAGTATTCCGAAGTTCATAGTTATACTGAAATATTTTTACATTGAAACCATGAGAAGTCAGCAGGGGATTTCTGAAAAGTTTGGTAGTTTGAAAAGTTTGTTAATACAGTGTTCGTATTAACGAGGCTTCACTGTATGTATAAGTTTCCAGCACCATAACTTGAAGAATAAATTTATATAAAAATTGTTGGTCTAATGCCCACATCTCCCCTTAAGGGGGGACGCGGCTTTCGTATTGCAAGAAATGACCAAAATAATTTATTTTTTGAAAAGCACATATTCCGTTTCTGTAACTCTTTTTTTATCTGATTCTGAAATATGAACGCTAAAAACCGCGTAGAAGTGCTCAAAAAAAATTTTGTAGCAGCCAACGTGATGAAAAAATTCCGTGGAAATTCCGCAAGAAAAAAAAATTCCGCAAGCCACGATATTTCCGCAACGGCGCAAACGAGCGGCACCATTTTGCCCGTGTTAGAAAGCTCGTTTCTCCATCTTTTGCCGCGCCAGCCACCTACTCCATTCAGAAGCAAGTGCACAAAAAGCAAATGATTCAAGGCCGTTCCAAGGCCTCCGATTGGCCACGCCCGTCACGTGGTCAACTGGAGCTTCGCCATTAGTCTCGTTGGCGGTGTGCGTCTTCTGCTACCGCACCGCCGTGCGCAGGCCACGGCTCTCGGCGTGCGATGTTCGTCTGTATTTGCGGTGTATAGGTTCAGAAACTTACATCTGATATCGCCCGTGACTCGCATGGGTGACAATCGCCTCGCTTTGTTTGTGAGCACGTACGGAGCATAGTTTATGCAGCGGACTCCACAAGTGATCGCATCTCGGCTCGCCAGGATCGCGAGCACTTGCGTAACGTAGCTGACTTGTGTTGTGATATGTGCCTGTGTACATATCAGCTTGCTGTCAGTGCGTGAGGAGCATAGTCTTGGAAGCTGTTTCGTGTTGTGATATGCTATTCTGGCCATATCGGCTCGACGCATTCATCAGTACTTGCGGAACTTGGCTGACTTATGTTGCGATATGCGCCTCTAGACGTATCGGCTCACCGTCAGTACCTCAGGAGCATAGTTTCGGAAGCTGGTTTGTGTTGTGATACGCTACTCTGGGCATGTGAACTCGGCGCATTCGTGAGTACTTGCGTAACGTTGCTTATTTGCATTGTGATATGCGCCTCTGGGCATATCGGCTCGCTGTCAGTACACGGGGAGCATAGTTTCGGTAGCTGGTTTGTGTTGTGATATGCTACTCTGGACACACCAGCTCAACGCATTCATCACTGCTCGCGGGCTGTAGTTTAGGAAGTTTGCTGGTGACCATGGGTCGACGACCGCTTAAATACAAGACGGCTCATGCTTACGGGACTCGTAAGCGAAAATCGCCGACAGTGAAAAAGACTGCTTCAAGGTCGCGTGGCAGTACTGCGCAGCATAGCACAGAAGTCACAGACGCGCAGCCAAGGACTCCACATATGGGCAGGTTGCGTACGCGTGCCGATGATGCCGTTCAGAAGCTGCCGCCGAGCACTTCACGCACGCGGAATGCCTACTTGTGTCGACGATGTTGAGGAGTCACTCCCTGACACTTCTTACGCGGGCGAAACATCTCGTGCGAGCAGCAGTCGCACCGTTGAGCTTGTCGTGCTGCGTTCCAAATCGTCAGATGCATCCTGCAATCACGTCTCGGATGTGTCCGATTATCGTCTTGGCGCTTCGTACGATGTTGCTACGCCATCTACAAGTACGGGCGGCACCATTCAGGCGCGCCTGGAGCCGCGTTTTGTATCGGCCAAAGCATCCTGGGAGGTCGCCGCGAAAGTGCAAGCAAAACTAAGTTCGGTGTCGGCGACTGCGCGGAAAATGGAACTGACGAGTGAAGGCGAGGTGCTTGCCGGTACGGAACAAGCGGAGGAGTTTCTCATCATTCAAGTGACTGCTCTTAACGCGCTTCTTGGCAAATCTAATTGCCAGCAGTGCTCCCAACCAGAACTTTCAGTTCAGCTGGGAACAAGACACGGATTAGCAGCGCAAATGATACTGACGTGCGTGTTTTGCGGCGCTGTCGTGAAGGGGTGGTCATCGCCGCGAAAGGAAGGTCGCAAAATTTTTGATGTGAATGTGAGAGCTGTACAGGCTGTTAAATGTATTGGCAAAGGGGCAACAGCTTTGACGAACTTCTGGTCAATAACGAATGTCTCCCATAGAAGGTTGCATCATAAAACATTTCAGAAACATCTCAAGGCTGAGTTCAGACCTGCCAGTGAGACAGCTGCTGCCAATATTTTTTATGATGCTGTGGTGGCAGTGCGCAATGTTTACAGGGAGATGGACCGTGCCTTTAATAGCAACATAACAGTGGTTTATGATGGGACATGGTTAACACATGGCCGTACATTCCACATAGGTGTCAGCACTCCAATAGAATATTTCACAGGACTGGTGCTCGACTGTGTGGTCCCATCAAACCGATGTCATGGTTGCACGCTTGGCGCCAAAGAAGGGGATGAAGGCTATGATGATTGGAAAGCATCACACGTCTGCCAAAAGAACACAGATGTGAACTTTGGCCGAATGGAGGTTGAAGCAGCATTGACTCTATTCAGGAGGTCCCTTAGCAAACATGGTTTGCGATATGTACAAACATTGTTTGTGATGGTGACAGTAGAATCTTTGTAGGACTCCGTCAGGACAAGACATGGATTTATTCCATTACAAAGGAGGACTGCATTAATCATGTCAAGAAAAGGATGGGGACGGCTCTATGAGCTCTGATCACAAAAGGCAAGAAAGGGCAACCTCTTGGAGGGGGGGAAAGGTGGCCTCACTCAAGATTTAATGAAGAAACTGACAAATTACTATGGCATGGCTCTGCATGACAGAGGCAATGTTCAAGACATGCAAAAGGCCGTGATGGCAACATATTATCACATAACGTCTACTGATGGAGACCCCCATCATGACCTTTGCCGGCAGGGGCCCCAAAGTTGGTGCCAACATCAGGCTGCAGAAGCAGAGAAAAAGCCTCCACCTCCTCACAAGTACCGGCTCGGAAAGCATGTTGCCGATGCACTGCTGCCTGTGTACCAACGCCTTTCTGACATGCAGCTCCTCAGCCGTTGCCTAGGGGGAAAAAAACCCAAAACACTGTCAAAAGCCTTCATTCGGTCATGTGGTCGCTGCTGCCAAAAGATAAAAACGCATCCTTGGTTGCGACAGAGACAGCTGCCCACAAGACAGTCTGCAAATACAATGCTGTGGCCCGCCGTGCATATGCTGAGTACTGTGCAACGCTTGGACTGAAACCGGGACAACATGCTCTTCGCAGAGCAGCTGAAAAGGATGTCCTGCAGGAAAAAAAAAGTCAAGCAAGGCACATCAAACCAAAGGCAGGGCACTCGATAAGCCGCGCACTGAAAAGGACACAAAAGACTACAACCCCGGTGCCTTTTGATAATGTAAAATCTAAGGTACAACTTTGAAAGCCTTTTTCTCAAAATGACTTTTCTTGCTTCCTGCGTTGCTTGTACCACTGATTTCTTCGTAACCACTAGGTTTATTTCAGTTCCATTTTTTCCCCTGTATTCCTGGATGTACTGTCCAGGGCATGACATTCTTGCTTTTGCAGCTTGACTTTACTGCAATTAAAGATTCGGCTACTTGCTCACAGCCTAAATGCCTGTGGTACAGCCACCTCTTAAAAAATGAGAACTAAAGAAAATTGCATTGCAAATAAAAATATCTAAGAATGTCACAACCTCAACCATTCATCTTAGAAAGCGCAGTGCTTTGCACAATTGTTCTATCGTATTTTTTAAGTGATTCAGGCTTGAAACAAGGCCAGAAGGAGAAAAATATTATACATGAGGAAGTTCTAAGGATATCTTTATAAAATTTATACAGTAGTATCGCAGAAACGTTGCTGATAAGTCTGCCAATTTTCATAAAAATTCACAATGAAATGAGAAAGTTGTCATCAAACGCCATGTCCCCCTTTACATTGGAACTGCGAAAATGCGACGTAGCAGCCAGAACGTAAAAGCGAGGAATGTATCGATGGGGTTCCACTGTACTGCAGATGGCTCCTGCCAGACGCTCTTGCGAACTTGGAAGCCCAGAACACTGTCCTGTCCTGTCAATTCCTTCCTCTCTGACTTGTCACGTTGCCCGAGGCAGTTGTAAATGTGTCTGGTCCGTGACCGTGCTCTTTTTGTCTCCCTCTGCTCGTCAGGAGCGGCACCAACCTGGAGTCGCGCGTCTCCAAGGCATCGCTGTTCTCCCTCTTCAAGGACACCTGCGAGCTGTTGGGCCGCGAGGACCTGCTGTGCAAGACATACGGCGAGACCAAGGACTCGGCGATGAGCTACCAGGGTGCCAAGAAGGTGCTCTTTGAGCGCTTCCTCAAGCTGGACCGCGGTCGCTGGGTGCGGAAGCCACCCGAAGAGGAGATGTTCCACTAGGATGTTCCTTGTTTCTTCTCATTTCCCCCCCCTTTTTTCTCCTTCTTTTTTCATTGTCACACATCATTACCGTCACATTTCTTTATCTTTTTTTTTTCTTCTTCTTCCTGCTGATGACGCATCAGTTCACATCGTCTCGGCATTATTTGTGTTACGTCTTTTTTTTTTTTTTTTCACAACTCTTGTCCCTGCTCATCGTGCCGTCGCCAGAGGCAGGAGCTTCTCGTCTCGTGGCCATATTACTTCACTCATCACTCGCACCATTCCTGGCGACCATTTCCACACCGCCGCGTGTTCGGAAACTTGCTCTTTGCCGGCACTGTATGCTTGCTTACCACCCCTCTCTTTTATAGTTGCACTAATACTCTGTATTACTTTTTAGGCCTGCCTGTGACTCTAGAAGGCAGTGAAAGCATTCCTCCGCCATTATCCTGCATGCGCCCGTAGGTACTTCTCACAGCTGTGCCCCACCTTTGTTGGTTTGGGCCCGGAAGCACTTGAAATGCCCTGTGTACAAAGGGCAGAGGAGACGCGTTGGAAACACCAAGAGCTGAAACTTTCCTCCACCATGTTTACACTTGCTCCCGGAGAAACGCTTTTGCCCCGCAAGCCTTGCGCTTCAGCTCTCTCTTATGCTGGCACATCACAGAGCTCTGATTCATCTACGAGGAATGATTCTAAGGATAGACAACTGCGCTAATTTCAGTGGCTTGGCCGGTCAACGCTGTTGTGAAAAACGGAGCAGCTTGCACATCGGTTATCCCAAATTTCCCACTAAACGCGTTTAGCACATGCCTCTTTTCGTACGGCAGTGATGATGAACAAATTTTGCTGCTGTACCCGTTTGATGTTAATTTTGTTCAGGCACTCGTTTGTCTTTAGGAAGTTTGCCTGCTGGGACTTTCCTTTGCAGAGAAAAGCAGGCTGCTAGGCTGTCACGAAACTTGGTCCATCTTGGCCAGGCGATGTCTAGATCTTGGAACTGTTCCTTTGTCCTTTTATTTTTTCTTCAAAGAACATGCTCCTTGGAGGAGTGCTCCTGTCCCAAAGCTGCAGTTTTCCTTTAAGGCAGTATGAAAGGAAGAGCAAGTACTCCTGTATGTAATCGTTACTTTTGGGCATCGGGGAGGATGCGACCCTCTGCGCACTGGCAAAGGATGGACAACACATGTCTTGTCTGTCCACTTTGTGTCTTCTGCCCTCTATCAGCTTAATCCCCGCAATCCTACGAGACTCGCTGGCATGCACCCATTCCCCTCTTCCTACACATCCACCAGGCTGCGGAGTCGAGCATTTATATTGGTCCGTTAGGCAGTTATCTGCTTGGCTGTCCCACAGTTAGCATTTCGACTGGATGGCCGCAGCTGTTCACATTGCCATGCATCCAATTTGGCTAGCTTGTGTGCAAGGGAAGTCGCACAACCCCGGCATAGCCCGCAGTAGCTGCAGTCACCTTGGAATTTTACTGGGTTACTTGCATTTATGGCAGGTGTGCTTGGGTTGCAGGCCGCTCGCCACAATCAAGTTTCTCCGCTTCGAAGCCCCTGCCTGAATTGCATTGCCGTTGGTGATGATACTGGCCTCCTTTGTCCTCCTGCCATTAAGCTGCCTCCCTTTCCCCTTTTTTTTGTACCAAATGTTGCGTAAATGAGGCAGCCATGTATCATTGGCTCTTCCTGATAAATTACAGGCTTGTTCCGGCTCAAATTTTCTGCAGCAGAAGCATGGCATTTTTCTTGCTACAATATTTGGCCACAGTGCTCGTCTCTGCAAATGAAACTGCTTGTCTGCTGCGGTGGGAGACCTGAAAAGTAACTTTCAGCGAAGGGAACGGTCTCATCATGCCCTGTCAGATGACGTGGCCATTGTATTTTGGGGAAAAAGATTTACATGCTTGCTTGACGCGGCTGCCGATGGAATGTGGCCTCTGACTTATTCTGGACGAAAGCAGCAAATAGAGCATTGTAAATGGTATAAACCCATGGTTTAATTAGAAGAGCCCATTATGTGTCTTCTTTGTTTGCACAACACATGGTGTGCATCTGGTACAAAAGGCCGGTGACTGACATAGCCAAAACAGACGGCGTTTTCGCGAGATGGCAAGTACAAAGAGCAACAGGTGTGGACGATGAGGACCCCCGTGTAAACATGGCAGGCCCAAAATGATGGTGTACCCGGCACGCTCTTCGAGCCCGGCATGCCATGCATGTTGCTGATCGTTAAAGCATGCCAACTTGTAGGAATTCTAGTGCTGGTTCACGACTACAGTCTCGTCGGCGCGATCTAGGCCGCAAGGTTCCAGTTATGGTTGCAGTGCCAGCGGGGCTTGTTGTACTCAAAAGTAGGCGTAGCGTTTTTTGCTCACTCTTTAACAAGCCTGCCGGGCCGGGGGGCCACCACCTGCCTAGCTAGAGGGGGTGCTGTCTACTTGTAATGCATTGTGAGGTAGATCGTGCTTCTTTCCCGTTTTGCTCACTGGCTAACTTCAAAAGTTAGCCTGCTTTTTTCTTCTCTCTATTTTTCCAACAGAAGTCCAGCATTTGCTTGTGCTTTCGTGCATTGTGCGAGTCGTGCTTGTCTTGCATTTTTTTCTATTGCATTGCACGATTTGTGAAAAACGTCCTGCTCTCGACGAGGCGTTTTCTGACAGCACAATGTGAATTTGAAGCGACGTTCGTTGCTTCTTGGCTCTCGCTCCCTTGTGTTTTTTTTTGTTTGTTTATTTATTTATTTTGCTTGCTTTGTTGTCTTCTGCACACCTTTTGTATGGCCGACAACAGAGTGGTGTACCATTTGAACACGACACTGATGTGTCCTCCACGTCTTGCGGGTGTCATGAAAGCCACGCTATGTAAAGGGCTCCTGCCATTGCCGAAGGCGTTAACCAGTTTCATCTGTTCGTGGGCCATCGACCGCTATATGTGCCGATTCTGTCCACAGGCAGACAGCATGCAGAGTGATGTCCTTGGTAATCGCAGCACTTCTTTTCTTTTCTTCGCCTTTTCAAGTCTTTTGTATATATTTGCTTCTTTCTTGTAATCACAGTGCAGCTATTTCACCTTATGTATCATCACTATTACTCTCTCACAGTCATCATGTTGTTGCCATGTCTTATTCCTACAGTTGTCACTACTGTTACTTGCGAAATGGGTTTACGTTGCAAACTGTTCAGCATGGATGCCATCCCAGTGCGTCTTGTCCTTTTTTTTTTCCCCCTCCTACATGTTCGTCACCCTCACGTTGCGTCGTTCTCGCTGTAGCGTCATCAATGCCATTTTAGTTTCTGCAAGAGTCGGGCACGGCCCTGTCTTATGTGTGGCATGTTTCAAAAGCGAGGTGTCGCACCACGCCTTTTTTTAATGCCTGACGGTTCACTTGAAGCCGCACATATTGTCGCGTTGTACATAAGCGCGGTGCCGCCGAGCATCGCTTCCTGTTTTTAGTTGATGCATCTCTCGCCATGTCGGAACAGGCGTTTGACCTTCGTCGTCTATGTTGCAATGTTTTGTCAGATGCATGGAGACACCGCCCACACTCATCCCCTGGCGTTGTCATCATGCACCATTTGTTTTTCCCATTTTGGTCCTGCTATGCATTGGCTTCCTTCGTTTTTTCCCACGTGCTGGTTTTATGTAGTGTTGCAGCTTCTGATTTTTGCCGAGCTCACTGTTCAAGGAATGTGTACGAGCAAAAATTCTTGCTGCATTCTTCTTCCTAATTTTTCTTTTTTTTTTTCCACATGAATTGCTGCAAGCGTGATAGCTGTTCTTAAGACTGAATGCAGCACTTTTATTTGCGCAGCAGTGGTTTCATTTTCACCAAACTCTGCCCAGTCGCATTGTGTGTTGTCACGTCTTGTTTGCCATATTAGAAGATTGCGGTGGTTTTGGCTTCTTCAGCAGTTTCTGTCCTTTTGCGCCACGCGGTAGGTTTTTCGAATGCACATCTCGAGTCCTAGCCGCCTTTCTTTTTCTTTTTTTTGCATTTACGCTCTACCTGCTTTTTTTATAGTTTCAAGACGCACTTCTGCGAAACAAGCAGAACTCCAAACAGGATGTGCCAAAAAGCAAAAAAAAGAAGAGGCGCAGAAGCTGGAGAATCCTCTCCCGAAGGAGAGAGAAGTCTAAACGTGCCATCCTTTCTGAGCAGGGGTTGGACAAAGCACATTAACACGAAAGGGATTGAGGTGACCGTCATGGTCGCAGTCTGCATGGTTGCAATCGCTGAACGCACCGACAGGGCGCAGTATGGGACAGAGAGAGGTGCGTGGTCTGGTCAGCCGAGAAGGCAAGCATCATTTTTGTCACGAGTCGCGGCGCATGTGGCTCCACAAGATGGTGCCACCGATTCCCGCCTGCTTGGAAGGCCCGGTGCGCTGCCACTGTCATGTTGCCGCTTGTGCAGCGGGGAAGAGCACACGGCACATACGACAGCGCGCACCAAGATGGCTCCTGCCCACCAGCCACGTCCTCCCTTCCTTCGCCGCATCCGGCGACGTGCAGGGTTGCCGAGAGCAGAACAGAGGCCGTCGATGGCTGCCGCCCGGCCAGTTTCGTCGACGTCTGACAAGGCACGAGCATTCATACGAGCGTAGCATGCACGTCGGGTGGGGGACTTTGTGCCCCATGGCACACGCGCTTTGTCTTTTTCTTTGTACTCGTCACATGCACCCCGTGCACATGAAAACGGTCGGACAGCAGCAGCAAGATGAGCTGTGACTGAGTCGTCGGTGCGGAACGCAGGCGGTCTGGACCGGACATACTTAACAGCGTTAGCGCAGACCCTTCTCCGAGGCAGCAGCCATCTCTGCTGGAACGCTCGAGCGTATATCTTTCACTCTCTCTCCACTCACCCGCACCCCTCTCTTCTTTGTCATGTGCACGTGATGTCTGTGAATGCTGCTCGTGTTGCTGATACGTGTCCGCCTAGGTAAGGCATACATGCATGCTCTGGCTCTATTTAACCTGCTCGTTAGTTGCGTGTGTAGCATTGCGGCCCCCTTCCTCCCATTTGGGATAGAGGGGTCTTCTCTGTAGGCATAATAAATGCACCAGTAAGCTTATACCCTCTCACCATATTCTTTTCGTCTGCTGATATTGCGTTTCTCTCACCGTTTGGATCCCTAAGGAGAAACGGGTTTTGGTTCTCGTGGTCTGTCTAGGGACTCACTCTCGTTGCTCTTCAGGGCACCAAGCTTCGAGTCAAGATTCGTTCGATTGCCGTTCTTATGCTGCACCGCTTTCGAAGAGCTTGGTTTGTCTTCTGCAAGGGTTGAGTGAACTCACTTGGCTCCCTCAGCTTGCTGGGGCCAGGATCGTAGCGCAAATGGTGGAACTACTGCCTTTGGTCTGATCACACTGTCAAACGGACGGTGCCAAGGAGGGCATTCCATCGCTTTTCCATTTTTCAGTCTGGCCAAGGCTGTTCGTGCGTAGAGCCTAGTTGCCTTGCTAGCACGGGGACCTTTGTCTTCTTCCTCCTCATGCATCTTGACTCGCTCTTCACTCTATCTAACTTTCTCGGTAGTTTTATCGTTTTTATTGTAGCTCGTGAACGTAACCAATCTCGTGAGTGTTAGTAAGCTCGAACCTAAGCCGACCTAGGGCCGACGTCCGCGACCCCTGTGTAGTTGCGGACAGCGGCGATAGATCGTCGCGTCGTTGTAATCTAGCGAAAGCGCGATTTAGGAAACAAGGTTCAGTGTCTTCTTGTCTTGTCTGTGCTTTTGTGTGTGTCTTACTGCGCGTGTACACTCTTGCTTGGAAGAGAAAAAAAAATGCGAATAAGGGAGACAAAACCACTGAAAGCGTAAAACGAAGAACTTGGTTTCGGCATCGTCGTCTAAACGTTTGGTTGGCGTTGTTTTTCCTTAGTTTCCTTCCGGCATCTGTATTACCTGGCTGCTGGCTTTCATTTTTGTCATGGTACAGTCTTTTTACAACATTTGTTCCTTTCTTTGAACTTCGCGCTCTTCAGACAACTTTCTCGCTTCCTCAGTTTAATCGTGGAAGGTTGGGAGACGGGTCCGCACGCCGTGGCAGTCGGGCACCTTTGGCAGTCCCCGGTGTGGCTAGCTTTCTTCCTTTATTCTTTCTGTCTCGTTACCTACAGCCGACTTGGCGAATCAAGAACACGAAGAGGCGTGAATTAGCGCACACGCACACTTGCTGCACATGCACACTGCGTGGACTTTGTTGCATCAGGCCAGGCAGCCGCGACATGTGCGCCAAGAGTGAGCGAAGGAACGGAGTCACACCTTCCCGACTTCGAGAAGCCGTCGGCAGTGTAAAACAACCTCAGGGTAACTGCACTCCAATTCTCTGCAGAATGAAAGGCCGTCTTGTGTTAGACGCAGGCCATGCCTAACGGGAATCAAATGCCATTGGTAGACATGTTTGGAGCTGTATTGGGGGCGGGGGTGCATGTTTGCTGAGCTAACCGTAGGCGCTGTGTAGACCTCAGATCTTGTAACATCGTGTGAGAACATGCCCAACACTGCCATTTGACCTGTTAGCCTGTGACCATTGGCGCATTGTGCAGGGGTATGTGCACGCACTGCGGAAAGCAGGCATGTTGGTCTTCAGGCCGCATTGCCTTTGTGTACGGGTTGTGTTCCCAGAGCGCCCCGTCATGTTCCTTGGTGTGAGCAGGCAGTAAAATACTTGGTACTTCTCGGTAGCTGGCACTTTTTATGGTGTCTTCAAGGCTTGCTTGCACCCTTGGAGCAAGCAGGCGCATATGTGGAGGAAACTCATGTCGACCACATAAATGGAGGGCACAGGTGACATTGTTGAACGAGTTACTATTAACAGAGCTGAGCATCATACGACAGAAGCTTACTGTAAGAATGCGAGATCGATGGCCGTGAGACTTTCAGAACTTTGTTCACCTTTTGAGGGACATAGTGTTAAAGCAGGCATTGTTCAGAGTGCAATTTTGTAGCGCCTTACGGGCAAAAAACTACAGTTCAGCACATTGCCTGCACGAACAGTCGATACATTACTGATCAATACATAGCTCTGTTCTTGCCTTTCATCCGGACACTTGGAGTGCATCCCAAAAGACTGCCAGTTGCCCGACTCAAGAGACACAAAGCCCGCGTCCGAACCGTGCTGCTGACCTCCCCGTCTCGCATCTTCCCAACAGGAGTCGTGTAGGCGTGGTCGGAACCAAACTCTTTGCTGTTTTTTTTTTTTTTCTCTCTCGCTCTCTCTCGCGAGACACTGGTATATGCAGTCCACATTCCGCAGCGGGCACACCTTCGCACGCTCTGTGACGTTAACATGGGCCCCGTCGTACCCATGTCTGACGAATTGCTTTCTTACTCGCATGCCTCTCGGGGTCGCGTGGCAGGAAAGAACAGCCTTGTGCTTCGTTGCCTTATTGCGGCGACTCGCGGGGCATGCGATGTAGAAACCGGGCCCGTGGTGTAACTGACAACAGGAAAGGGAAAAAAAGAAAAAGGGTGCAGACGATGTAAGATGCTGTGAAGTTCCATCTCCCGTCGTCATGGTGTGTCCACCTGTCTTTCCCCCATCATCTCTCTAGCTTTTCTTTTTTCCTCTGCCTCCCATCGCCATACTCTCCCATCACTTCATATTGGCCCCTCACTTATATTTCATTCTTTTGGGAGAACAGTAGAAACACACATTACAAATTGTTAAAAGAAAGCATCTAAAATCACTCCCGACTTTCCCCTTCCGTGTCGTGTGTGTCGTTTCTGTGCCATTTCTTTATTGGCGGCATAATTCACGATTTTTCATGAATCCTATTTATAAACCAAGTGCTCCCACCACGCCTCGTACAGCCCTAACTCTGGTCGTCTGTCAGTAGTGGGTCTCGTTTCTCTCTTTTTTGTCCTTTCTTTTATTCCAGACAGTCACTATCGTTCAGCCAGGTGGGATGACAGGAGAAAAAGACATTCCATAGCTGACATGCCTCTGGTGCATAAGTATGCCGGACGCCCTGTTCGTCCCATCTCGGGGCTGTGCTAGCGACGCCCTAGCTTTTGTTTCTTAACTCCACCACCTTTGGCCACTTCTTTTCTGCCTAGTACGTTTTTGAGTCTGTCTTTCATCTTATTTGTAGGCGGCGCTTTGGTTTCGAAACGTCCGTCCCGACAAGCTATCTGTGACCCTTCCTTTTTGTGGGGGGTGTCATTCTCTGTATATATACATATATATATGTACATAGCCATATGTATATATATGTATATATGCGAGCAGATGGGAAAGAGGGGTGGAGTTTTGCTCCCTCTGTTTTTCTTCGTTTCGTGTTACATTTATTTTGTCACCTCGTCATGTTTTCGTTGTGTGTCCACCGGGTGTATTTGTTCTTCAGTGTTCACCTCATGTCTCGGGTAAGATATTCCTTGGAACATACATACCTGTTTTTTTCGGTAGCGGAGACTGTGACAACCGTCCCACTTGAAGTAACCTTCTGATTCTTCGGCCCTCCATTCTTTTTTTTCTGTCTGAAAGCTCAGTGCTCCATCCCCTGACCAGCACCTGATGCAGTGTTACCTGGGGCTAACATTTGAACGCATCTTGAGGTCTTATTAGTCAAATCTGCTTTAATGAGGATGCATGCTGGTGATCAGCTTTCATGGTGAGGCATGTGATCAGCTAAAATGCACTGTGTATTTTTCTTTTTACATCAAATGAGTTACGAACAGCATGAAGGCACTATGTAGACGACCATGTTATGTGATGTGTTAATGAAGTTTAATGCTCGCATGGTGGTGTTGAAGTAAATAATGCGAGGCTGGAATCAGTCAAGTGAAAAGCTGACAAGACACCGTGAAGAACCCCGCTCGCTCTTAGAACTGGTGAATTGACTTTTTAAAGGGGTGCCGATAAGAGAGTGCATATGCATTTCCCCATCATGTTGTGGCCATTCTGAAGACGCAGCGAGTCCATGATGATTTTTTGTGTGTATGATCAAGGATGAATTTGAGCTTGTGAGCAAACCAGCAAGTGAGCAAGGCCACTAAAATCACCCCAGCCGTTGAAAGGTTTGCAGAGGGTGGTTCAACAAACTTTTATAACTGCGTGCATTGGTCACATGCCTTGCCCATGACCATTACTCTGTCGTATCACGATAACACAATTCTCGCTCGCAGAGCAACATTCCTGAATGTTCGTTCTGAAACAGCAGGAGAATTGCATCTACAGCAAATGGTCCAACGGCCGGCTGAACGTCGTACAGCGGAGAGCCACATTTGTTGTTGTGTTCTGGGGCACTCTTGAGTTGCCGTTACGAACTGCGTCCAGGACGCTGGTTCCATCTTTCACTAAGCTGCGTCATTGTCAAGCTTGCAACAAGCTGTCAGTTGTGTGTTAAATGGGGGCACGTGAAGGGCCTCAGCTGCAAAGCATCTCATCAGTTGAGCCACCGTTTACATAGCCTGTCATTGCCCCTTTGTGCAATGGTGTTTGGAGCCATTGTTGGTCAAATCTCAGCAATGCAGCTAGTTTTTCGTTTTAATCTGAACAAATCAAGTGCAGCTGTATATAGTAATGCATTTGTTGTTGAAAAACTGATAGTGTTGCAGACAGTGCAGAAAGGTGTTACGGTGTTATCGATACCTCTTTTTTTTTTTCCTAACCCAATGTCTAATCGCATGTGTTCCTCTGATAAAATGAAACGGCGAGTTGAAAAATTAATCAAAGTAAAGTTTAAAAGCTAAACATGGGACTTGTGTATTGCCCTCCGAAACCTTCACAGCATTTTTCATGACCTGCACATTTTCCAACTGTGATCTTGTTCTTTAACTTTTTTTTTGTCAGTTTTAACAGTGTCTCTGTGTTTTTATATGCATGTGTGTTGCTAGGTTCTTTTTTTTTTCTTAAAAAATGAGTAAGAAAGAGAAAACAGGTTTGAAAAGGTTTTTCCTTGTATCTTGTTGGGCTTGTCTCCACAAACCCATTGCAATGCTAGTCATCCAAAAACAGGACATGGCTGGGACTTGGAAAACTGGTGCGAAAGAGTTGTCATCTTCGTTTGACGAATGATGATGGTGTTAGTAAACAAAAAAACTGCCTCTGATTTATGTGCTGTATTTCTCGTAGACCATCCTTGTTTTACTTTTTTTTGTACTTCGTGTTCTTTCCATTTTTTTTTAACAGAAAAGAAAGAAATCTCTGTCATCACACATTTCTTTGTTACGATCAGGTTTCTCGAACCTGCAGGTTGAAAAAAAAAGAGCAAAAAAAGGAAAACGAAAAATTGAACAATTGAGAAGCGACACGTTTGAGAACTGTGTACCACACTTAAACAGAAAAAAATAAAAAAAATACATCCATAGTGTTGTGATATGTAAACTGAATATCCGAATAAAGGTCACAAATGCAGTCGACAGTTTTTTGTTGGTGATTTCTGTATTAATTTGTTGAACATTTCTTCCGCACTTTGATGAGTGCTTATTAGTGAAAAAAGATGTCGATAAATACAATGTTGGAATCTAAGTGCCACAAAGCCTGTTAAAGTTGGCGAGGTATCAGCAGTAGCAGATGGCCACAGCGCTCTGCCTTGTCGCCTGCAGCTATCAGCGTCACGAAGACGAAAGTGGTGTATGAAGAATGTTGAGAGGTGCGTGAACAGAGAAGTGTGACGTGTATGTAAATGCATGAAGTTCTTCATACCCCTGTGTCATAGTAGTGGCACGCACATTTGGGGATTCGCCAAGAACGCATACCTAGTTGTATAGAGCTTTTCACAAAAACTGCTGACACGAGTGTCTACGAAACGCTGCAAGCAAGGTGGTTCAGCCAGCACGGTAATGATGGCTGTTACATGGATTTGTCCTAATGGCCTTGCAACTTTGCAAAGTGACAATGTTCAACTAGGTGTTCCGTTACAAATGCCACAACCAGCAGCGATTACGCACGTGCTCGGTCTTGTGGCTTTCTGCATTTGCAAAAGCTTGATGGCTTCAAAATTCAAGCAGACGTAGCAGAGTAAACAAAGTCACCGGAACGTCTGAAGCCGCAAGCACGAAGACCAGACAAATCCAACCTTCGTTGCCATGGCAGCTAAACGATTGCAATGCCAGAGTTCCCTCTAATAATTTGAATAGCAAACTCCACGCACAGTGGCCCAAGTTGTCTACTTTGCAAAGCAGCAGCCAGCAGTTGCCCTGTGGGCCGAGTTGTGTTTAATATATTGACAAGTGTGCACGGCGAAGAAGCTACAACAAACGCCAAACCCTGAGAAAGAAGCAGTGAAAGCTGTGCTTTAAAAAAGGTGTACGATTCCGTTACGGAGGCATGAAGAGGCATCGAAATATGATGGCATTTGCAGCAGGCACGTACCCAGGATATTTTTTTCGGGGGGGGGGGGGGGGAGCAATCCAAGGTAACTGCAAATGAGGGGGGGGGGTAGCTTTACTGGTACAAATGTGAAAAATGCCACCATTCGCCATAAGGACGTGTAAATCCGCAAAAGAAAATTGAAATAAGGTGTACCTCACAGGTGCGCCTGTGAAATGCACCACTCCTTTGCTTGGCAAACAAGGAAGCACATCAAATGGACTCGCGCCTGACAGAAGCGCAGGAAGAACGCTGTCAAGAACAAGAAAACAAGCGAAAGTAAAAAATGAAGATTTCTAGTTGCGTTTCTTGAATTAGCCCTGGAAGAATTATTGAGGAATGTGTATGTTTGCAGAACAATCCCATTTCTTCTGGATCCCTCGTTTACTGCTCTACCAATTTAAGTGCCAAAACCGACCCGTGTCGCTATTTGGGAAGTTGCGTAACGATGCGTCGTCACTAGTCCCATACAACCGCGTAGAGTGCAGGATGCTGCGGTTCTAGACGTACTGTGCCTACCATAGAAGGTTAGAAAAACACTTACATTAGCACAGCAGAGAAGTGACTACGTCAGGCGGCTCCACTGATAACTGTAGAAGCGTGATTCAAGACGCACAGAATTATTCTCCACTTCCGGGGGCCTTTTCTCTGCTTCCTTATTAAATAAAGAGATGTTGATCCATAGATATTTTCACAAACAACAGTTAAATTTGTTAATTTTCACTTTTCCTTCCTGTTTTGCTGTCGCCTTGGCTATCTCCCTTAGTAGATCGCTTAATTTCTCAACTCTTTGCGACACTCCTTTCGAGTTTCCAATTTTGCAAGAGAAGTGCTGTACAATTAGGGAAAAGCCAGACAAGGTAACAGGTGACAATGATATTGTTTATCGTTTTACCGGTTAATGCAGGGTCTGATGATCGATATTATTTGGCATTATTTTATTTTCCACCTTATCGAATCTATATCGCGGGTATATGCTTCCGAGGGTCTGCCAGCGTCGTGGCAAGCTGTGACTCGAGGAAATGATGGCAAAAGGAAAAGTTTTGCGCAACTGGCGTTTTCTCCAGACGCAACTCGTTCCGCAAGCATACAGACCAGCTGACTATGGACCGAATCTCTTTCCTGGCTCCTGGATCAGTGTAAACAAACAAGGTTGAACTAACAAAGCAACAGCAATGCACGTGATCGTCGAATAGATGGTGACAACTGAACTCGTGTCGAGTTAATCGCACGGACACCGAATCGATGAGAAAACTGGCCTTCATGCCCCAGGAGATGCCGATAACTACCGCCATTCAAAAGCAGTGAAAAAATTGGCAACCATTCCACTCTGTGACGATGGAATGGGAGTGAGAGCTGACGACAGTCAAAGCTCTCAAACGAAAAGCAAAGTGCTTCGGGTCGGCCCGATGGTAGTGCAATGTCGGGCCGACCCGCAGTGGAGGTGAAGCAGGCATTGAGCGCTCCGCATATGTGGGTCCATCTTGGAGATTTGGAAGGGTGCGTTACAGGTTCTCAAGCCCACAAGGGTGTGTGCCATTGAGCGTGGACCCTTTTTGCACTATCACAAGGATCGGCCCACATGATGATTTTTTTCTGTTGATGGATGACGAAAAATCCATGTAAGGTTATAGTCATATACAGCCCTCGTAGTAAAAGGCATCAAAATGTTGACTGCCGGATAGACTGATTTGTCAGCGCTTTAGGAATGTGTGTGAGGAGTGGTTGTGTGGGCGGGGAGGCGGGAGGGGGGGCGGGTATGCCCAACACCCTCTAGACTAGGAGGTGTTGTCTGCACAGAGTGGAGACAACCGCGGCCTCTGCTACGGCGTTGGCCACGCGAATCGCGGACGCCGTAGTAGACGCTTTGGCGGACGCTCTAGGGACGCGTTGCCGGCGCTCGTTTGTCTTGAAAGTAATCTGCCGCGTGACTAAAGTGCGCGCCCGCGCGGGCCTCATCTTCGAAGCGTTCCGAGATGTTTGCACAGTGCGCGTAGTGCCGGTAGCTTCGTGTACGCTGTGCTTTCGACGCTTCGTACGCGTTGAAGCGACAGATGCACGGCGGTCAATTGGCTCGTGGCTGCTGCCCCGATTCCGAGCTCCAGCGTTTTCACAGACAGTTTCCGCTGCCATCGAGCGAGGTGTGTTCATGTTTACCTGTGCGCGCGTGACACCGTGCTGGTTAATTTATTTGAAACACGTTGACGGGCTAGTTCTGAATCCATGATAGAATGTGTAATCGCGACTGAGCAAGGACTTAGAAAGAAGCAGACACACAAAGACAGCGCTGTCTCCGTGGATGTGTTACTTTCTACGTCCTCGTTGAGCCATGCTTACGCATTCTATCATTGTTGATTTAGTTAGTAAACGAATGTTAACAAGTTCATACGGCCGCTAAAACTACTATCCTTACTTCGTACAGCTATCTGCTAATTTGCTATCGCAATCTGTGCTTCGCCTTCACGGCGGAACTGCCAATTCATTTTTGTTGCTGTAGCATAGCCATGGCGTGCTTGCAGTAACGCCAGACCAGTGAAGCATCAGCGTAGTCAGTAGAACAAAATCAACCTTTATTCAAAGGTGTAGAGCGCATTTATAAGTAGACGAATGGCAGGAAGATAGGAAGGAGCACGTGTTGGTAGTGATAGTCCGAACTCTGAAGGATCGTCAGATGAGGCGATAAAAAGTGCGCGCACTTCGAAAACACGTGAAGTTGCAACATTCCTTCCTCCTCAGAAATGAAAGCGTTGCACTAACTTGCGTTCTCTCGTTGAACGTCTCATAGTTTGTTGGGCGACACCTGTATTCAACGGGGCCACTGGAATATCTGGTGTCGCAAAATCTGGAGAACGGGTGCCATTTGGAATGCGCCGAGCAGTTATGCCTTCATCCGGGTTCACCGTTTCTGGATGCTGTAGTGTTGCTTGCTCTGGCTCACTGCGACGTGTGGTGGTTCTAGTTACTGTCGGTTTATCGCCTGGTGCTTCTTGTCGCGGGCGGATCTGGTCTACATGCCGCTTGAGGACCCCGTCCGACGTTTCCAACGTCACCATTTTCGCTCCAGACGTCGCCTTCACATGGCCGGGCGTCCACTTGCTCCCCGCACCGTAATTGCGGGCATACACATCACTTACAGGTAGGGCAGCCAGTCATCTTGGTTCTCTTTTGGTCCTGGAAGTGCTGGAGGAAAGCATGTGTCCAAGCGTGAGCGTATTTGATAGTCCAAAAGCAGCTCCGCTGGGGATTTACCCGATTTTCGCGGAGTCCTCCGGTAGTTAAAAAGCAACCGCACTAGGTTCTCTTCCAGTGTTCCTTTGCTCATTTTTCGAAGGCCATCTTTTATAGTTCGCACTGCCTTTTCCGCCGCACCATTGGACTGGGGATGGTATGGAGCGCATCGAAGGTGCACAATGTTGTTGTTTGCCACGAACAACGCGAAGTCTTCACTGGCAAACGGGGTCCCGTTGTCAGAAACGATCGGTGCGTGGTATTCCAAACCTGCTGAAAATGCCACGCAGACATTTAATGGTAGCATGCGTTGAGGCATGCGACAAAGGTAATTGCTTCGAGCCATTTGGTGAGTGCGTCGACTACTACGAGTATCATTTTTCCGCAGATCGGACCCGCGTAGTCAATGTGAATACGGGACCACCTTTCGCCTGTTTCAGGCCAGTTGACGACGGGAGCTGCAGTTGGCATCGGCAGATTTTGTACACAGTACTAGCACTAAGCAGACACTTCCTCAATATTTTCGCCGAGGCCTGGCCACCAGAACAAAGAACGCGCGACAGATTTCATTGCCGCTAAACCCTGGTGCGTTTCATGTAGAAGATGCAGCACTCCCTCCCTAGCTTCGTTCGGTATTATGACCCTATTACCCCAGTACACCAGTTCATGCGCTACGGATAGTTCGAGCTTACGGTCAAAAAACGGCAGTACGGCCCGGGCCATTCAGTTTGCGTTTCTGGGCCACCCATGTAATATGTACAGTCAACAGCAAAAGTTTGCGGGAGAGAGAAGTGGTTCTTGAAGGGAGAAGGAAAGGTTGACGCTGTTTTCTGCAGCCCTTGCGGGAAAAAAAAAAAACGGGAAAGGTCTCACCGAGATTTGAACTCCGATCGCTGGATTCAGAGTCCAGAGTGCTAACCATTACACCATGAGACTCTAACCAAACATTCCGACGCCGGGAATCGAACCCGGGCCTCCTGGGTGAGAGCCAGGTATCCTAACCACTAGACCACGCCGGAACCTTTTTTTCATTTTTTTTTTTTGCGGGATGCGCGAGCGCGTGGCAAAGCGACCCTCCTCCCCTTCTGCCGGTGAACCCCTGGTGTCGAGACCGACGCGTGCACGCATGCGCGTCCCTCCGAGACTGCAAGCGTGCATGTTGCCACGCTTCCTCTTTGCGTGCCCGCCGATATCCGAATGTAGCCGCGAGGTAGCCCTCTTGTGGGCTCGGCCCACGGAGGAAGGAAACTAAGGAGAGGCCCTGACGTCACTCTTTGTGAAGCAAAAGTGAAGCCGGAAGTTGGCGTTGCTCATCGCGATGCTCCGCCTTTTGTGCCACCCTCCTCTCTTGTTTACATCTTTCGCGAAACCACGCCGCGCTGCGCGTGGTTTCGCGCACGCTCGCGCAACATCCGGCAGAGCACGGTGCAGGTAACACAGCGCAACAAGACATGGTGACTAACGCAAACCCGCCCACACAGCGCCTTTGCCACGGCACGAAACCTACCAGAGCAACAAGTGTGAGCGCTCAAAATCAGAACAACGCCGCCATTGTGGCCCAAAAGGCGTGGCCATACAACAAAAAAATTTAAAAAGCAGCAAAAAAATGAGAACCTACTACGTCATTTCCGCCACACTTTTCTCCTAGCGCGCGGAGGGGGTAGGGCCTCTCCTTAGTTTCCTTCCTCCGTGGCTCGGCCCAATCGTTTCGTTGCTCCTATAGCTGCCGCGGGTCGCGAGCAAATTTATAGAGCGAGGTTCGTTGAGCGATGAGAATAAGTGCTGTCGCGTAAAAACAACAACAACAACAGCAGGCGGTTCGTTGAGCGATGAGAATAAGTGCTGTCGCGTAACAACAACAACAACAAAAACAGGCGACAATCTTAGCTTAGATCACCGTTTTCGATATATTTTGTTCTGTAAACGCGACGTGCGTATTTAAAGGGACACTAAAGGTTACTATTAAGTCAACGTGGACTGTTGAAATACCATCCCAGAAACCTCGAAACGCTTGTTTCGTGCCAAGGAGAGACTTATTTTAAGAGAAAATGCGTTCTGAAGCGTCCGCGTACCTCTAGCGCAGTTCAAATCGCCCGCCCTCCGATCGAGGAGAACTGACATCATGGTCTCGTAGTGACGTTGCGCCATCGGTGTGTAGAACGGCGTCCGCAGAAGGCGCTATGGCTTTTCTGCGCAAAACGCGAACGCGCGGCCAGAAACAGAGCCAAGACAGAGCCGACAGCAGAGCGAAAGCGGGAGTATGGTGGCTAGCGGAAGGAGAAACGAATTACGTCCCACGTTACGTCCCACGGCACACGGAGAGTCCGTTTTCGTTAAACTATAGGCTGCGGCGAGCTCGCAGCGTGGTCGGCGTGGTCTATGAGAAGCGACGAGCCTTTTCGCACTCGCAACAGGGCATAAAAATGTGCGAATCGACGCAAAACTCGGCCTAGAAACGTGCTTCGCCACAGCCAGGGCTCAATACGACCCAAGCTGGCACGACCCAGATGTCGTTTCCCGCACCGCCACCAGGCGCCGCTACTATACCTCACACTCCAGCGCAAGACGCCCATAAGCTGGTACTTCATTCTATGACGCTAACTTCGACGCTCGTCGCAATGGACCCTGACACCGACAGATTGGCTCGCGATGGTGGGCTCAACTTCAGCGATTTGAGCACCGACGAGCGCGACCTGCTTCTGAGGGCTCGCACTGCCGGCGTCGTTGCGTACTACGACGGCGGCCTCGACACCGGCTCTCCGGAGCGGGAAAGCAACGAGGGCTTCCCACGACATCACATGGACGTGGCATTCTCGCTGCTTGTTCCAAATGAAAGTTTCGCGAGCAGAACCCTCACAGGACGACGCGATAACGAAACTACTGAAACTCCAAAGCGTGCGCGGCGCAGAGTCGAGCGAAAACGAAACCTTTCGAACACCCATATTACTGAAGGGTAACGTCAAAATGTTATTTTTTCCTAGAATCGAATAGACGTAGACAAGTAGCATTTTTTCCGGCTTATAATCGAATGAAATGATATCTTTAATACGAGTAGTTGAGTATTAGTAACACAAATTATGAGGAGACCTTTCGTCATCGGGCTAGTACCGGAATGTCGCTGGGGGGTCTCAAATCGTGTCATGCATTTACCTCAATTTCTCGGTTACTAAAGCTCTGTTCGCGATTATATTGACGCCTTAGACGTTCTAGAACATTGCTCTACCACTTTAACTTGAGTTTCTGGTAACCTTTAGTGTCCCTTTAAAACTCAAAGGTTGCGACTATTGCCCTTTAACATGCGATGCCGTTTTACCACCGATGCCACCGGCCCTGTATACACACCGCCGGCGGGGCTTCAGTGCCGCATGGCAGTACAGGCGAGACTCCCCCATCATATACGGAAGACATACTAACCCAGCCTTTTGCCGCAATGCTAAATCAATGAACTTAACCTATAGGCAAATAACAAGGGCATAAAAATTGCGAAGTCATTGTGCCTTATGAAGAACCTGAGCCAGCGTTAAGCAACATATTGGGGCGCTTCGTGTGAAACAAGCATTCTAGCACGTTACCTTAAGTCACAGTCCAAGAGGAGCATAAGCCCTGTGCATTTAATGATTACATGCGCGATTTTTCTAGCGTTCCTATATATATGGCATAGATTCACCGCAACGTCTTCGGAGTTATATTTCTTTAAACATATCAGCTACTAGCAGCGTAAAATTGGTGTAGCAAAAAAAAAAAAAAGAAAAATTGAATCATGCAAATAACGTTCCATTTTGAGACGAAACTATCGCGTTCAGTAATAAAACGAAGCACTGTCAGCAAGTTGCTCAAGAGCTACAGGATCCAAGTGTCAAAATCGGAGTGCCCGGCGACGTGGCTCAGCAGTCAAAGGGTCCAGCCTCGGCAACGACCCTGAGTAGGGGCCCCCTGCTGTTCTCGAGCTTGCATCTACCGGCGGAGTCGTCCAGCTGGACGTCGAACACGGCGACGGGGTCACCGCCGATCCCGTCGTCGTATGTTTGTCGCATGCGCCGGCACAGATCTTCGGCACGCGCGAACGCGGCCACCTGCGTAGTCGGCACGCGTATACGTGAAGGCGTCTCAAAAAGTGGATTATGTTTTCTCGTATATTCAAACTGTCTTTAGGTTGTGTGTAAGTCGTATTTTATGAATTTTCTGACGCATTTTACTTTGAGAAATTCAATTAGTTCACTTAACGCCCATGCACCACGTGTAGGGCCTGCGTAGCTCGGACAACGCTGACACAGGATTTTCTGCGACAAGGACCCCTTAAAGGGTGCCTCACCAGGTCTGGCCATTTTGAGTTCAGAAGCGCCGCGCATACATTTCGCGATGATGATCATGCCTGCAAAGTATCACATCACTACGCGCCGCGGAAATATCAGAAATTTCAAACCGAACGCCATTTTCCCTTCTCCTCGCGGCCGCCGGGCTACAAGCCGGAGGATGACGTACACGTGATAGTTCGCCTACGTACGTGTTTGTACTGTGGCGTCGCTTCGTGGTGACGCATCACTTCGGAAATTATTCAAGGCTACATCTGTTCTTTGTGTAATATGTTGCTTGAATAGACGAATTGAAGCTTAGAGAAATGATAAAACACACAAACCGAATGTCTGCACGTTTTTGTTTTACTTCGCACCGCAGAAAGAGAGATGTACATCTGTTTCGTCGACTTGTTGCGACGTCGTGAGCCGCCCGCGCTCACACCGAAACTATGCCATTTTTTACCGTGTTTCAGCGCGGGATCATGCTCTGGGATTCGCTTGTGTCTGCCCCAGTATTCGTGTAGCACTGACTTATAGCGCTAACCAGGTCTCCTCGTGCACAACGCGCAAAATCGTGCGCTACGAGAAACGAGACAATCGCAAAAGCTCGCGCTCGACGCCTTCAGCGGAAGTAAGTGTGCTGCGCCGCAGAAAAGCGAGGAGGAAAAAAAAATGAAGGTAGAACCCGTGACGCATGCGTTACGCGATCGTCGAGGTACGGTATGGGAGAACGCAGGGAAGGAACTTCGCTTGCGGAGGCCATACGGGGCGAGTGGAGAGAGTCTCGCTTGGCAGTGGAGCTCGCCTCCTGAAATCATAGGTTCGCGGCACTGAAATATTTCTATTTCGGCTATTAATGGGCGCCGATTTGAAAAATTTTTGCTGCAGAATGCTCCCAACAGGACACGTAACAACTTACACTGTATAACCAAAATTTTCTATGGGGCCTATATATATATATATATATATATATATATATATATATATATATATATATATATATATATATATATATATATATAGGCCCTAGAATTCGCATCGTGTTCAGTGGGAAGCGCGAGAGGAACCCGGCTGCATACACGCCTCATACATGGAACGTTGCGCTGGCGACTATACACTATGTCGCTATATTGTTTCATCGATAGTCGCATTGATGTTGACACTCATCGTGAGAGTGGTTCTAGCGGTATTTTCATCTCCGGGTGGAAATAAAAACTGACCTCTCCTTTCATACTTCCCAAGGCCATGACGCATTCCTTGTCAGACTTGGTGTCGCTCACTTGCAAGTCGCACACGAATGGGTAGGCCGTCTTGCTCTTCCACTGCTGCAATCCTCGAAACGACGTTGCAACGTTCCTTATGGGCGCTGGAAATGTCGCATTTGTAGTTTCCTCTATGTTGTAGATGCTGGGAGCAATCTGCAACGAAAACATCGTCGTTATTACTTTCCTGCTGGATCGATCAATTCACTGATTTGTTCGATTGGTTGACGTGGCATGCTGGTTCAGCGCACATGGCATTCTGCTGCTGAAGACGAAGTAGAGAGTTAGCTGCGTGTAGGTTCGCATCCATGTTGCGTGGAATTGAACTCAGAATAAGTCCAATTCCACGCAACATGGATGCGAACCTACACGCAGCCAGAAGGCAGGCAAGGGCATATTACGTGGAAGGAAACCTGGCAACACAGGAAAACACGGTGTACACGGATGCAGGGCTATACCCGTGGGACAAGCACACTAGAACACACAGAGTAGCTACGGCTGTAGTAGACTACATGGGAGAGACAATCAGCTGCGCAACCATAAGGAATTGCACGGTAGCGGAGTGCAGCGGTGGCGTAGAGGTAGAACACCCGCCTCGCGTGCAAGAGATCCGTGGTTCGAATCCCGGTGCCGGCAATTTTCCACCGGATTAAAAAAAAAAAATCCGCGTGTTGATAAAATTGCACAAACAGGCCTGGAGTGTGGCCTGAACCCGGTGACCAGAACCGGTAACGCACTCCCTCACCAGAGCAGGATTGGCCACCCTGGTGCAGTACTTGGCCACAACCTCCTATGAACACAACAATCAAACCCCGGCCCTCAGTCCCCAGCAGCTGCGAAGCAACTGACCACGGCGGCGGTCAGACCTGCGACGCAGCAGAGGGTGCTAAGAATCACTGGCTCCGGACAGGCCGCCATTGGAATATGAACCTGGCAACGTTTAACGCTAGAACGTTATCTAGTGAGGCGAGTCTAGCAGTGCTATTGGAGGAATTAGAGGGCAGTAAATGGGATATAATAGGGCTCAGTGAAGTTAGGAGGCCGAAAGAAGCATATACAGTGCTAAATAGAGGGCACGTCCTGTGCTACCGGGGCTTAGCGGAGAGAAGAGAACTAGGAGTCGGATTCCTGATTAATAAGAATATAGCTGGTAACATACAGGAATTCTATAGCATTAACGAGAGGGTGGCAGGTCTTGTTGTGAAACTTAATAAGAGGTACAAAAATTGGAGGGCGCTTAAGCTTCGCCTTCAAGAGTGGAACGCGACAGCGTTCCCATCGACCCGCCAAGGGGTGTAAGACAAAGCGCTACGGCGCAGGGATCACTTACGAGGCGCCCCGCATCGGACTTTGCGCCCACCTATCACACGGAGAGCGTCCAGCAACGCAGCGTTCTGCGCGGCAACGAAACGTGCGCCTGAGCAAACGGAACGAACCAAAGAACTCGGTGTCTCGGAGGGGGAAACGATCTACGCCAGCCAAACGTCGTGATCGGCACGGGCAGAGAGATAGACAGATAGTAATCTAAAGAAAGGAACGGCGCTTGCTTCTGCAACCCACGTGGGAGCACGGCGAAGCGTCGCCAGGGGAGAGGGAGTCGGGGCCGCAACGCGCCTGGCACCGGTCCGCGCACAGCACAGCCCCAATGCGCGCATGGCGCGCCACCTGTCGCGGCAGCGCCGTACATTGAGAGGAGGGGTCTTCTGTGTTTGCCGCAAGATGGCTCGGCGTGTGCGGTAAGCGCAGAAGAAATGTAGCGGAGACGTACTTCGCTATTCGTGTAAATGCGACTTCTGTAAGTTACGTGCTCATAATTACCGATATACACCGCAGTATAACATTCTACGGCACGTTTCTAAGGCAACACCGCGTTCACTAGAGGCGCTTTTGTACCGCTTTGAAGCATCGAACTCGTGGCTCAGCGGTAACGTCTTCGTCTCACACTCCGGAGACCCTGGTTCGATTCCCACCCAGCCCATCTTGGAAGTTGCTTTTTATTTATGAAGTGCCTGCCGTGATTTATCGCTCACGGCCAACGCCGCGGACGCCGACACCGACACCGACGCCGACGACACCGGCTTTTCTGCGACACGAGCTCCTTAACGCTATCGCGTTAAAATGAAGATTGTACAGGTCTACGCCCCTACATCCAGTCATGATGACCGGGAAGTCGAAAGCTTCTATGAAGACGTGGAATCGGCGGTGGGGAGAGTGAAAACTAAATACACTATATTAATGGGCGACTTTAATGCCAAGGTAGGCAAGAAGCAGGCTGGAGACAAGGCAGTGGGGGAATATGGCATAGGCACTAGGAATAGCAGGGGAGAGTTATTAGTAGAGTTTGCGGAACAGAATAATATGAGGATAATGAATACCTTCTTCCGCAAGCGGGATAGCCGAAAGTGGACGTGGAGGAGCCCGAACCGCGAGACTAGAAATGAAATAGACTTCATACTCTGCGCTAACCCTGGCATCATACAAGATGTGGACGTGCTCGGCAAGGTGCGCTGCAGTGACCACAGGATGGTAAGAACTCGAATTAGCCTAGACCTGAGGAGGGAACGGAAAAAACTGGTACATAAGAAGCCGATCAATGAGTTAGCGGTAAGAGGGAAAATAGAGGAATTCCAGATCAAGCTACAGAACAGGTATTCAGCTTTAACTCAGGAAGAGGACCTTAGTGTTGAAGCAATGAACGACAATCTTGTGGGCATCATTAAGGAGTGTGCAATGGAAGTCGGTGGTAACTCCGTTAGGCAGGATACCAGCAAACTATCGCAGGAGACGAAAGATCTGATCAAGAAACGCCAATGTATGAAAGCATCTAACCTTACAGCTAGAATAGAACTGGCAGAACTTTCGAAGTTAATCAACAAGCGTAAGACAGCTGACATGAGGAAGTATAATATGGATAGAATTGAACATGCTCTCAGGAGCGGAGGAAGCCTAAAAACAGTGAAGAAGAAACTGGGAATTGGCAAGAATCAGATGTATGCGTTAAGAGACAAAGCCGGCAATATCATTACTAATATGGATGAGATAGTTCAAGTGGCTGAGGAGTTCTATAGAGATTTATACAGTACCAGTGGCACCCACGACGATAATAGAAGAGAAAATAGTCTAGAGGAATTCGAAATCCCGAAGGTAACACCGGAAGAAGTAAAGAAAGCCTTAGGAGATATGCAAAGGGGGAAGGCAGCTGGGGAGGATCAGGTAACAGCAGATTTGTTGAAGGATGGTGGACAGATTGTTCTAGAGAAACTGGCCACCCTGTATATGCAATGCCTCATAACCTCGAGCGTACCGGAATCTTGGAAGAACGCTAATATAATCCTAATCCATAAAAAAGGGGACGCCAAAGACTTAAAAAATTATAGACCGATCAGCTTACTGCCCGTTGCCTACAAAGTATTTACTAAGGTAATTGCAAATAGAATCAGGAACACCTTAGACTTCTGTCAACCAAAGGACCAGGCAGGATTCCGTAAAGGCTACTCAACAATAGACCATATTCACACTATCAATCAAGTGATAGAGAAATGTGCAGAATATAACCAACCCTTATATATAGCTTTCATTGATTACGAGAAAGCGTTTGATTCAGTCGAAACCTCAGCAGTCATGGAGGCATTACGGAATCAGGGTGTAGATGAGCCATATGTAAAAATACTGGAAGATATCTATAGCGACTCCACAGCCACCGTAGTCCTCCATAAAGCAAGCAACAAAATCTCAATAAAGAGAGGCGTCAGGCAGGGAGATACGATATCTCCAATGCTATTCACAGCGTGTTTTCAGGAGGTATTCAGAGACCTGGATTGGGAAGAATTGGGGATAAAAGTTAATGGAGAATACTTTAGTAACTTGCGATTCGCTGATGATATTGCCTTGCTTAGTAACTCAGGGGACCAATTGCAATGCATGCTCACTGACCTGGAGAGGCAAAGCAGAAGAGTCGGTCTAAAAATTAATATGCAGAAAACTAAAGTAATGCTTAACAGTCTCGGGAGAGAACAGCAATTTACAATAGGCAGCGAGGCACTGGAAGTCGTAAGGGAATACATCTACTTAGGGCAGGTAGTGACGGCGGATCCGGATCATGAGAGTGAAATAATCAGAAGAATAAGAATGGGCTGGAGTGCGTTTGGCAGGCATTCCCAAATCATGAACAGCAGGTTGCCGTTATCCCTCAAGAGAAAAGTATATAATAGCTGTGTCTTACCAGTACTCACCTACGGGGCAGAAACCTGGAGGCTTACGAAAAGGGTTCTACTCAAATTGAGGACGACACAACGAGCTATGGAAAGAAGAATGATAGGTGTAACGTTAAGGGATAAGAAAAGAGCAGATTGGGTGAGGGAACAAACGCGAGTTAATGACATCTTAGTTGAAATCAAGAAAAAGAAATGGGCATGGGCAGGACATGTAATGAGGAGGGAAGATAACCGATGGTCATTAAGGGTTACGGACTGGATCCCAAGGGAAGGGAAGCGTAGCAGGGGGCGGCAGAAAGTTAGGTGGACGGATGAGATTAAGAAGTTTGCAGGGACGGCATGGCCACAATTAGTACATGACCGGGGTTGTTGGAGAAGTATGGGAGAGGCCTTTGCCCTGCAGTGGCCGTAACCAGGCTGATGATGATGATGATGATGATGGAGGGGGAAGAGGTCGCCATAGCGCTTGCAGCGACCGAAGGCTACCGAAGTAACAGATCACTAACCATATTAACAGACTCCAAAGCTGCATGCAGGCATTACATGCAGGGGAGAGTCTGTAAAGAGGCCCTGCGAATCCTCCTCGGAGCAGGAACCCTCGGAAATAAAGTGAAACACAAACTTTTCTGGATACCGGCCCATACCGGGATAGAAGGGAACGTGAGAGCAGACAGTCTAGTTCGCGATATCACATACCGAGCTGGACAGATAGAGCCTCTCGAGAACCCTACAATGATGGAGCCGACGTGTGCGGAAATATTAAACTACCATAGAGGGCAGAGAATCAAATATCCTCCGCCACACACACTACTTACACAACAGGAAGCAGCCGACTGGAGAAGGCTACAAACCGGAACTTTCTATAATCTACACATACTAAGTAAAATGTACCCGACACAATACAGAAACTCCTGCCCATGGTGCGGAGAAATACCAACTCTTCACCACATAACATGGGAATGTAAGCATAACTACACATTCCATAAACATAAAAACCCGAGTGCGGAGCAATGGGAGGGCCTGCTCACAAGCAGCGAGCTCACCGCCCAAAGGGCAATGGTGCAGCACGCGTGCGAAGTGGCCAGGCTCAGTGGAGCCCTGGAATAGGGGCACACCCGTGCTGAAGAGCCAGGCAGCAAGCGCAAGACGGCTCACCGCTAAACCCCTTGATAGAATCAATAAAGTTTTTCTCTCTCTCTCTCTCTCTATTTCCGGCCGCGGAAACCGCATTTCGATAAGGGAGAAGTGCGAAAACGCTCTTGCACATTTATTTTAACACATGTCAATCAATCAATCAATCATTCAATCATAATCATCATCATCAGCCTGGTTACGCCAACTGCAGGGCAAAGGCCTCTCCCATACTTCTCCAACTACCCCGGTCATTTGCTAATTGTGGCCATGTTGTCCCTGCAAACTTGTTAATCTCATCCGCCCACCTAATTTTCAGTCAATCAATCACACGTGGTGAATAATTAATCCGGAGCCTCTCGACTACGCCGTCCTCCATTACCTGCTGCGCAATGTCGGGACGTTAAACCCGACATTTAAAGGGCCCCTGAAACGGTTCGGACAAATTTTGTAGACGCGTAGGGTACAGCTTAAGTAGAACATTCGCACCACAATTTAAGTGAAGCGTTACGTATTAATGGAGCTGCAAGCGATTAGAAGTTACCCTCCTCCCCAGCCACGCTTTTCCTCAACTCGTTCGCCGAGCGAGCGGGGCTAAGCTCCGCCTTCACTGGTCCTGCGTCACGATGCGACGTCACATCGTCCACTTCCGGTTGTTTCGGAGCCCGCCCCCGCCCGCGCGAAACCTCTCCGCTAGCCGCTTGGCTGTCGACCCCAAGCGAGAGCTATCGAAGCAGCGTGCGTTGCGAGCATTCTGTGGTAGCGCCGAACGTGTATGGTATTCCGTTAACCACAGGCAAGCTGGTCATTTCGGCAAATGACTGGATGCATAAACTCAAGCTGATGAAGGAACTTTGGCGTAGACGTACGTGAGCGGCCTGATCGGTCTGCACGGTCCAGACACTTGTTGGCGCAGCGCTTAACCAGCCAAACAAAGCGCTAATATTGCTCTAACCAAGTGTAAAACATTTTAAACATTTATAAAAACAACGTGTTGATGATTACACTCGTGCGAAAAATACGCACCAGCAGCGAAGAAGAATACGCTTCGTTGCTGCTACTGTGTATGGTTGAGCTCTATGCCACCAGGTGGCTGCACCGTGCAGACCATTCACATTTGCCCTTCTGCTCATCTCGGCTCATCCCGTTACGGCACAGTCAAGCGGCCAGACCCTGTCGCCTTGCGCTTATGTTTGCCCTAATACGGGACTCGCGAAACGCTATTGCGTTAGTAATCTTCCGGTGTAAAGTGAGGGCCACAAACGCGCAAATCCTGGCGCCGATCGTATAGCGGCAGTCCGATGCGCAGCAGCCAGTTCGCTCGTACGCTGCCTTGCACAGGGACACGATGTCGCAGCTTGACATATTGCCAGTCGCTACGTTTGCAGTCCACAAGGCAACAAAGTCGAATCATAGTACTTGCGAAAAGACTGAGACCGACTGTGACCGCGGAGCTTTCGTCAAAACGTAGTACGTCGTAACACAAGCAGACGACACTTGCTGTGTGCCGGAAGTGCTTAAGTGTACTGAAAAATTGTTCTTGTGCATTCTCTTTATGCTACTTTCTTTTTATAAAAACAAATTAACTAACATTCCAACTATTACAAAGATCATTTGTTTACCATAAAGTTGGAAAAATTATCGATCACGCGCCCTGGTCAGCCAATCGGATAGCTCGCCCGACTGACGTCATATGGGTGATTTTGGTCATATGGGTAGGGGCGGCTTAAAATTCTGCCGAGCAGTGCGCTGCGATCGGCAGCGATGTCCATATTTAAAACCTTATAATAAAATACACGCTTTACGCAGATCACTTAGATGTGTCAATTAATGATCAGAAGGACCTACTCTAACGACTCAGTACGTTTGTAGAAAATCGTCAAAAGCGTTTCAGGGTCCCTTTAATATTTTTTTTTGTGCGAAAGGGTCAGATGACCTATGAGCGAAAAAGCCGGCGGCGTCTGTAGCAGCGAAACGGCCCCTAAATTCCGATTGGCTGCGACGCCACGTGACGAATGCGCCTTGCGCGCTCGTGACGCTGGCATCGCGCTTGCCGGCTCGGGCCTCGATGGAGCAGTGGGCGAAACGTAACACCTGGTGGGCCCCAGTAGCGTGCCAAGTGTTGCGCGAGGGGAGAGGGCATATCGCCGCGACGCCACGTCACCAGCACGCCTCGACGGACCACATACGGCGACGGGACCCCGCGGGGCGAACGAAGCGTTGAAAGCACAACGCGTACGAAGCTTCCGGCGCTAGGCGCACTTTTCCAACATCGCAGATCACTCTGGAGACGAAGCCCGCGCGGGCGCGCAATTTGCCCACGTCGCAGATTTCTCTCAAGGTACAGCGGCCGCGCGGCCGCGCCGTAAGCAGCAGCCGCCGGAGTACAGTGACTCACGCGAATGAGTCATGGGACTTACCTTAATAAAACTTTTACTGCGTAAGTAATGCAGATTGGCTATTTTCAAGCTCTCATGTTAGCTATCACTTCACATTTCTCACAAAACCAAGAAATGACGTTTTATTTTAAGTTCCATGAATTAACTATTGCATATATCCTCATGGTTTCGCAATATTGTACACATGACTATATGTCTAGTTTAAGATTGTAGAATTATTTTATTGCATTTGTAAGCGGTGAATCGATTGTCTACGGCGAGCCGATAAACTCAGAATGATCTTACGTGGCCTTGCCGAGAGATTTCTATATAATGTTTCGCATTAAAAGGTCGAGGTGGAGAGGAGTCGTGGAAGAAATTTTTTTTTTTACGCTTTAAACGAACGGTAGTCGAACAAACGATGTCACCTGCTGGAGGCAACGCTTCAGCGAGGGTACTTGTCCGTTTCACGTCAATAGCTGTTTTCTATCGAAGCGCTTTTATACTATAGGTCTCTTCTCTGTCTAATTTGGATGTATGCCTGAATACATGGGAGTAGGAAA
The DNA here is from genome assembly GCF_050947875.1 of Dermacentor variabilis. Classification (NCBI taxonomy): domain Eukaryota; kingdom Metazoa; phylum Arthropoda; class Arachnida; order Ixodida; family Ixodidae; genus Dermacentor; species Dermacentor variabilis. Next base: position 62,467,412 of record NC_134577.1, on the reverse strand, counting down.
TGAACTAGTGGGGGGCAGTACATCAAGCAGCCATCCTCCGCAAGCCAACTCTCCTCCCGCGCTCGGGACTCTCTCTCTCTTTCTCTCAAGGGTGATTTGTTCCCGGTAGGCTTTAATTGATGCGCACTTGTACGGGAGGTGGGTGGGAGGCCCGGGCGAGGGGGGGGGGTTGAGTAGGGGCTGCTTTGCCAACCACTCTGTGCAGCTCCGGTCGTTTACAGCCACCGGGCACATTTCTCTTCTTCGTTGCAACGTGTGAGTACGACGGCCGCGCTTCGCTGCCTCACTCGTTTCCTCTTTGGTGGAGCGTGCGCTGAGCCCGGTTAACTGAACCGTATAGAGGCGCTATCACGTGTTGGGCCGACTTTTAAACGCGATAATAGCTTGCTTTGGCTCTTTCGGCCGTTCTTGGGGTCGGTCGATTTTTCCATGACCGGTCGATGGTCCGTGGTCGGACTCGGCGAGGGAAATGTTCGTTATCTCGCACTCGTTCGCTCAACCGTTCGTTCGTTCGTTCGCTCGTTCGTTTCATTCGCTTACAATCACTATCATCATCGACGGTTACTGCGCGATTTCTTTCTATAGTTTCGATTTAATGCCGTGACGCTGCTTCTTATAGTCATCTGAATTGCCCGTGCCCGCTAGCACATTCGTTAAGCGTGCGCACGGCTCACCGAAATGCCGTAGACGAACTTGTCCGCCACCGCGGTGTCTGCGGGCGCCGAGGCGTAGGTGCGCCTGATGCGGAGGAAAGCGGCCGTCGCCATGCGGCGCTCTCCGGCGCACGTGACCTCCCCCGGCGAGCGGAGCTTGTGCGTCGAGACGACCACGTAGTCGAGCTCGGCGAGCAAACGCGGCAGTTGGTAGGGGCCGAGAAGGTGGGGCAGCGGGGGCACCGTGAGCATCACGCCCAGCGAACGGGACTTGAAGAGCCTCACGAAGGAAGGAAAGCTGACTGCGAGAGCCCCCGGAACGGCTTGGCTGCACGCGTCGCCCGGACGGATCCAGTCGATGTTGATGCCCTGGTCGATTGTATACCGATCGTTCTTGAAACAAGCAGCGCGAAAGAAACAAGAATGACGCCGTAGAAAGGAAGGCGGACACAGCGCTGGATATCGACGGGAGGATTTTGTTGAAATCTCGCTAATATAATCACGGCTCGCCGCCACAATAAACGCAGTATATAAATACGGGTTCTGCCCAATGACAAATTTGTATCGTGCTATAAGTCACATTGGCCACACTACAACTGCCTTTACATTGAAGCCGCACTATATATATATATATATATATATATATATATATATATATATATATATATATATATATATATACTTAAGGAACGGAAAAGAAAGAGGCTACTCAAAACATTTGCGTAAGATAAATTCGTTGTCATTACTACTATTATAAATGTACTAATCTAGCTTAACTACTGAACACTTCAGCATAACAGCTTTCTTGGAAAACTAGTGCAGTTCAAGCAAAAAGTGGACCACGAGAAGGGGGCAAAAACAAACTGTTGATGTGTCTTCGCGAGCACAAGTTCATGTACTCATGAACGCACATACATCCTCGTGTTGTTTGAGCTGCTCTGTATAGTATTGCGAAATGGTTCACAAACGAGCCTTTTTATACCCTGGTTATTGTAGTTTTAGTTAGTTATGCCCAAACTTATGTCCTTTAGGTGCTGCCGTCGTAAAATTTGCTTTCACCAACTTTTTTTTTTGCTCCTTCACAATCATGGAAATCGTTCAGCTGCAGTAGAGCGGAATAAGAACTCTTGACACGGCTACTTTCGACAAGTTCACGGAATATGGATTCCAAGCTAGAACTCTCCACAGGAGAATGAGATATGAGATCAATAACCGCTTCGCGTCTAGCATACTTGGAAAGTACCTATCCAGTCACTTGAAATATGTACCTTATCGTAAAACATTTAAAAGCAGGGAAAAGAAGAGAAACCGTCACGTGACGACATGCAGACACCAAGAGCAAACCCGCAGCCGTATGCAAACTCGTTTTACTAAAACACATCATACATTTCTTTTTTCAAACCTACAGTACATGTCTTATCAGATATGTCCCGAGGTGTATGCGACACCTTTCAGATATCATTATTTTCAGAAGTGATCTGACTTTTGATGTACTATCTTGGCTACACACAACTGCGCGCTCAGTGCCTGAAGAGCATTCACAATTCACAATTTAGTATAACACACAAACTATTCATATGGTTGTATTCGAAAATGAACTGTTCAGCACTTTCGCTCATTGAGAAACTAACCAAACGTTTCTCCAACCGGCTGTCAAAGTCTACTTACTGTTCTCCATCTGCTAAACAATGTATTGCAAATTGTCACAACGACGACAAAAGTTTTCGAAGCAAAGCAGGAACAAAATGGGTAACTCAAGCTTTGCTTTCGGTTTCGCGGCGGTAGCTCACATGACAACCTGCGATTTTGACTCGTAGTGTGTCATTTAGTGTTTTGTCGTGTAGCATTTGTATCTTTCACGCTGCCAATCAGCAATTTTTCTTCCTCTTGCAAAGGACCCCTTTGCACGTATGTATAGCACGCAAGTCTTCCATCAGCTTTAAGGGCCCCGTGGCGCAGAAAATCTGGCGTCGTCGGCGTTGTTCGTGCATTGACTATGCGTTGACTGTGCGTTGACTGTGCGTTGACTGTGCGTTGACTATGCGTTGACCGTGCGTTGACCGTGCGTTGACCGTGAGCGAGTTTTCTACCAATTGCAGAGCGGCGCTCGGTTTCTTGCAGCACCACCGTATGGCGCTCGCATCCGCGTCACCGGTCGTGCGGGGGAAAGAAAAAAAAGAACCAGAAAGCTCGCTTTCGTGTAAAGCGTTTGACGCAAGCGTTATCCAGTAAAGATTACGGTTGCATAAGATGCAGTTGCCGGGAAGAGTTGTATATGTAAATGCTATCGGGATGTACTCTTAAAAGACGAAGCTTTAGTGCCTGCCAAGGTTTTCTTTTCCTTTTTCTGATCTTTTTTTTTCCAGAACCATTTATTCATCATTTTTGCAAAGCTAGTCACACTTCTTGGAAAGCTTGTTTGCAAGCGTGCTCTATAAATGCTAGGCCAATTGTGTAGTTTCACTTTCTAAATGATAATTAGTGATATCGAGCTTTAAAACTGATCCTAATTGTGCCGTAGTCACCTATCTTAACTTCCACCAGTGAGTACAAACGTTGTGCCTAAATATACCGAAATAAATACTCCTTCTGTAAATATGTGCGTCTGACTATTCAATATATTATACTCGACATTCGGTACTTACTATGCGTTTTCTATTCGCATTCGAAAAAAAGTTCATCTTCGCCCAGCCCCAATTAATTGTAGCGCAGCCACTTGCCGAGTAGACGTCGGTGTTGTTCTCCACGAAATCGGCCACGGCTTGGCCGATTGTGGCATTCGAAACTGCTTCGTAAATTGCGTAGCTGTCTTCCCACGACCCGCCCAGCGTCAGGTAGACGGGAACGTCCACACCCCGACGCCTCGAGGAGGCGACAGTCTTGAGTGCTTCGCCGACTTTCTTTCCCCTCAACCTTCCGGTCTTGAATTGCGGACCGGCGTGGCCAATCATCATGGAGTAGTGGACGATTGCGTTGCAGTACTGCGCTTGGATGTCGTACGGGGTGTAAGCGAACGTGACGGTCCCGCTCTCCCAGATGTATCTGCAGAAGGGGGGGGGGGATATTAAGAAAGTCGCGAACTTTAGTGGTGCGATAACCCATCATATGCGCCTGACAACGCGTTGGAAAAAAAAATGACTGGTACCAAAGTGTTGGAAGCTTCAGCGGAACCCCTTCCCCCTCCATACTTCATCCTCCCCCTCTAGCGCCCTTATATATTGTCACGTGGTAGTGACTGTGAAGAAAGCAGCCAAACTGAGAAAGACGAAACTAGCGTTTTATTGGGCGAACTTGTGCCCTCAAAAACAGGCTACACTCAAAGAACGGCGACAGCGGCGAACACACTCGGCGATCGTCGAAAATCTGATCAGCGGGTCAAACGCGTCGGCTTTTATACATCAGTCATCGAACGTTCCAGAGTAATCGCTGGGACCCGCGTGCCTTCCACAAAGTTCTACATTTTTCGCGTCGAGCACACATGCGATCAGGTTACACAAGGTTCGTTCACAGACAGTGGATGGAACCATCGATAACATTCCAGAAACTTCCCACACATGCAAGCGCGTCCTGCGCTGTGCGATAACATTTGCTAGGCGGTGAAACGTCTCAATATTGATGTTTCCACCGCTCTCGTAGGTTCTGTAGGTTTTGGAGAATCTTTCAATGAGTGTTGGCATAGGTTCCTTCTGCCTTTCCAACAGTAATTTGTTACATTTCTTTCTCATGCAGATGAAGAGTCATATAGATTCGACGCAGATGCTGGAATCTACATGCTAAGCGAAGCTTTTTTGGAACGGTTAATTTCTCAAAATGCTATAATGCAAAAAAAAAAATTGCCCGTTTTCTGCAACACGTTTTTACTGCATACCAGCAGCGATTGGTTGCCTGCGAGGCATGACGCGAGGACCCTCACCGCATGTAACGTGACCCACGTGACTGCGGACTACCCTGCCTCCGTGATCGACTCGGTTTTTCAATGCGCCAACTCCGGAATCGTTCCGGTTTAGTATCGCGCTCTCCCCAGGATCGGCTTTCTTTTCGTATCGCTATTCCACGACCGAGCAGGCGTGCCATACCCCGAGTAATGAGGCATAGAAAGCTCCGCGTTATTAAAAGAATGTGTGTCAAGGCATTTGTTTCTTGCAATGAGGTTATCTAGGCAACGGTAGTTCTTTTATTGTGTAACTGCGTAGATAAGAGAGTCACTTACTGGTACACCGGTAGGGGTGTGCGGATGACTATTCCAATTCGTTATATTATCAGTGTGCTGTCTGTGACCTAATCGTCAAGGCAGCCGCAGCTACTGCTAGCGAAGTCAGGGAGGATTCGAGAAATAAAAGAAAGCTCTACTTTGAAATCGAATGGGATATCATTCTCTTTCTTTATACACGTATCGAGAAAGGCGGGGTTTCAGTCGTAAGATTCACATAATAAATGGTTATATTAAAACAAGCGTACCTTTTCATAACTTCTAAGAACTTGGGAATTTTTGTTCCGGAGAACAAAGGAAGCAGTAGGCTAAAACGCCGCAGAATGTATTTCTTTTTTTTTCTCTCTCTATAACGAAGCTGTCGCCAGCCAGCATACCCACTATCGAAGACGCAGATGACACGTCTGTACTGCGTGCCCGTCACGTGTCCTCCTCTGTACGTCTTGGAGGGCACGTCACCAAAATGCGCGGCTGCGTAGGGAGCGTAGTCGCAGCTCTGCGGCGCGATCTCGAAGTCGCCTTCGTTGTAGGACAGGTTCTGCGGTGCGAGACAGCGTAAAAGAAAGGCAGCTAGCTAGGGCATAAAAGACGTCGTAGTTTATGGCCTCAGGGTTAACTCTGGACACTAGATGTTCATTTCTGGAAATGGCGCTACAGAAAAAAATAAAAAGATAAACAGACACGAACAGACACGATTGTTCTTGACACTAGAGGTTATTTAGAAAGCTAAACCAGCATGCTGGCGAGAGTTTCAGCACCACGCATCCAAATTAATTGTGGCCGCCACGGTCTGGAATCGAAGCCGCGACCTAGCCTTCAACAGAGCGCCAGAGTCAGTTTCATTATTGTTCTTTGTGTGTGCCCTTCTTTTCTCTTTCTTTCTGCCTTGCATGTATGCATGCATTGCGACCCATCACCATGGTAGCTTCACTATACTTTTATCCATGGGTTCAACTATAGCCTATAGTTGAGCCAAGATATCTTCCCGTAGTCACTTTCTCTCCTCCGCTCAATCACCTTTCCCATGGCCAAACTATTACATCTCGCCCACATATATAAAAACAGAGCAACAAGAAAAAGGAAATGGACTCTGGCACATCATGCGTATAAAACCATACGATTCCCCACGTCTCTTGTGCGGTGCCTGTTCCTGTTTCCCTACATATTACCCAAAATCTCGTCGGGTCAACCCGATTGTGTAGATCGCGAGCGACCAAGAAGGACAGATACTCGCGTGCCTCACCAGGACTTCCTCGATCGACGGCTGAGACCTCGGGTTTCCCGCAGTGTCGTATCCGGGGTGGTCCCTGTAAGGCGAGACGTGCGTCGTGTGCGGCAGTAGCACGACGCCCAGAGGGAGCAACACCACCATGGAGAACGCACCGAGGGCCGACCAGAACCGGAACCAGTGACAGCACTCGCACCGGCGTGGAACTGTCTCCTCCTCTTCCTCGCTCTCGACCTCGTCCTCTGTCTACGCGGGGACGCGCAGCGTCAAACTATAGTTCAACGTGCGTTCCGCAAATGCATACTACACTCACTGTCGCAAACTGACTGCAGCAGAAGGCAAACTAACGGTCCCGGCCAGACAACCAGCAACGGTAACCAGAGGAAAACAGGATTCGGCGGAAATGCATAACCGTTGCGAATCGCCGGATTTGTTACGAAGTGTTTTGCTAAACATGATCCATTTCGGAAAGACACAAGGTCATTTCTAAAAGCAAGAAGTTTAAGCAAACCGATGCACTATCCATGGTGGCTGAACCGCCGAACTTGTAGCATCTGTGGACGCTGACCACAGTAATCTTTGCTGGAAACTGTATGTATGTAACATGGCCTCCGAAATAGGGTGGCAGCGCGCGCAGCCTTAGCTCTGAGGCCATGCCTGTAGCGTTTCACATCGCATGTACAAGTGCCGCCTGCGGCGAGCATCGCCGCTGGCGGCACTTGTACATGCGATGTGAAACCCTTTGAGTCGGAACGAAAAAAAAGAGAAGAAAAAGAAAGCATCAGTACCGAAACTTCGCTGCACGTTAAACAAGTTGGTAACTGTTTTAGTTTTAAAGAGACCTAAAGAATTTACAGGCTAAAGCCAGTGCATATAAAGCGCCCGGCATAATAGGACTGAAAAAGCTACAAACTGTTTTATCAGTCGTATCATCCATTCGACCGTGACACCGTACACTTCTGCGCAATCTCCTGTGCCTTAAACATGTCGTTGTTTCAGCGAAATAAGATTATAGCTGGCGCTTGTTCCTTCTTGTTCTTTTCGCTGGTTCTGAGTGAGCGCTTTTTTCTTCCAGTGCGAGACAATCATAGGCGGACTTACCTATTTCTGAGGTATCCAGTGGGTAAGTCATAACTAAACATATCGGCCGATCCCGAACGCAGTGACGTCTAAAATTATGGGCTAATCCCGGAGGCAGTATACAGACTAGCGCAGCGTCTTAAAGCGCTAGCTGCCACGAGAGAAGAATGTGAGAAGCTGACACGTGACACACGCGCGCCAGACGTTCCAAAGAGCGATTTTGGGCACGACTAGGGGCTCCACTATAAGGGGCTAAGATATTAATATCCCCCACCACATAAAGCATTAACAAAGGAGGAGGCCGCAGGATGGCGTGGACTGCAAACGGGCTCCTTCCCAAACTTACACATACTAAGTAGGATGTTCCCCACGCAGTATAGCGCAACCTGTACGTGGTGTGGAGCTAAACCAACATTATACCACATGGGAGTGTACAAGAAACCAGGCATTCCACAAACACAAAACACCAAGTGCGGAGCAGTGGGAGAGCTGGCTCACCAGCCGCGAGCTAGAGGCTCAAAGAGCTCTAATAGCGCACGCGTGCGAGGTGGCCCGGCTCAGTGGAGCTCTGGACTAGGGGCCCATTCATGGCTGAAGAGGACCCAAGCTTCAAGAATGAAGACTTCGGCCTCGACCCGCTAAAACCTTAAAAAAGTCAATAAAGTTTTCCATTCCATTTGGGCACGACAGAAGTATGCGTGTAAACGGCGACCTGATCGTCCGATCGTTGTAATATTGGTCCTCCTCCGCGCTGGAAGGCAGAGCTTCGATCGCCCAACGGCTACGCATTTCTTTACGGCATTATAGGTGGACCTAATTCACCCACTTTAGAGGTGCCTTGCGGAAAACTCGAGGTTGTTTCAAGCGTATACGGGAGAGCTTCACACGCGCATACGAAATCGCAAGTTAATCAGAAATATAGAAACGTCACTTTAGTAAATGAGAGTGCGTAAGGTAGAACGTTGGGGAACGCAGGGAGAGGCCTTCGTCCTGCAGTGGACACAGAATGGCCTGATGATGATTGTGATTATGACGATGATGATGATGATGATGGTGATGATGGTGGTAGAGCGTTGGCACGCGCGTGAACGTTATCTGTCGAGACGTCACAATAACCTCAATTTAAATGTGCATGCTGTCGCATACTTAAGGCAGTCGGCACGTTTTGTTCTTGCGAAAACATCCACACTGAGGATTAGGAAGGTGTTTTAACTGAAAAAGCGCAGATATTTTTGTTCTCGTGATGATGGTCGCGTACCTCGTGGCTGTCCAGGTCCCTGGTGTAGACGCTAAGCAGAGCGTCCTGTGGCAACGCGTAGGAAGAGGTGGGCGGGGTGGACGCCAGCGGCTTCCCGAGTGACTCTCGAGACCTCTTTAGTGACCGCTTGATCTGCACCCCACAGAGACAGACGCCAAAGGTAAGTCAGGCTGGTAGAAGTAGCGCCCGTTCAGTGCTTGGGCGCTTTCAGTCGTGGCATCGAACGCGAAATTTGCGGTTTTCTACTAAGCTTCCCAACACAATGTCACGAGGTGTCTATCGGATATATGGCGGATTCTTGCTTATTTTGAATGTTCCTCTATGGGAAGGCCTCTAAATAAAGTGAGCGCATCCCGCACATCGTATTTGTGAGAAGTAAAAGCTTTCTTTAACGTTTACGCAAATGTTGGGACAAATTCATAGCGATAGTGGCGCAAGTGTAACACCATGACAGTAGCGTTTCGATGTATTCGAGAGTTCGACGGAACAACGTCTGTTGAGGTAACAATTACTGCTAAATAATTACTGCTACAAACGAAACCAGTCCCCGACGAAATAGTAAAAAACCAAATGACATTCGAGAGATTACTGTTCTGCAAGTTAGCTTTTACCATACGACCAGTAACCCGCTTCATTCCTTACAATGTTGTAATGCAGGTGTGGGGTCCAATTTACGCGGCAGAAATTCACGTTATTTTGTTAGACGCAACGTACTTTACTTATGGTACTGCAACGGCGCCAGACAACACAAAGGTGAAAAGAGGAAAACGTCAAGACGACCTCAAGTCCCCCTTTTTTTGTCCTTTATACTTATGTTGCTGTTTGCAGACCATGGCAAATCACCCAAACCAGCAATTTTACTCTTTGGGGTCCTCGTCTCATTCACATTCGACACAAGCTTCGGTACAGTGTTGCAACTTGACCTCCACACTCGGCTGCTTCTCTTGCTTAGTTCTTTCCTTTCTGCTTCTGATTGCACCTACCAAGAGTAAAGCCGAAAGCCGTGGTAGCGTGATGGCGCCATATACGGGTGTCCTAGCGTCGCACAGATGCAAGACTAATGGGTAGCGGCCCAGTGGACAGTGTGGTATAGTTGCTAGAGGGTAGTGCGGTAGGGAGTAATGGGCTTGCGTCTAATCGGTCTAATCGCCCCCCCCCCCCCCAACACACACACACCTGCGCGCTTGTGTACATGTGTGCCAGAATGGCGGCGGTTCCCGATGTGTCCCTACACTAAAAGGAGAGACGTGGTACCATCGAGGTACCTGTAGTATTATTCAGTATGTAAAACACTATTCCTCGACATTGCAGAAAGCGCCATCCGCCGTATTGCCTACGTCGCTGCAAAGCAAAACTGCTCGCTGGGCATCATAGCTGTTGCTGCACCAGACTGCGTGGTAGTTGCAAGTGGGTAGGGTGGGGCTTGTGCCTGTACTCAGCAAGGCAAGAGCTAGGACTAGCCAGCACACGCAAAGCTTGTGTGTGGGAGGAAGGGGGTGATGTGGGGAGAGGAGCTGCGAAGAAAGCCTTGCTTTAAAATTGCACCAGAAGGCTTCGCAGCGCGCACCTTGAGGTTGCTCTTGGCCAGGTTCCGATTCGCCGGATGCCTTATCGACTCGTCGCCTCCTTGAGCAGCACCAGTGGCGGGATTCGGCGGGGCGTCAACGGGAGCGTTGCGCTGCGAATCCAAAACCATAGACTTGCCACCTGTACCCCCCCCCCCCTTTTTTTTTTTTTTGCTCGCTAAGTAAGTGATTTAAAGGGGCGCTAGAGAGGGATATAGAAATAAAGATGCCATGGCACCAAATTTTCATGTTCTAATTATGCATCGCATGTTAAATTATATGTATGTGTGCCACAGCGAGCCGGAAAAGTTTGAGCGCATTCGGTTCGGTAAAACAGAAAAAAAAATGAATTTCGATTTCTTTATGCCGCAAGGTGAACGATACTGGTAGCACTAACTATAGTGACGAAATGAATCGCACTCCTCCTCAACGGCTCCCTCGGAACAAAGGTAGCCGATCTCAAAGGTCATTATTTTGTTTGCTGCAAACACTGGAAGTAGTTGCAGAAGTCGAGACTATATCATGGTCGCGAGCGTTTTTTTTTTTCTCTTTCGCATCTGCGTCTCGGTAATTAGCCAGAGGTGGCATTCTCTGGTCTGTGCTGTTTTGATCGCGCCAGTGAATGAACTGCGGGCACAATTTAAAACGGGCGACGCCCTTGCTGCGCCGTTGGGCGCATGCGTGCGGAACAGGACGTTCGATACGATTTCGCGCTGCTTCGAAGCTGTCGTCAAAGCGGTGACCCGCCCCACAATTTTTTATGTCGCACAACCCACGGCAATATGACGGTTGCCTTCGGTGGATTAAGCTTAGTGGCAGCGATTTCAAATGGAATATTCTAGTTACCATGTGGGTTGAGCCAGGGCTCTTATTCTTTTTGTTTCTTTGTGTGTGTGTATGCACAACTATATTAAAGATTAACAGCGCCCATAAATTTAGGCAAGGAATACCTGAGTAACGATGTGTACAAATGAAAAGCCGCTTACCAATATCTTCAGCCATTCTCCGACTGTTAACTGCTGTTTCCCGCTGTCAGGAGCGCCTTCGTTTTCGATGTCAGCGAGGTCCTTCTTGTCATCGGAGCGCTCCTTGTCGTGGGGCTTCATACCGTTTTCAACCTGGTCTTCGGTCGTCGACAGTGCGGCAGGTTTTGTCGCTGGTGGTTGCGCTGTGACTTTCGTCGGAGGCGACCTCTTGCGGCGAGCGCTACCACGAGGCGCAGGCGTCGGTTCGTGGTCTTTTCCGCTGCCTCTGTCTTCTACTGGAATACTGGCCGTCTGGCCACCTTCGTACGCGGACCGCACGTCTCGCAGTGTCAACGGGCCCACCATTGACGGTTTCCGGCCCCTCCGACCTCTGCTCCCAGGTGCTTCGTCCCTCTCTGCCGTGTACTCCGTACTTCTTCGAGACGGCTCCCTATCCTCTGGCTCCGCGTCTGCCTTCCACCGTCTGTCTTCCTTCAGTAGTCTGGTGGCAGTAGCCTCGGGTGGCCTTTCGCTTTCCAGTGGTGAGCGTCCCGTACGGTAATAGTACCTGTCAGATCCAGCAGTGCCACTGGGTGTGCTTTCTTTGTACCGGGAACCAACGGGGCTTTGGTCGTCGTCGTCTCTGCGAGGCATGCGCCGTCCGTAGAGGCTCTTGCGACTCTCAACGGTTCGCCGAATTTGCTGGTCATCTTGCTGGCCCTTTTGTTGTCTAGGAACAGGACGTTCGCGCTCGTTTTGGTCGTAGTCGTGTTTAGCGGGCAGCTTTCGCGACCTTTCCATATCTTTCACAGGAGGACCTTCTTTTGTATAGCTCATGCCGGGCTTCTCAGAGGTTCGTTGATCTCTTGGTTCCTCGGTATCCGATAAGGCGTGTTTCTTTGACAGTCTTGAAACCGAATACCCCTTCTCTTCTTCACGGGTGATTGCGGCGGGCAGCGTGTGCTGCATTCGACGGCCGTTCACGACACGAAGAAGCTCGTCACTATCGCGTCTGCTCGGTGTCTCAAGAGTTCGTTGGTGCTTTGGTTCTTCATCGTCCGAAGAGCCGCGTTTCGTGGATGACCGCCTTTCCTTTGGTAAAGACCACTCGCTCTCGACGTCTTCGTCTACGCGTTCTCCAGGCACTTTACGGAACCCGCTACGGTCTTCCTTACGAGGAAGGTTTTCGTCAAGGTAACGCGTACTGCGCCTGCCAACGCCTCGCAGGAATTTGGGTTCCGCGCTCTCCGAGAAAGGCCGTTTCTTCGACGGCGATTTTCGCCTGAAAGATGAGCGCTCCTTTTCGTCTTCTTCATCAGTGGTTGCGCCGGGGAGCCTGCGGTTCTTGCCGTAGCCTTCGTCGACAGGAGGAGCCTCGTCGACATAACGTTTGCCCAGCTGTTCAGCAGGTCGCTTGTCCTCAATTTTATCCCGTTTCGACGACGCGCGCTTCGTCGGTGTCCGTCTACCCCTTGAAAGTGAACTTTCCCCGTCGTCGCCTTCATAGATTGCCACAGTGGACTGCTTTCGCGATTTGCGGTAACCTCTGGCAGGGACACTCTCGCAGCTCTGACGTCTGCTTTGTTCGTCAGTAGTTCGCCGAGCTCCCGGTTCTTCGCTGTCCGAGAGGAGGCGCCTTGTCGACGGACGCTGCTTCGAACCGGTGCGTTCTTTGTCGTTGTCTCCGTCGAAGGCGGCAACCGAATACCGACGGGACTCGAGGGGAAGGTCCTCTTCATAAGCCTCGCGCTTGCTGGGCCCGTACGGAGTCCCCGAAGTTCTTCCGTCTTCGCCACTTGGAGAAATTTTTCGCGCGGAAAGCTCCATTCCGCCTTCGCCTTCTACGCGCGCACTGGGAGACCTAGGAGCCTTGCGCAGGTCTTCCTCGTACGAAAGAAATTCGTCCCTGTAGACCTTGATCGGCCTCCCGGAAAACCGTCCATTAAGGGGTTCTGCTTCGGTATCGGAAGTGTCGCGTGTCGTCCGCGCGCCAGTCTGCCTCGGAATCGGACGTTGCGCGTAGTTGCCGCCGTAGGTGTCGTCAACCGAAGCACGATGCCTCCGGGAGCTACCCGGACCGTAGGTGCCGTTTGAGACACCGTCCTTGTTCCTGGACGTCTCCGAAAGCGGATCCAGGTCGTCTCCGTCTCGCTTGCTCTCGAGGCTTCCTTTTCTGCTTCCGGGCAGCGGGCGATCATTGCGTCTGAGGGCCGTGGAGGAGCGTTGTTTTGGGCCATCTCGTGAAACGTAGGAAGAGGAAGCGGCCCGCGACTTTTCTGGCTTCTTAACTCCGGTATCGTCTTCAGGAATGTTGCTGATCTTGCTATCCATGGTGCCGGCTTCGTTTTCTTAAGACACTCTCTCTAGCGGTCGACGTGTCGTCGTCTCCATTCAGATCCAGCGGTCTTGTCTTGTCGTGTCTTGTCTTGTGTCCCAGACAGTGGCGCGTACCCACTATGGGGGATTGGCCAAGAAGCAGGCGGTTTTCCGTAAGGTTAGAAGTATAGAGAAACTAGATTTGAATAGTGGAGCGTGGGACGATAGAACTGTAATTTAGACTTGCAATGAAAGTATTGGTAAGAATTTTGATAAAATAATTTAACGTAAAGAAATGAAGTAATAGAAACTACGGATAATTGTAGAAAATCAGCAAGGTACTCTTTTTGTCTCGCTAATAAAATTGTAAACAGCAAGAAAAGCATCCCTGTGGCTGGTTCCCAGTGAAGTTGCCCCGAAAGAAAGAATGTTTGTCGAGGTTAGTGATAGGCCAAGTTTGGTAAATGAGTATTCTAATATTCTTCTTTGTCTTAGAAAGCGGCGGCATGAGAGAAAACAATGTTCGATAGTTTCAGGTGCACTGCAATAAGAACATAGACCAGACCTCGTCTCGCGAGAGCAGACCTGTGTAAGCAAAAATTTAGAGGAGGTATACGGCATCTCAATTTTGTCTTTCGGACGTGTTTCGGTTCCCACCTTCTTCTTCTTTTCCTTGGGCACGCGCGCACGTCACAGCGAGTGAGACCTTGATTTCTTTCTTTCTTTGCTATTTTAGTGTTTGCATTTTGTGCATTTTCTTTTCAATTCGTAAAGGACAGTCGTTTGCAACAGTAGTACGAAAAGCATATATGGGTTTACATCTCTTTGCGCTCGTAGTCTCTAAATAAACTGTTATGATTCGTGGCAGTAGCTCTGGCGACGGTGTTCTGCTGACATGGTCGCGTCGTCGTTTCTCGGTCGCTACGACCGCATTCGATCCAACGGGGGCGAAATTCACTGCTTCTGCCCACATTCTTATGGGAGGAAAACCCATCTCACAGTGGATGGTGACGTTAATGCGATTAGCTTTAAAGCGGCGTGTAGCGGCACATCGTATTGCCACCGCAGATACGCGTCACGCTCGTGTATGCAGAAGGGCCTCCCTCTCGATTTTCTATCCGGACAAGCTGCGCCCTCAAGCGCCGGCGCCCCGAAGTCCGCGCGCGAAGCGAGCGTGAATACTAGCACGACATCGACTTTATATCTATGACGCGAGTTTTATTCGACCCGGGTCCAATGCCGGAGAAATTTGTGGCCGAAGAGCGGGAAATACGCAGTTGCGCATATCCGTGTGACTCAAGTTGGCGTAAAAAGAAAAAAAAGAAAAGAACGGTTAAATGCCAACACGCACATAGTTACCTGAAAATTCTCGTGAGAATGCATTCTAAGAGTCGCACTAAACAAAGTAGTGTGCCGTGCTATGATAAAGTAAATTCTGGAATTTTACGCGCCAAAATCGCGGTCCGATTACGAGGCACGCCGTAGTGGGGGACGCCCGGATTTTTAACCACCTTGGTTTCTTTGCATTGGGTGTCCCAATGCACGGTACATCATCATCATAATCATAATCATCATCATCATTTATTTATGTCCCCTACAAGATGGTCTCTGTCAGCGATGTCTCCAATTGCCCCTGTCTCTTAACTTCACTGGGGCGAATATCCATCCAAAGTTTCCATATACTGTGCAGGCCCTGTAACATTAAAACATCAACAGGTACACTTTCACCATTTTCTACTGCTAAATGTATTATTTCATGGTTGTGCATTGGGAAATAGAACATTCTTCAAGGTTCGTGTCCCAGAAGAGAACCGCGTCCCAACAGGCGAGAAAAAAAAAAGTTCTTAATTGTCTACAGATTTTTTACATAATTCATTCATCTCTGTTTTTACAAGTGGCGTGCGGCATGCAAATTAAAGAGATGTGTCTTCACACGAGATCGTGCGACTATTCGTAGCCGGCGAAAAGTGACGCGCGACTAGTCGCGCGGCTTTTTTTTTTTTCATTTCGCGGGCATTGTTTCAGGCTTAGAACAAAAAAGAAAGGACTTTTATGTAGCATGTAACAGCAACAGAAACTTGAATCGAGAATTTTTCAGTGCGGCCTGCAGTTTTTTTCCATGGACACTTTTTGCTCTGAATACAATAATTTAGAAGGTAATAAATAATATCTAATTATGGAATTAAGCGTAATATAATATAATAGTCTAACTTGCTCCAAGCGACGGCAAACAGCATTACCTTGCTTCTGACCAGCTACGTGGCCATGGATGGATGGATGTATGCGAAACCTTAATGAAGGTCCTGAGGTACGCTACTCAGCGCGCTGCGTGCCGCTCCCACGTTGGGACAGGCAGGCCATGCCCGACCACAGCATCGTGGGCCCTTTGGACAGCCCATAGTTGCGCCCCAGCATCGGGGCTCTTGATAGCGGAAAGCCAGCTACGTGGCCATCGCATATATATATATATATATATATATATATATATATATATATATATATATATATATATATATATATATATATATATATATATATATATATATATTTAATTTGGCACATGTGGGACGCCCCGCATCCTATTGTGTGCTGGGTTCCAGGCCATCCTGGGATCGCAGGCAACGAAATGGCGGGCAAGCTGGGTGAGCGGCTCGTCGGGCTACAACTGACGTGAGTTGAGCACCTGGTGCAGACATAAAATCTGCCGTTCGCAAGGCGCTTCGTCAGCACCGGCGAGCTGAATGGAACAATAAAGTTGAAAACAAGCTATACATATGCTAAAACCGCGATTAACTAAGAGTGTACCGCTGAAATTCGAAGGACTTACCGAATTCACCCCCTGGCACGCCTCAGGAATCGGGAACGCTTATTATATAGCGCACACAACTATCACCTGACTGTAACTGGTCCACTGACGGGCAAACACGGCGGAGAGAGAATCCATGGAGAGCAGTGGCTCATTTTAGAGAACTATACTCGCACCACGCACTTCCCCATCCTTCGTTATTGTTATCAGAGGACCCAGTTTCTTAAAATTTAGGAGAGCTCTTAAATATACCCTGCGGAAGTTCACTATTTAAAAAATTGTGCCCTCCCGTCCTATAGCCGTCAGATTCTGCACCACAAATATGATACTCAAAAGTATGTCTGAGCCCTGGCACTTCTTGCATAGGCAAGAGTTTCGCAGTGAGGGATTCGGACTTTTCCTGGAGATTCCACGTGTACGGTTTTGACCGATACATTTAAGTCCGTGCTTATAAACCGGTTAAATATATTAAAATTCGTGCACTCGCTCTTATTGCTTAGCTTCACACGTATGCCTTTATACAGCTTTTATTTTAAACGGGCGTTTTAAACATGCGACTCTGTGGGAACATGAGGCTTTTATCCTAGCGCTCTTTGGCCTAAGATGCCCTTGCGTCATTAAAATCTAATAACCATCATCGGATTATCCAATTATGACGAGTGTCCAGGGCCCTTTCGTAGTTTGCGGATTTAGCGGATACACTGACTGATAGCGCTCGGACGTCGTCTGTTCCTGTTTACTGCCAGACGGCTAGTCTGTGCGCACGCGCTTGGGAATCGGTATTACGTCAATTCCAGATGCCATGCGGCAGTTACGGTATAGGAGACGACGCGCGAGCTCGATCAGGCAGTGTGTGAGCTGAACTTATACGAAACTATCCAAAAGTGTGCCAGCCGCTCGTCAGAGGTTGCTGCTGGCGCCGAGCTGCATACGCTCCCGTGTTCACGGTCACAAGGATTGCGATTGCACTCGGCGTTTAAGTTGCTTGTGAGGCGTGTCCGAGCCCGTCTGCTCGCGCCGCCGAGCGCGCTTTACCGCAGTTGGTTCATGCATAGAGCGTCGATAATGTATGCTCTGCTGCGGACGGCCGTGCCAGAATGAATCTTATGGGTAGCCCGACCACTGCGTGCCTCTTCAGCTTCTATTACGATTCTAGCGCGATTTGTCGTATTTACCTAGGCGACACGGGCTTGGACTCGCGCTTGTGATACCAGTTAGGCGATGTGTCCTTCACCTCGTACCTCCCATTATCATCCCCCATCGTGACCCTTTTCCTCCCCTTCTTCCCCTTCCCTTACGTAGAGTAGCAGGCCAGATGCTCCATTTCCCGGCCTACCTCTCTACATCTTCCAGTCATTAAACTACTTCTTATAGTATTTGCAATTCTCGTTCTACCAGCAAGCATCTTGAGCAATCCCTCATTGTAGGTATATGCCAGTGACTGGAACAATCGGCGTTGTCATTACGATACAAAATGCAAGGAAAGTGCTCTCGAGGACAGCACTTCAGATTAGGCACTTCACACTAGATTATGATAGTGTTTAGGACGTTCCAAAAGTTTCGCGCAATGGGCCGCCCTGAATGTCTGTCAGAAATGCATGTCAACGGGCAGGATCTCTAGACAAGGCAGGCGGACCTTAACGAGGCGGCACACGAGGCTGCGCGCGCGCTTACAGACCGCGCGGCTTCACCCGACCACTCGGAGAATAAGGACGCGCCCACTACATACAACGAAGTCACTAAACACTACTACCTACAACGCAGACAATATAGCACGCCACACCGCACGCTCACTCGAGCTCAAGCAGTTACACTCAGAATGCTACAAACAGACACATACCCCACTCAAAACAGATTACACCATTACATGCCTGAGCTCTACGACAGGTCTTATTGCACCAATTGCAATACATCCCTTAACGTTTATCATTTACTCTGGCCGTGCTCGCAAGCTCACGTAAACTACGAACAGGACAAGCGCAAGTTTGAAGAGGCAATCCGGAGCGAAGAACTCGCTCCCCAACTCTGGGCCGTCCAGCAGGTCCACGACGGCGCCAGGAAACTCAACCTCCCGGTTCCGTCGTGGGAGACGCCCACTCCATGAGAGCCCGCAGCTCTCGTGGCCTGCAGGACCTGAATAAAGTTGATTTCCTTCCTTCCTTCCGTAATTCAACTCGTGCGAATCTGTGGCTTTCGAGAAAATGAGGCACAGACGCGCTGATCGCCGGCTCGAGGAGCTAAATAGATTGCAGACAATTGCTCGTCAACCTTGTGTACGCTTTTACGAACTCGGAAGAAATAAAAAAATGATTTCTATAGGAGCGCATTGTGCGAGCATGCAAACCACGAGAACAGTTTCGCGGAGGTTCTAAGGAACTTCAGGTACATTGTGGCGTAGGCAGGCGGCTACGAGCACGTCAAGAGCTGCGGTCAAGGCCGAGAGTTATGCACAAAAAAGAATTGAAAAAAAAAAGAACCACAGGGAAAGCGCTCGGAGACGCTGACACTACACTCACGTGTCGAAACTCTGCAACAAACAAAATCGCCGAATCATTGACGTAATAAAAAAAAAAGAAACGAAATCCACGCAATGTTCAAGTCACGTTACTCTTGAGAATCCTACATCAAGAGCCGTGATAGCTGGTACTCAAACGGCATCAGCATGGCAAACAGAAAACGTTGGCGAAGCATTGGTGTCCGTGATGTACCGGACTGTCGCACAGGGGGCGAGCTCGACGAGCTGGAACGTAGCGTGATTCCCGTCGCGTCGGGTTCAGTTCGCCACAGAGTCGACAAACCGTGCCGTCGTATTCCAGCGCGCACTTTGCCTCCAAGAGGTGACGACTGCAGGCGCTCACGCATCGCACGTTATCCCAAACACGTGGCTCAGAGCACCTTGCAACAAACACTCACAAAAATACAAAGCACAGACACAACGAGAAGATGATGAACAGGCCACAATGGGTGAAGTATACTCGAAACCACCCACGTGGCACGCCAGTCAAACAGAGCGGGCAAAGCGCTTTCGCAGCGCACGGAAAGGCTCGAGGCAGTTTCAGGTGAACAAGCGACACTTGGATGTCGGGTTCATGGGTGACCCGATCCGGCAGCCGAAAATCTTGCCGAAGTGGGTGCTGTCCTTGACCGCTTGGTTGCAGCTCAGCTCCGACACCTTGGCGTCCTTGGAGCGGTCGTCGCACATCAGGTAGCACATCATCTGCGACACGATTGAACGAAGGGATTGAGTGGTGCTGCTTTCCTCTAGGCCCGTGGCTGCTTTCGCCGAATTATCACTGCGACGTGAGACATTTGTATGAAGGACGTACAGGCAGACACCCGAACGACAAACTCCGGGCAGCAGCGTGAAAAATCAGGACTCTTACACTCTGTTTCAGACTGCCAGGTGCAACGCTGTGGAAGTTACGCAAGAAGTTCGGTTACGACAAATGTATCACTCCTCGCGTACCGCCCACGTTTCGCTGTGCGCCAGCGAGGTTTGCCCGCACGAGCACTCACGTGAGCCTGCCGCGACGGGCTGCAAATAAAAGAAAAAAAAGAAAACCTAAAAGAGATACAACGAAAAAGCAAAATGAGCTAAGACAACGCACTAGCAGCCGTGCGCGCACACACACAGTTTGTACCTTTTCAAAGGTTACTTTCTTTTTACTCAATGCTGAATCCAAATAATGAACAGACTCGCTTAACTGCTGGCAAGGACACCGAACTTTTTGCTGGCGCGGATGCAGTCACTGCACAAGGTGTGTCTGGCCTCCACAGCATCGCACGCGATGTTTGAAACGGAGTGCATGCAGCCTGGCTGACTCTCTCATTTACACGTATGGTACCCGGCGATCTCCTGTTACCCTAGATATGTTTACTTTTTTTTTTTGCTCGTGATGTAAAATGTAAGTGCAAGGTAATGATTATATGCGTTTTTTCCCACATATCTGCATAAACCTTGCGCACACGTGTATCACGTGTATCAAATATCGGTGAGAAGTACGACGCATGCATCTCGTTCCTCTCTCTTTCGCGCTGGCATTAATTGGAAAATGCAGTACACCAACTCGCCAAACTCTCCACCTTCTTGCTGCTACGACAGGTGGTCAAAATAAATTCGTAGCCCTCCCACTGTGACGCTCCAATAACCCACGGTACAGTCTTGTTACGCTACAAGTCATAATTTAAGTTCAGTATGCCTGAAGGCAATGTTGGATTGAGAATGAAAGTGTGCGTATTTTCACGATATCATAAATGACAATGGCGTAGCCAGAAATTTTTCTTCGGGGGAGGGGTGAGGGGGGGCCAAGGAGGGAGGGCCGCATGCTAACACAAAGTTCTAGGGGAGAGAGGGGGACATGCTGGTGTGCCGCCCCATGGCTGCAACACTGTCACGTGGGTTACATCTTCGATCGGGACGGTGTACCCCACTGGGCATTCACTCTTCGCACTTGCGACGAGATGAGCCATAAGTCTGAATACACCGCCCATACTCATTATACCATTGTGTCTATATGTGTTGATGGAGTTGCTTTTGACGTTTTTCATGAGCTTATACGTCCTGGTTACCCGCATTTTTTCAAGTGTATTTGTCGTGGTTATCTGAGCTCTCTGACACGTTTCGTTAGCAACATTTTACGCTCTTGTCCAGGCTCGACTGTGTGCGTTTCAAAATTTCATCTGTGGCTGTGCGTGCACTTTTGCTCCCAATGTTTTATTTTTCTTCTTCTCGCGTATTGCATGGGGAGAACCGAACTCCCAGGCAAGAATGTGCTATATGGAGCACAAGTGGTTTACTCCCGTCCTGGCTTATGAAAAATTAAAGAATGTGCAGTAGGTTCTGCAATATTTCTGCATCCTGAGACTATGCTATGTTGTGCAGGTGTTCTGCAGACAAAAAAAAAAAAAAAAGGAGAACGCGTGCCGATTGGTAGCGCGGAGGTGACAGACGCCGGCAGACGGTCTGGTTTGCTTTCTACAGACTCCTGGCACGAAGGTAGTCGTCTTTCCCAAAATGACGTTTTCTCGCACGTGTGCACTTATTTTCTTCTGCTACACCAAACCAGAGATTATATACATATATATATATATATATATATATATATATATATATATATATATATATATATATATATATATATATATATATATATATATATATATATATATATATATATATATATATATACATACACACACACATACATACTGTATTCTGACGAAGGCTGGTCAACCAGCCGAAAACGTTAAGTGCGTCTTCCAAAAAGTCCGTCGCCTCTTCCCCCCCCACACACACACGCTCACACACACACACACACACGCACACACACACACACATATATATATATATATATATATATATATATATATATATATATATATATATATATATATATATATATATATATATATATTCAACAATGCCTCCGTGAAGGGTAGCTGTAAGATATATTCGAATAAAAGGACATACGGCGCCACCTACAGTGTCACTGCTTTGCATTGGCGGCGAAGAAGCTGCAACGTTACGAAGACGCGCGCAAGAGCGGCTCTCAAAGCTCTTCCAACCTGGAAGAACGTCCGGTCGGCACCGAAGTTCTTGAGATCCTGAGCCTTCTGCTTGGATGTGGCGACCTTGTAGGCGGTGAACACGATGTCGACAGCAGACGACCGGTAGATGGGCTCTTTCATCGAGCTAGGAATGTCCGGATTTTGCTTGTGGACGCAATTCATGCGATTCTTCAGGTCTTCCGTTTCGCTGGGCGGAACCTGAAACGCGTAGAGAGAACGACAGAGAGAGAGAGAGAGAGAGGGAGGGAGAGCAGTCGGCCACACTTAACTGACAAAAATCTGATCACTCCTGACCTAAAACGTGAATATCGCAATGCTTAAGGCAGTACATACATTCCGACTTTTCACTCCTTTTACATTTTTTTTTGCGTACAGGTGGGCACATTAAGTGGATACCTACTTATGCTCACTAACATTCATCGCCACTGGCTCATGTTCCTACTCGAGCCCATACGTACTCTTAAACGCTCACTGGCGTTGACGCATGCTTTCATTCGCGCTTCAGACCCCACTGACGCCCATACTCGTGTCCACTTACTTTACGCACACGTTTGATTAAAGAACTTATTTATTTGCTGAAACGTGCGGAAAAAAATTGCAGAGAATGCGAAAGCATTATAGTCCCTTTAGTGAAACGGTGCTTTCTTGTTAGTTTTTTTTCCGTGCATTCCTTGTCCGCGCAAGCTCTCCCCTGCGTTCTAAGCGTGCCTCGGCAAGGCCAAATCACAACGCGCTCGCTTGACCCCGAGAAGGTCATAACTCGAAGGACCGCGCTCAGCGGCGTCCAATTGGACATTGAAATCGTTTAATTTTGCCGACTCATTTTATACACTCGTGACGTGACGCCACCTGCTCCCCATTGGCTGCGCCGTTACGTGTCCACTGACGCACGCACTAGGCCACACCTTTCAACGTGACGTTTCCACTGACGCACGAACTAGGCCACACCTTTCAACGTGACGTGTCCAATGACGCACGAACTAGGCCACACCTTTCAACGTGACGTGTCCACTGACGCGCGAACTAGGCCACACCTTTCAACGTGACGTGTCCACTGACGCACGCACTGGGCCACACCTTTCAACGTTACGCGTCCACTGACGCACGCACTAGGCCACACCTTTCAACGTGACGTGTCCACTGACGCACGCACTAGGCTACACCTTTCAACGTTACGCGTCCACTGATGCACGCACTAGGCCACACCTTTCAACGTGACGTGTCCACTGACGCACGCACTGGGCCACACCTTTCAACGTTACGCGTCCACTGACGCACGCACTAGGCCACACCTTTCAACGTGACGTGTCCACTGACGCACGCACTAGGCCACACCTTTCAACGTTACTCGTCCATTGACGCACGCACTAGGCCACACCTTTCTATGTGATGTGTCCAATGACGCATGCACTAGGCCACACTTTTCAACGTAACGTGTCGAATGACGCACGACCTAGGCCAAACATTTCAACGTGACGTGTCCAATGACGCACGACTTAGGCCACACCTTTCAACGTGACGTGTGTGATGACGCACGCGCTAGGCCACACCTTTCAACGTGACGTATGCATTGACGCACGCACTAGGCCACACCTTTAGTCAGCCAGAACCGTGGAGCCGCCGTGGCGTCGGGGAAGCGTCCTTGTATCGCAACCCGGATGCCCGGGTGCGATTCACATCCAGACCGAAATTTACTTCACGTTCTTTTCAAAGGCGATAGTCTACTTCGTTCACAGGAACCTCCCTGAGAAATTTGACGTCAATTCAGGCATTTTTTGACGTGCGTTTACTCTCGCTGGCGACGCCGACGCCTCCTGCTTTCCGCGTACACTGTAAAATAATTTGCACCCTTAAAAGTGAAAAAGGGTGTGAATGTGTCTTTAAATCACACTCCTAGGGTGTCGGTTATATAAATCACATCCTAAGGGTGTGAGCTATGGACACATCGACTTTTTTCACATTTAAGGGCGTAAATTGTTTTACGGTGTATAATGGGCTACATAATGCCTGCGCATTAAGAAGAACGAACGTGAATCATCCGTATGCCACACGACGCCATCTTCTTGACAATGGTACCGATACGCATGTTGCGAGACCAAGTTTCGCGGAACTGCTCACGACGACTCACACTCTCCCAGATTCGCTCGCGTTTTAACGAGAAAGCAGTATTTGCCCCACTTCGCGAAAAAAATCTGTCTGTGCTGCAAAGTGAAAACGACAACGAAGACAGAGAAAACCGCGTTCGCCGTGACGCGAGACCGACGTCATCGCACGTGCCGGAGCGGCTTGGGAACGTCGGAACAAAGGGCTGTCACTGAATAAACGGGCGCAGTGTTCCCGTTCTTGTGTGGGCGTTATTATGCTCCTGGCCGTCCGGCCGGATGCCGTTCCCGCCCGGTAGCAGTCATAACAGTTGAGTTATAACAGTCTGTGCAGTCGACTTGACCGATAGATGGTACCAAAATGGCAGACAGTGCAAAGAGCAATAACGGGTCAAGAAAATGCTTGGATTGACACCAAATTTCTCAGGGAGGGTCCTGTAAACGAATGCCTTTGAAAGTGAAATGTCGTAAATTTTCTTCTGGCTGGGAATCGAACCGGGGCCGTTGACTAAAGGTGTGACTTGTGCATGCGTCATTGCAAACGTCACGTCAAAAGGTGTGGCTTAGTGTCTGCGTCATTGGACATGGGACGGCGCAGCCAATGGGGGGCAGGTGGCGCCACGTCATGAGTATATATAAAAGCAAGTATATATAAAAGAATAAAAAAAACATGAACGTCTAATTGAACGCTGCTGAGCGCTCCTTCGAGCTAGGAGCATTTTGATTCGCCCTTACCCAGGCCTAGTTAGAGCGCAGGTGAGAGCCTGCGCAGGCAAGGAACGGGCAGAAAGAAAGCTAAAAAAACCATTTAACTAAAAGGAGTATAATGCTTTCGCATTTCCACGTATAAGCTGTCTTAAGTAAGTCCCTGCAGAATTAAAGAAAAAGGAAATAAACATTGCATAGTCTTTTCTTGTGCTTTGCCCTTTATAATTTCGTCATGCACTGGGTCTCTATTACTACCTTTGTATGCCTTTTCATTACCTTTATAACCCTGTGTTTGTATTGCCTACCCCCCCCCCCCCCCCCCTTCCATTCGCGTGAACGTGTATTGACTGCAACTTGCGTTTCCTTTTACTTCTGTGCCTCCTGTGATGCCTGAAATAGGCGCTGTGGGTACCAAATAAACAAACAAACAAACGAACAAATAGCCAAATAAACAAATAAATAAATAAATACGTCGCTCCCACTTCCTGTCGCCGACTGTCGTTGAAACTCGCGCCTGTTCACATTCTCGTCCACAAAAAGCTCTCGCCGCCGGCCGTTCCCGTCTATACCCACGTCCGACTCGCGCGCCAAAATTTCTCGAGCATGAAACCACTGTGGAATGACTGGTTGAGCTGCAGTGCGCTTGCGAGTGAGTGTGCCGACTCATGCTCACAAGCTGCGCTGTTTTGGGCATACCGCAGAATTATCACTTCAACTACGGGAAACCTAAGGCATAGCTTACAGTATGGTTCCTGGTATGCCGAACAGAGTTATTAGTTTTGGATAGTAAGGCGAACTACCTAATTAGCAAACGA